>NC_088279.1:151203-451203 GCF_036013445.1 Caloenas nicobarica
CAGTAGAGCCCGACAGAGCCCGACAGAGCCGACAGAGCCCAGTAGAGCCCGACAGAGCCCGACAGAGCCCAGTAGAGCCCGAGAGAGCCCGACAGAGCCCGACAGGGCCCAGTAGCGCCCAGTAGAGCTCGACAGAGCCCGACAGGGCCCAGTAGCGCCCAGTAGAGCCCGACAGAGCCCGACAGAGCCCGACAGGGCCCGACAGGGCCCGACACAGCCCGTCAGAGCCCGACAGGGCCCAGTAGAGCCCGACAGAGCCCGACAGAGCCCGACAGGGCCCGACAGAGCCCAGTAGAGCCCGACAGAGCCCGACAGAGCCCGACAGGGCCCGACAGGGCCCAGTAGAGCCCGACAGAGCCCGACAGAGCCCGACAGAGCCCGACAGGGCCCAACAGGGCCCAGTAGAGCCCGACAGAGCCCGACAGGGCCCGACAGGGCCCGACAGAGCTCGACAGAGCCCGACAGAACCCGACAGAGACCGACAGAGCCCGACAGGGCCCAGTAGAGCCCGACAGAGCCCGACAGAGCCCGACAGAGCCCAGTAGAGCCCGACAGAGCCCGACAGAGCCCAGTAGAGCCCGACAGAGCCCAGTAGAGCCCGAGAGAGCCCGACAGAGCCCGACAGGGCCCAGTAGCGCCCAGTAGAGCTCGACAGAGCCCGACAGGGCCCAGTAGCGCCCAGTAGAGCCCGACAGAGCCCGACAGAGCCCGACAGGGCCCGACAGGGCCCGACAGGGCCCAGTAGAGCCCGACAGAGTCCAGTAGAGCCCGACAGAGCCCAGTAGAGCCCGACAGAGCCCGACAGAGCCCGACAGGGCCCGACAGGGCCCAGTAGAGCCCGACAGAGCCCGACAGGGCCCAGTAGAGCCCGACAGAGTCCAGTAGAGCCCGCCAGAGCCCAGTAGAGCCCGACAGAGCCCGACAGAGCCCGACAGGGCCCGACAGGGCCCAGTAGAGCCCGACAGAGCCCGACAGAGCCCGACAGGGCCCGACAGGGAACAGTAGAGCCCAGTAGAGCCCGACAGAGCCCGACAGAGCCCCACAGAGCCCGACAGGCCCGACAGGGCCCGACAGGGCCCAGTTTAGCCCAGTAGAGCCCGACAGGGCCCAGTTTAGCCCAGTAGAGCCCGACAGGGCCCGACAGGGCCCGACAGGGCCCAGTAGAGCCCGACAGGGCCCAGTAGAGCCCGACAGAGCCCGACAGAGCCCGACAGGGACCAGTAGAGCCCGACAGGGCCCGACAGGGCCCAGTAGAGCCCGACAGAGCCCGACAGGGCCCAGTAGAGCCCAGTAGAGCCCGACAGAGCCCGACAGAGCCCGACAGAGCCCGACAGAGCCCGACAGGGCCCAGTAGAGCCCGACAGAGCCCGACAGAGCCCAGTAGAGCCCGACAGAGCCCAGTAGAGCCCGACAGAGCCCGACAGGGCCCGACAGGGAACAGTAGAGCCCGACAGGGCCCGACAGGGCCTGACAGGGAACAGTAGAGCCCAGTAGAGCCCGACAGAGCCCGACAGAGCCCTACAGAGCCCGACAGGGCCCGACAGGTCCCAGTAGAGCCTGACAGAGCCCGACAGAGCCCAGTAGAGCCCGACAGAGCCCAGTAGAGCCCGACAGAGCCCGACAGGGCCCGACAGAGCCCAGTAGAGCCCGACAGAGCCCGACAGGGCCCGACAGGGAACAGTAGAGCCCGACAGGGCCCGACAGGGCCCGACAGGGAACAGTAGAGCCCAGTAGAGCCCGACAGAACCCGACAGAGACCGACAGAGCCCGACAGAGCCCGACAGAGCCCGACAGGGCCCGACAGAGCCCGACAGGGCCCGACAGGGCCCAGTAGCGCCCAGTAGAGCTCGACAGAGCCCGACAGGGCCCAGTAGCGCCCAGTAGAGCCCGACAGAGCCCGACAGAGCCCGACAGGGCCCGACAGGGCCCGACACAGCCCGTCAGAGCCCGACAGGGCCCAGTAGAGCCCGACAGAGCCCGACAGAGCCCGACAGGGCCCGACAGAGCCCAGTAGAGCCCGACAGAGCCCGACAGAGCCCGACAGGGCCCGACAGGGCCCAGTAGAGCCCGACAGAGCCCGACAGAGCCCGACAGAGCCCGACAGGGCCCAACAGGGCCCAGTAGAGCCCGACAGAGCCCGACAGGGCCCGACAGGGCCCGACAGAGCTCGACAGAGCCCGACAGAACCCGACAGAGACCGACAGAGCCCGACAGGGCCCAGTAGAGCCCGACAGAGCCCGACAGAGCCCGACAGAGCCCAGTAGAGCCCGACAGAGCCCGACAGAGCCCAGTAGAGCCCGACAGAGCCCAGTAGAGCCCGAGAGAGCCCGACAGAGCCCGACAGGGCCCAGTAGCGCCCAGTAGAGCTCGACAGAGCCCGACAGGGCCCAGTAGCGCCCAGTAGAGCCCGACAGAGCCCGACAGAGCCCGACAGGGCCCGACAGGGCCCGACAGGGCCCAGTAGAGCCCGACAGAGTCCAGTAGAGCCCGACAGAGCCCAGTAGAGCCCGACAGAGCCCGACAGAGCCCGACAGGGCCCGACAGGGCCCAGTAGAGCCCGACAGAGCCCGACAGGGCCCAGTAGAGCCCGACAGAGTCCAGTAGAGCCCGCCAGAGCCCAGTAGAGCCCGACAGAGCCCGACAGAGCCCGACAGGGCCCGACAGGGCCCAGTAGAGCCCGACAGAGCCCGACAGAGCCCGACAGGGCCCGACAGGGAACAGTAGAGCCCAGTAGAGCCCGACAGAGCCCGACAGAGCCCCACAGAGCCCGACAGGGCCCGACAGGGCCCGACAGGGCCCAGTTTAGCCCAGTAGAGCCCGACAGGGCCCAGTTTAGCCCAGTAGAGCCCGACAGGGCCCGACAGGGCCCGACAGGGCCCAGTAGAGCCCGACAGGGCCCAGTAGAGCCCGACAGAGCCCGACAGAGCCCGACAGGGACCAGTAGAGCCCGACAGGGCCCGACAGGGCCCAGTAGAGCCCGACAGAGCCCGACAGGGCCCAGTAGAGCCCAGTAGAGCCCGACAGAGCCCGACAGAGCCCGACAGAGCCCGACAGGGCCCGACAGGGCCAGTAGAGCCCGACAGAGCCCGACAGAGCCCAGTAGAGCCCGACAGAGCCCAGTAGAGCCCGACAGAGCCCGACAGGGCCCGACAGGGAACAGTAGAGCCCGACAGGGCCCGACAGGGCCTGACAGGGAACAGTAGAGCCCAGTAGAGCCCGACAGAGCCCGACAGAGCCCTACAGAGCCCGACAGGGCCCGACAGGTCCCAGTAGAGCCTGACAGAGCCCGACAGAGCCCAGTAGAGCCCGACAGAGCCCAGTAGAGCCCGACAGAGCCCGACAGGGCCCGACAGAGCCCAGTAGAGCCCGACAGAGCCCGACAGGGCCCGACAGGGAACAGTAGAGCCCGACAGGGCCCGACAGGGCCCGACAGGGAACAGTAGAGCCCAGTAGAGCCCGACAGAACCCGACAGAGACCGACAGAGCCCGACAGAGCCCGACAGAGCCCGACAGGGCCCGACAGAGCCCGACAGGGCCCGACAGGGCCCAGTAGAGCCCGACAGAGCCCGACAGAGCCCAGTAGAGCCCGACAGAGCCCAGTAGAGCCCGACAGAGCCCGACAGGGCCCGACAGGGAACAGTAGAGCCCGACAGGGCCCGACAGGGCCCGACAGGGAACAGTAGAGCCCAGTAGAGCCCGACAGAGCCCGACAGAGCCCGAGAGAGCCCGACAGGGCCCGACAGGGGCCGACAGGGCCCGACAGGGCCCAGTAGAGCCCGACAGAGCCCGACAGGGCCCGACAGGGCCCAGTAGAGCCCGACAGAGGCCGACAGAGCCCAGTAGAGCCCGACAGAGCCCGACAGAGCCCGACAGGGAACAGTAGAGCCCAGTAGAGCCCGACAGAGCCCGACAGAGCCCCACAGAGCCCGACAGGGCCCGACAGGGCCCGACAGGGCCCAGTTTAGCCCAGTAGAGCCCGACAGGGCCCAGTTTAGCCCAGTAGAGCCCGACAGGGCCCGACAGGGCCCGACAGGGCCCAGTAGAGCCCGACAGGGCCCAGTAGAGCCCGACAGAGCCCGACAGAGCCCGACAGGGACCAGTAGAGCCCGACAGGGCCCGACAGGGCCCAGTAGAGCCCGACAGAGCCCGACAGGGCCCAGTAGAGCCCAGTAGAGCCCGACAGAGCCCGACAGAGCCCGACAGAGCCCGACAGAGCCCGACAGGGCCCGACAGGGCCCAGTAGAGCCCGACAGAGCCCGACAGAGCCCAGTAGAGCCCGACAGAGCCCAGTAGAGCCCGACAGAGCCCGACAGGGCCCGACAGGGAACAGTAGAGCCCGACAGGGCCCGACAGGGCCCGACAGGGAACAGTAGAGCCCAGTAGAGCCCGACAGAGCCCGACAGAGCCCTACAGAGCCCGACAGGGCCCGACAGGTCCCAGTAGAGCCTGACAGAGCCCGACAGAGCCCAGTAGAGCCCGACAGAGCCCAGTAGAGCCCGACAGAGCCCGACAGGGCCCGACAGAGCCCAGTAGAGCCCGACAGGGCCCGACAGGGAACAGTAGAGCCCGACAGGGCCCGACAGGGCCCGACAGGGAACAGTAGAGCCCAGTAGAGCTCGACAGAACCCGACAGAGACCGACAGAGCCCGACAGAGCCCGACAGAGCCCGACAGGGCCCGACAGAGCCCGACAGAGCCCGACAGGGCCCAGTAGAGCCCGACAGAGCCCGACAGAGCCCAGTAGAGCCCGACAGAGCCCAGTAGAGCCCGACAGAGCCCGACAGGGCCCGACAGGGAACAGTAGAGCCCGACAGGGCCCGACAGGGCCCGACAGGGAACAGTAGAGCCCAGTAGAGCCCGACAGAGCCCGACAGAGCCCGAGAGAGCCCGACAGGGCCCGACAGGGGCCGACAGGGCCCGACAGGGCCCAGTAGAGCCCGACAGAGCCCGACAGGGCCCGACAGGGCCCAGTAGAGCCCGACAGAGGCCGACAGAGCCCAGTAGAGCCCGACAGAGCCCGACAGGGCCCGACAGGGCCCGACAGGGCCCAGTTTAGCCCAGTAGAGCCCGACAGAGCCCGACAGGGCCCGACAGGGCCCGACAGGGCCCGACAGGGCCCAGTAGAGGCCGACAGAGCCCGACAGGGCCCGACAGGGCCCGACAGGGCCCGACAGGGCCCGACAGAGCCCGACAGAGCCCGACAGGGCCCGACAGGGCCCAGTAGAGCCCGACAGAGCCCGACAGAGCCCGACAGGGCCCGACAGGGAACAGTAGAGCCCAGTAGAGACCGACAGAGCCCGACAGAGCCCGACAGAGCCCGACAGGGCCCGACAGGGCCCAGTAGAGCCCGACAGAGCCCGACAGAGCCCGACAGGGCCCAGTAGAGCCCGACAGAGCCCGACAGAGCCCGACAGGGCCCGACAGAGCCCGACAGGGCCCGACAGGGCCCGACAGGACCCGACAGGACCCGACAGGGCCCGACAGGGCCCGACAGGGCCCGACAGGGCCCGACAGAGCCCGACAGGGGCCGACAGGGGCCGACAGAGCCCGACAGGGCCCGACAGGGCCCGACAGGGCCCGACAGGGCCCGACAGAGCCCGACAGAGCCCGACAGGGCCCAGTAGAGCCCGACAGAGCCCGACAGAGCCCGACAGAGCCCGACAGAGCCCGACAGAGACCGAAAGAGCCCGACAGGGCCCGACAGAGCCCGACAGGGCCCGACAGAACCCGACAGAGCCCGACAGAGCCCGACAGAGCCCGACAGAGCCCGACAGAGCCCGACAGGTCCCGACAGGGCCCAGTAGAGCCCGACAGAGCCCGACAGAGCCCGACAGAGCCCGACAGAGCCCGACAGGGCCCAACAGGGCCCGACAGAGCCCGACAGAGCCCAGTAGAGCCCGACAGAGCCCGACAGAGCCCGACAGAGCCCGACAGAGCCCGACAGAGCCCGACAGGGCCCAGTAGAGCCCGACAGAGCCCGACAGAGCCCGACAGAGCCCGACAAAGCCCGACAAAGCCCGACAGAGCCCGACAGGGCCCAACAGGGCCCGACAGAGCCCGACAGAGCCCAGTAGAGCCCGACAGAGCCCGACAGAGCCCGACAGAGCCCGACAGAGCCCGACAGAGCCCGACAGGGCCCAGTAGAGCCCGACAGAGCCCGACAGAGCCCGACAGAGCCCGACAAAGCCCGACAAAGCCCGACAGAGCCCGACAGGGCCCAACAGGGCCCGAAAGAGCCCGACAGAGCCCGACAGAGCCCGACAGAGCCCAGTAGAGCCCGACAGAGCTCGACAGAGCCCGACAGAGCCCGACAGAGCCCGACAGAGCCCGACAGAGCCCGACAGGGCCCAGTAGAGCCCAGTAGAACCCGACAGAGCCCGACAGGGCCCGACAGGGCCCGACAGAGCTCGACAGGGCCCAACAGGGCCCGACAGAGCCCGACAGGGCACGACAGAGCTAGACAGGGCACGACAGGACCTGACAGAGCCCGACAGAGCCCAACAGAGACCGACAGAGCCCGACAGAGCCCGACAGAGCCCGAAAGAGCCCGACAGGGCCCGACAGAGCCCGACAGAGCCCGGCAGAGCCCGACAGGGCCCGACAGAGACCGACAGGGCCCGACAGAGCCCGACAGAGCCCGACAGGGCCCAGTACAGCCCGACAGAGCCCGACAGAGCCCGGCAAAGCCCGACAGGGCCCGACAGGGCGCGACAGGGCCCGACAGGGCCCGACAGAGCCCGACAGGGCCCGACAGAGCCCGACAGGGCCCAGTAGAGCCCGACAGAGCCCAGTAGAGCCCGACAGAGCCCGACAGAGCCCGACAGGGCCCGACAGAGCCCGACAGAGCCCAGTAGAGCTCGACAGAGCCCGACAGAGCCCGACAGGGCCCGACAGGGCCCAGTAGAGCCCGACAGAGTTCGACAGGGCCCGACAGAGCCCGACAGAGCCCGACAGAGCCCGACAGAGCCCGACAGGGCCCGACAGGGTCCAGTAGAGCCCGACAGAGCCCGACAGAGCCCGACAGAGCCCGACAGGGCCCGACAGAGCCCGACAGAGCCCGACAGGGCCCAGTAGAGCCCGACAGAGCCCGACAGAGCCCGACAGAGCCCGACAGGGCCCGACAGGGCCCGACAGGGCCCGACAGGGCCCAGTAGAGCTCGACAGAGCCCGACAGAGCCCGACAGGGCCCAGTAGAGCCCGACAGAGCCCGACAGAGCCCGACAGGGCCCGACAGGGCCCGACAGGGCCCGACAGGGCCCGACAGAGCCCGACAGAGCCCGACAGGGCCCGACAGGGCCCAGTAGAGCCCGACAGAGCCCGACAGAGCCCGACAGGGCCCGACAGGTCCCGACAGGTCCCGACAGAGCCCGACGGGGCCCGACGGGTCCCGACAGAGACCAGTAGAGCCCGACAGAGCCCGACAGAGCCCGACAGGGCCCGACCGAGCCCGACAGAGCCCAGTAGAGCCCGACAGAGCCCGACAGAGCCCGACAGAGACCGACAGGGCCCAGTAGAGCCCAGTAGAGCCCGGCAGAGCCCGACAGAGCCCGACAGAGCCCGACAGAGCCCGACAGAGCCCGACAGGGCCCGACAGGGCCCGACAGGGCCCGACAGGGCCCGACAGGGCCCGACAGAGCTCGACAGGGCCCGACAGGGCCCGACAGGGCCCGACAGAGCCCAGTAGATCTCGACAGAGCCCGACAGAGCCCGACAGGGCCCGACAGGGCCCAGTAGAGCCCGACAGAGCCCGACAGGGCCCGACAGAGCCCGACAGAGCCCGACAGGGCCCGACAGGGCCCGACAGGGCCCGACAGGGCCCGACAGAGCCCGACAGGGCCCGACAGGGCCCGACAGAGCCCGACAGAGCCCGACAGAGCCCGACAGGGCCCGACAGGGCCCGACAGAACCCGACAGAGCCCGACAGAGCCCGACAGAGCCCGACAGAGCCCGACAGAGCCCGACAGAGCCCGACAGAGCCCGACAGAGCCCGACAGAGCCCGACAGGGCCCAGTAGAGCCCGACAGAGCCCGACAGAGCCCGACAGGGCCCGACAGGGCCCGACAGGGCCCGACAGGGCCCGACAGAGCCCGACAGAGCCCGACAGAGCCCGACAGGGCCCAGTAGAGCTCGACAGAGCCCGACAGAGCCCGACAGGGCCCGACAGGGCCCGACAGAGCCCGACAGAGCCCGACAGGGCCCAGTAGAGCCCGACAGAGTCCGACAGGGCCCAGTAGAGGCCGACAGAGACCGACAGAGCCCGACAGGGACCGACAGGGTCCGACAGAGCACGACAGAGCCCGACAGGGCCCGACAGGGCCCGACAGAGACCAGTAGAGCCCGACAGAGCCCGACAGAGCCCGACAGAGCCCGACAGGGCCCGACAGAGCCCGACAGATCCCAGTAGAGCCCGACAGAGCCCGACAGAGCCCGACAGGGCCCAGTAGAGCCCAGTAGAACCCGACAGAGCCCAATAGAGCCCGACAGAGCCCGACAGAGCCCGACAGGGCCCGACAGAGCCCGACAGAGCCCGACAGAGCCCGACAGAGCCCGACAGAGCCCGACAGGGCCCGACAGGGCCCGACAGAGCCTGACAGGGCCCGACAGATCCAAACAGAGCCCGACAGGGCCCAGTAGAGCCCGACAGAGCCCGACAGAGCCCGACAGAGCCCGACAGGGCCCGACAGGGCCCGACAGGGCCCGGTAGAGCCCGACAGAGCCCGCCAGAGCCCGACAGAGCCCGACAGAGCCCGACAGATCCCAGTAGAGCCCGACAGAGCCCGACAGAGCCCGACAGGGCCCAGTAGAGCCCAGTAGAACCCGACAGAGCCCAATAGAGCCCGACAGAGCCCGACAGAGCCCGACAGGGCCCGACAGAGCCCGACAGAGCCCGACAGAGCCCGACAGAGCCCGACAGAGCCCGACAGGGCCCGACAGGGCCCGACAGAGCCTGACAGGGCCCGACAGATCCAAACAGAGCCCGACAGGGCCCAGTAGAGCCCGACAGAGCCCGACAGAGCCCGACAGAGCCCGACAGGGCCCGACAGGGCCCGACAGGGCCCGGTAGAGCCCGACAGAGCCCGCCAGAGCCCGACAGAGCCCGACAGAGCCCGACAGAGCCCAGTAGAGCTCGACAGAGCCCGACAGAGCCCGACAGGGCCCGACAGAGCCCGACAGGGCCCGACAGGGCCCGACAGGGCCCAGTAGAGCCCGACAGAGCCCGACAGGGCCCGACAGAGCCCGACAGAGCCCGACAGAGCCCGAAAGAGCCCAACAGGGCCCAGTAGAGCCCGACAGAGCCCGACAGAGCCCGACAGAGCCCGACAGAGCCCGACAGAGCCCAACAGAGCCCGACAGAGCCCGACAGAGCCCGACAGGGCCCGAAAGAGCCCGACAGAGCCCGACAGAGCCCGACAGAGCCCGACAGAGCCCGACAGAGCCCGACAGAGCCCGACAGGGCCCAGTAGAGCCCAGTAGAACCCGACACAGTCCGACAGAGCCCGAAAGGGCCCGACAGGGCCCGACAGGGCCCGACAGAGCTCGACAGGGCCCAACAGGGCCCGACAGAGCCCGACAGGGCACGACAGAGCTAGACAGGGCACGACAGGACCTGACAGAGCCCGACAGAGCCCAACAGAGCCCGACAGAGCCCGACAGGGCCCGACAGGGCCCGACAGGGCCCAGTAGAGCCCGACAGAGCCCGACAGAGCCCGGCAGAGCCCGACAGGGCCCGACAGAGACCGACAGGGCCCGACAGAGCCCGACAGAGCCCGACAGGGCCCAGTACAGCCCGACAGAGCCCGACAGAGCCCGGCAAAGCCCGACAGGGCCCGACAGAGCGCGACAGGGCCCGACAGGTCCCGACAGAGCCCGACAGGGCCCGACAGAGCCCGACAGGGCCCGACAGAGCCCGACAGGGCCCAGTAGAGCCCGACAGGGCCCGACAGGGCACGACAGAGCCCGACAGAGCCCGACAGAGCCCGACAGGGCCCGACAGGGCCCGACAGGGCCCGACAGAGCCCGACAGAGCCCGACAGGGCCCGACAGGGCCCGACAGGGCCCAGTAGAGCCCGACAGAGCCCGACAGGGCCCGACAGAGCCCGACAGAGCCCGACAGAGCCCGACAGAGCCCGACAGGGCCCGACAGGGCCCGACAGGGCCCGACAGGGCCCGACAGGGTCCAGTAGAGCCCGACAGAGCCCGACAGAGACCGACAGAGCCCGACAGAGCCCGACAGGGCCCGACAGAGCCCGACAGAGCCCGACAGGGCCCAGTAGAGCCCGACAGAGCCCGACAGAGCCCGACAGGGCCCGACAGAGCCCAGTAGAGCTCGACAGAGCCCGACAGAGCCCGACAGGGCCCAGTAGAGCCCGACAGAGCCCGACAGAGCCCGACAGGGCCCGACAGGGCCCGACAGGGCCCGACAGAGCTCGACAGAGCTCGACAGGGCCCGACAGAGCCCGACAGGGCCCGACAGGGCCCAGTAGAGCCCGACAGAGCCCGACAGAGCCCGACAGGGCCCGACAGGTCCCGACAGGTCCCGACAGAGCCCGACGGGGCCCGACGGGTCCCGACAGAGACCAGTAGAGCCCGACAGAGCCCGACAGAGCCCGACAGGGCCCGACCGAGCCCGACAGAGCCCAGTAGAGCCCGACAGAGCCCGACAGAGCCCGACAGAGACCGACAGGGCCCAGTAGAGCCCAGTAGAGCCCGGCAGAGCCCGACAGAGCCCGACAGAGCCCGACAGAGCCCGACAGAGCCCGACAGGGCCCGACAGGGCCCGACAGGGCCCGACAGGGCCCGACAGAGCTCGACAGGGCCCGACAGGGCCCGACAGGGCCCGACAGAGCCCAGTAGATCTCGACAGAGCCCGACAGAGCCCGACAGGGCCCGACAGGGCCCAGTAGAGCCCGACAGAGCCCGACAGGGCCCGACAGAGCCCGACAGAGCCCGACAGGGCCCGACAGGGCCCGACAGGGCCCGACAGGGCCCGACAGAGCCCGACAGGGCCCGACAGAGCCCGACAGAGCCCGACAGAGCCCGACAGGGCCCGACAGGGCCCGACAGAACCCGACAGAGCCCGACAGAGCCCGACAGAGCCCAGTAGAGCCCGACAGAGCCCGACAGAGCCCGACAGAGCCCGACAGAGCCCGACAGAGCCCGACAGAGCCCGACAGGGCCCAGTAGAGCCCGACAGAGCCCGACAGAGCCCGACAGGGCCCGACAGGGCCCGACAGGGCCCGACAGGGCCCGACAGAGCCCGACAGAGCCCGACAGAGCCCGACAGGGCCCAGTAGAGCTCGACAGAGCCCGACAGAGCCCGACAGGGCCCGACAGGGCCCGACAGAGCCCGACAGAGCCCGACAGGGCCCAGTAGAGCCCGACAGAGTCCGACAGGGCCCAGTAGAGGCCGACAGAGACCGACAGAGCCCGACAGGGACCGACAGGGTCCGACAGAGCACGACAGAGCCCGACAGGGCCCGACAGGGCCCGACAGAGACCAGTAGAGCCCGACAGAGCCCGACAGAGCCCGACAGAGCCCGACAGGGCCCGACAGAGCCCGACAGATCCCAGTAGAGCCCGACAGATCCCGACAGAGCCCGACAGGGCCCAGTAGAGCCCAGTAGAACCCGACAGAGCCCAATAGAGCCCGACAGAGCCCGACAGAGCCCGACAGGGCCCGACAGAGCCCGACAGAGCCCGACAGAGCCCGACAGAGCCCGACAGAGCCCGACAGGGCCCGACAGGGCCCGACAGGGCCCGACAGGGCCCGACAGAGCCTGACAGGGCCCGACAGATCCAAACAGAGCCCGACAGGGCCCAGTAGAGCCCGACAGAGCCCGACAGAGCCCGACAGAGCCCGACAGGGCCCGACAGGGCCCGACAGGGCCCGGTAGAGCCCGACAGAGCCCGCCAGAGCCCGACAGAGCCCGACAGAGCCCGACAGAGCCCAGTAGAGCTCGACAGAGCCCGACAGAGCCCGACAGGGCCCGACAGAGCCCGACAGGGCCCGACAGGGCCCGACAGGGCCCAGTAGAGCCCGACAGAGCCCGACAGGGCCCGACAGAGCCCGACAGAGCCCGACAGAGCCCGAAAGAGCCCAACAGGGCCCAGTAGAGCCCGACAGAGCCCGACAGAGCCCGACAGAGCCCGACAGAGCCCGACAGAGCCCGACAGAGCCCGACAGAGCCCGACAGGGCCCGAAAGAGCCCGACAGAGCCCGACAGAGCCCGACAGAGCCCGACAGAGCCCGACAGAGCCCGACAGAGCCCGACAGAGCCCGACAGGGCCCAGTAGAGCCCAGTAGAACCCGACACAGTCCGACAGAGCCCGAAAGGGCCCGACAGGGCCCGACAGGGCCCGACAGAGCTCGACAGGGCCCAACAGGGCCCGACAGAGCCCGACAGGGCACGACAGAGCTAGACAGGGCACGACAGGACCTGACAGAGCCCGACAGAGCCCAACAGAGCCCGACAGAGCCCGACAGGGCCCGACAGGGCCCGACAGGGCCCAGTAGAGCCCGACAGAGCCCGACAGAGCCCGGCAGAGCCCGACAGGGCCCGACAGAGACCGACAGGGCCCGACAGAGCCCGACAGAGCCCGACAGGGCCCAGTACAGCCCGACAGAGCCCGACAGAGCCCGGCAAAGCCCGACAGGGCCCGACAGAGCGCGACAGGGCCCGACAGGTCCCGACAGAGCCCGACAGGGCCCGACAGAGCCCGACAGGGCCCGACAGAGCCCGACAGGGCCCAGTAGAGCCCGACAGGGCCCGACAGGGCACGAAAGAGCCCGACAGAGCCCGACAGAGCCCGACAGGGCCCGACAGGGCCCGACAGGGCCCGACAGAGCCCGACAGAGCCCGACAGGGCCCGACAGGGCCCGACAGGGCCCAGTAGAGCCCGACAGAGCCCGACAGGGCCCGACAGAGCCCGACAGAGCCCGACAGAGCCCGACAGAGCCCGACAGGGCCCGACAGGGCCCGACAGGGCCCGACAGGGCCCGACAGGGTCCAGTAGAGCCCGACAGAGCCCGACAGAGACCGACAGAGCCCGACAGAGCCCGACAGGGCCCGACAGAGCCCGACAGAGCCCGACAGGGCCCAGTAGAGCCCGACAGAGCCCGACAGAGCCCGACAGGGCCCGACAGAGCCCAGTAGAGCTCGACAGAGCCCGACAGAGCCCGACAGGGCCCAGTAGAGCCCGACAGAGCCCGACAGAGCCCGACAGGGCCCGACAGGGCCCGACAGGGCCCGACAGGGCCCGACAGAGCCCGACAGAGCCCGACAGGGCCCGACAGGGCCCAGTAGAGCCCGACAGAGCCCGACAGAGCCCGACAGGGCCCGACAGGTCCCGACAGGTCCCGACAGAGCCCGACGGGGCCCGACGGGTCCCGACAGAGACCAGTAGAGCCCGACAGAGCCCGACAGAGCCCGACAGGGCCCGACCGAGCCCGACAGAGCCCAGTAGAGCCCGACAGAGCCCGACAGAGCCCGACAGAGACCGACAGGGCCCAGTAGAGCCCAGTAGAGCCCGGCAGAGCCCGACAGAGCCCGACAGAGCCCGACAGAGCCCGACAGAGCCCGACAGAGCCCGACAGGGCCCGACAGGGCCCGACAGGGCCCGACAGGGCCCGACAGGGCCCGACAGAGCTCGACAGGGCCCGACAGGGCCCGACAGGGCCCGACAGAGCCCAGTAGATCTCGACAGAGCCCGACAGAGCCCGACAGGGCCCGACAGGGCCCGACAGGGCCCGACAGGGCCTAGTAGAGCCCGACAGAGCCCGACAGGGCCCGACAGAGCCCGACAGAGCCCGACAGGGCCCGACAGGGCCCGACAGAGCCCGACAGAGCCCGACAGAGCCCGACAGGGCCCGTCAGAGCCCGACAGAGCCCGACAGAGCCCGACAGGGCCCGACAGGGCCCGACAGAACCCGACAGGGCCCGACAGAGCCCAGTAGATCCCGACAGAGCCCGACAGAGCCCGACAGAGCCCGACAGAGCCCGACAGAGCCCGAAAGAGCCCGACAGGGCCCAGTAGAGCCCGACAGAGCCCGACAGAGCCCGACAGGGCCCGACAGGGCCCGACAGGGCCCGACAGAGCCCGACAGAGCCCGACAGGGCCCAGTAGAGCCCGACAGAGCCCGACAGAGCCCGACAGAGCCCGACAGAGCCCGACAGAGCCCGACAGAGCCCGACAGAGCCCGACAGAGCCCGACAGAGCCCGACAGGGCCCGACAGGGCCCGACAGAGCCCGACAGGGCCCGACAGGGCCCGACAGGGCCCGACAGGGCCCGACAGAGCCCGACAGGGCCCGACAGAGCCCGACAGAGCCCGACAGAGCCCGACAGGGCCCAGTAGAGCCCGACAGAGCCCGACAGAGCCCGACAGAGCCCGACAGGGCCCGACAGAGCCCGACAGGGCCCGACAGAGCCCGACAGAGCCCAGTAGAGCTCGACAGAGCCCGACAGAGCCCGACAGGGCCCGACAGGGCCCGACAGAGCCCGACAGAGCCCGACAGGGCCCAGTAGAGCCCGACAGAGTCCGACAGGGCCCAGTAGAGCCCGACAGAGCCCGACAGGGTCCGACAGAGCACGACAGAGCCCGACAGGGCCCGACAGGGCCCGACAGAGACCAGTAGAGCCCGACAGAGCCCGACAGAGCCCGACAGAGCCCGACAGGGCCCGACAGAGCCCAGTAGAGCCCGACAGAGCCCGACAGAGCCCGACAGGGCCCAGTAGAGCCCAGTAGAACCCGACAGAGCCCAATAGAGCCCGACAGAGCCCGACAGAGCCCGACAGGGCCCGACAGGGCCCGACAGGGCCCGACAGAGCCCGACAGAGCCCGACAGAGCCCGACAGAGCCCGACAGAGCTCGACAGGGCCCGACAGGGCCCGACAGAGCCCGACAGAGCCCGACAGAGCCCGACAGAGCCCGACAGAGCCCAGTAGAGCCCGACAGAGCCCGACAGAGCCCGACAGGGCCCGACAGAGCCTGACAGGGCCCGACAGATCCAAACAGAGCCCGACAGGGCCCAGTAGAGCCCGACAGAGCCCGACAGAGCCCGACAGGGCCCGGTAGAGCCCGACAGAGCCCGCCAGAGCCCGACAGAGCCCGACAGAGCCCGACAGAGCCCAGTAGAGCTCGACAGAGCCCGACAGAGCCCGACAGGGCCCGACAGAGCCCGACAGGGCCCGACAGGGCCCGACAGGGCCCGACAGGGCCCAGTAGAGCCCGACAGGGCCCGACAGAGCCCGACAGAGCCCGACAGAGCCCGACAGGGCCCGACAGGGCCCGACAGGGCCCGACAGAGCCCGACAGGGCCCGACAGAGCCCGACAGAGCCCGACAGGGCCCAGTAGAGCCCGACAGAGCCCGACAGAGCCCGACAGAGCCCGACAGAGCCCGACAGAGCCCAGTAGAGCCCGACAGAGCCCGACAGAGCCCGACAGAGCCCGACAGGGCCCGACAGGGCCCAGTTTAGCCCAGTAGAGCCCGACAGAGCCCGACAGAGCCCGACAGAGCCCGACAGAGCCCGACAGAGCCCGACAGGGCCCGACAGAGCCCGACAGAGCCCAACAGGGCCCAGTAGAGCCCGACAGAGCCCGACAGAGCCCGACAGAGCCCAACAGGGCCCGACAGGGCCCAGTAGAGCCCGACAGAGCCCGACAGAGCCCGACAGAGCCCGACAGGGCCCGACAGGGCCCAGTAGGGCCCGACAGAGTCCGACAGAGCCCGACAGGGCCCGACAGAGCCGAGTTTAGCCCAGTAGAGCCCGACAGGGCCCGACAGGGCCCGACAGGGAACAGTAGAGCCCAGTAGAGCCCGACAGAGCCCGACAGAGCCCGACAGAGCCCAGTAGAGCCCGACAGAGCCCGACAGAGCCCGACAGAGCCCGACAGGGCCCGACAGGGCCCGACAGGGCCCAGTTTAGCCCAGTAGAGCCCGACAGAGCCCGACAGAGCCCGACAGAGCCCGACAGGGCCCGACAGGGCCCGACAGGGCCCAGTAGAGCCCGACAGAGCCCGACAGAGCCCGACAGGGCCCGACAGGGCCCGACAGGGCCCGACAGAGCCCGTCAGAGCCCGACAGGGCCCAGTAGAGATCGACAGAGCCCGACAGAGACCGACAGAGCCCGACAGAGCCTATTAGATACCGACAGAGCCCGACAGAGCCCGACAGGGCCCAGTAGAGCCCAGTAGAGCCCGACAGAGCCCAGTAGAGCCCGACAGAGCCCGACAGAGCCCGACAGGGCCCGACAGGGCCCAGTAGAGCCCGACAGCGCCCGACAGAGCCCGACAGGGCCCGACAGGGCCCGACAGGGCCCAGTAGAGCCCGACAGAGCCCAGTAGAGCCCAGTAGAGCCCGACAGAGCCCGGCAGATCCCGACAGAACCCGACAGAGCCCGACAGAGCCCAGTAGAGCCCGACAGAGCCCAACAGAGCCCGACAGAGCCCGACAGGGCCCGACAGGGCCCGACAGAGCCCAGTAGAGCCCAACAGAGCCCGACAGGGCCCGACAGGGCCCGACAGGGCCCAGTAGAGTCCGACAGAGACCTACAGAGCCCGACAGGGCCCGACAGGGCCCAGTAGAGCCCGACAGAGCCCGACAGGGCCCGACAGGGCCCGACAGGGCCCAGTAGAGCCCGACAGAGCCCGACAGAGCCCGACAGAGCCCGACAGAGCCCGACAGGGCCCAGTTTAGCCCAGTAGAGCCCGACAGAGCCCGACAGAGCCCGACAGAGCCCGACAGAGCCCGACAGAGCCCGACAGGGCCCGACAGGGCCCGATAGAGCCCGACAGGGCCCGACAGGGCCCGACAGAGCCCAGTAGAGCCCGACAGAGCCCGACAGGCGCGACAGGGCCTGACAGGGCCCAGTAGAGCCTGACAGAGCCCGACAGAGCCCGACAGGGCCCGACAGGGCCCGACAGGGCCCAGTAGAGATCGACAGAGCCCAACAGGGCCCGACAGGGCCCGACAGGGCCCAGTAGAGCCCGACAGAGCCCGACAGAGCCCGACAGAGCCCGACAGAGCCCAGTAGAGCCCGACAGAGCCCAGTAGAGCCCGACAGGCCCCGACAGGGTCCGACAGGGCCCGACAGGGCCCGACAGAGCCCAGTTTAGGACAGTAGAGCCCGACAGAGCCCGACAGAGCCCGACAGAGCCCGACAGGGCCCAACAGGGCCAAGTAGAGCCCGACAGAGCCCGACAGAGCCCGACAGAGCCCGACAGAGCCCGACAGAGGCCGACAGAGGCCGACAGGGCCCGACAGGGCCCGACAGAGCCCGACAGCGCCCGACAGGGCCCGACAGGGCCCAGTAGAGCCCGACAGAGCCCGACTGGGACCGACAGGGCCCAGTAGAGCCCAGTAGAGCCCGACAGAGCCCGACAGAGCCCAGTAGAGCCCGACAGAGCCCGACAGAGCCCGACAGAGTCCGACAGGGCCCGACAGGGCCCAGTAGAGCCCGACAGAGCCCGACAGAGCCCGACAGAGCCCGACAGGGAACGACAGGGCCCGACAGAGCCCGACAGAGCCCGACAGAGCCCGACAGAGCCCGACAGAGCCCAGTAGAGCCCGACAGAGCCCGACAGGGCCCGACAGGGCCCGACAGGGCCCAGTAGAGCCCGACAGAGCCCGACAGAGCCCGACAGGGCCCGACAGGGCCCGACAGGGCCCGACAGAGCCCGACAGAGCCCGACAGAGCCCGACAGAGCCCGACAGGGCCCGACAGGACCCGACAGGGCCCGACAGGGCCCGACAGGGGCCGACAGGGGCCGACAGGGGCCGACAGAGCCCGACAGAGCCCGACAGGGCCCGACAGGGCCCGACAGGGCCCGACACGGCCCGACAGAGCCCGACAGGGCCCAGTAGAGCCCGACAGAGCCCGACAGAGCCCGACAGAGCCCAGTAGAGCCCGACAGAGCCCGACAGGGCCCGACAGGGCCCAGTAGAGCCCGACAGGGCCCGACAGGGCCCGACAGAGCCCGACAGAGCCCGACAGGGCCCAGTAGAGCCCGACAGAGCCCGACAGAGCCCGACAGAGCCCGACAGAGCCCGACAGAGCCCAGTAGAGCCCGACAGAGCCCGACAGAGCCCGACAGAGCCCGACAGGGCCCGACAGGGCCCGACAGGGCCCAGTAGAGCCCGACAGAACCCGACAGAGCCTGACAGAGCCCGACAGAGCCCGACAGGGCCCAGTAGAGCCCGACAGAGCCCGACAGAGCCCGACAGAGCCCGACAGGGCCCGACAGAGCCCGACAGAGCCCGACAGGGCCCGACAAGGCCCGACAGGGCCGGACAAGGCCCGACAGAGCTCGACAGAGCCCAGTAGAGCCCGACAGAGCCCGACAGGGCCCGACAGAGCCCGACAGAGCCCGACAGAGCCCGACAGGGCCCGACAGGGCCCGACAGGGCCCGACAGAGCCCGACAGAGCCCGACAGAGCCCGACAGGGCCCGACAGGGCCCGACAGAACCGGACAGAGCCCAGTAGAGCCCGCCAGAGCCCGACAAAGCCCGACAGAGCCCGACAGGGCCCGACAGGGCCCGACAGAGCCCAGTAGAGCCCGACAGAGCCCGACAGGGCCCGACAGGGCCCGACAGGGCCCAGTAGAGCCCGACAGAGCCCGACAGAGCCCGACAGAGCCCGACAGGGCCCGACAGGGCTCAGTAGAGCCCGACAGAGCCCGACAGGGCCCGACAGGGCCCGACAAGGCCCCGTAGAGCACGACAGAACCCGACAGAGCCCGACAGAGCCCAGTAGAGCCCGACAGAGCCCGACAGGGCCCGACAGGGCCCGACAGAACCGGACAGAGCCCAGTAGAGCCCGCCAGAGCCCGACAAAGCCCGACAGAGCCCGACAGAGCCCGACAGAGCCCGACAGAGCCCGACAGAGCCCGACAGAGCCCAGTTTAGCCCAGTAGAGCCCGACAGAGCCCGACAGAGCCCGACAGAGCCCGACAGGGCCCGACAGGGCCCGACAGGGCCCGACAGGGCCCGACACAGCCCGACAGGGCCCAGTAGAGCCCGACAGAGCCCGACAGAGCCCGACAGAGCCCAGTAGAGCCCGACAGAGCCCGACAGAGCCCGACAGAGCCCGACAGGGCCCAGTAGAGCCCGACAGAGCCCGACAGAGCCCGACAGGGCCCGACAGGGCCCAGTAGAGCCCGACAGAGCCCGACAGAGCCCGACAGGGGCGACAGGGCCCAGTAGAGCCCGACAGAGCCCGACAGAGCCCGACAGAGCCCGACAGAGCCCGACAGAGCCCGACAGGGCCCGACAGGGCCCGACAGGACCCGACAGGGCCCGACAGGGCCCGACAGGGCCCGAGAGAGCCCGACAGGGGCCGACAGGGGCCGACAGGGGCCGACAGGGGCCGACAGAGCCCGACAGGGCCCGACAGGGCCCGACAGGGCCCGACAGGGCCCGACAGGGCCCGACAGAGCCCGACAGAGCCCGACAGGGCCCAGTAGAGCCCGACAGAGCCCGTCAGAGCCCGACAGAGCCCGACAGAGCCCGACAGAGCCCGACAGAGCCCGACAGGGCCCGACAGAGCCCGACAGGGCCCGACAGGGCCCAGTAGAGCCCGACAGAGCCCGACAGAGCCCGACAGAGCCCGACAGGGCCCGACAGGGCCCGACAGAGCCCGACAGAGCCCGACAGGGCCCGACAGGGCCCGACAGGGCCCGACACGGCCCGACAGAGCCCGACAGGGCCCAGTAGAGCCCGACAGAGCCCGACAGAGCCCGACAGGGCCCAGTAGAGCCCGACAGAGCCCGACAGAGCCCGACAGAGCCCGACAGAGCCCGACAGAGCCCAACAGGGGCCAGTAGAGCCCGACAGAGCCCGACAGAGCCCGACAGAGCCCGACAGAGCCCGACAGGGCCCGACAGAGCCCGACAGGGCCCGACAAGGCCCGACAGGGCCGGACAAGGCCCGACAGAGCTCGACAGAGCCCAGTAGAGCCCGACAGAGCCCGACAGGGCCCGACAGGGCCCGACAGCGCCCGACAGCGCCCGACAGCGCCCGACAGAGCCCGACAGGGCCCGACAGGGCCCGACAGAGCCCGACAGAGCCCGACAGAGCCCGACAGGGCCCGACAGGGCCCGACAGGGCCCGACAGAGCCCAGTAGAGCCCGCCAGAGCCCGACAAAGCCCGACAGAGCCCGACAGGGCCCGACAGGGCCCGACAGAGCCCAGTAGAGCCCGACAGAGCCCGACAGGGCCCGACAGGGCCCGACAAGGCCCCGTAGAGCACGACAGAACCCGACAGAGCCCGACAGAGCCCAGTAGAGCCCGACAGAGCCCGACAGGGCCCGACAGAGCCCAGTTTAGCCCAGTAGAGCCCGACAGGGCCGGACAGGGCCCGACAGAGCCCGACAGAGCCCAGTAGAGCCCGACAGAGCCCGACAGAGCCCGACAGAGCCCAGTTTAGCCCAGTAGAGCCCGACAGAGCCCGACAGAGCCCGACAGAGCCCGACAGGGCCCGACAGGGCCCGACAGGGCCCGACAGGGCCCGACAGGGCCCGACACAGCCCGACAGAGCCCGACAGGGCCCAGTAGAGCCCGACAGAGCCCGACAGAGCCCGACAGGGCCCGACAGGGCCCGACAGGGCACGACAGAGCCCGACAGGGCACGACAGAACCCGACAGAGACCGACAGAGCCCGACAGGGCCCAGTAGAGCCCGACAGAGCCCGACAGAGCCCGACAGAGCCCAGAAGAGCCCGACAGAGCCCGACAGAGCCCAGTAGAGCCCGAGAGAGCCCGACAGAGCCCGACAGGGCCCAGTAGCGCCCAGTAGAGCTCGACAGAGCCCGACAGGGCCCAGTAGCGCCCAGTAGAGCCCGACAGAGCCCGACAGAGCCCGACAGGGCCCGACAGGGCCCGACACAGCCCGACAGAGCCCGACAGGGCCCAGTAGAGCCCGACAGAGCCCGACAGAGCCCGACAGGGCCCAGTAGAGCCCGACAGAGCCCGACAGAGCCCGACAGAGCCCAGTAGAGCCCGACAGAGCCCGACAGAGCCCAGTAGAGCCCGAGAGAGCCCGACAGAGCCCGACAGGGCCCAGTAGCGCCCAGTAGAGCTCGACAGAGCCCGACAGGGCCCAGTAGCGCCCAGTAGAGCCCGACAGAGCCCGACAGAGCCCGACAGGGCCCGACAGAGCCCAGTAGAGCCCGACAGAGCCCGACAGAGCCCGACAGGGCCCGACAGGGCCCAGTAGAGCCCGACAGAGCCCGACAGAGCCCGACAGAGCCCGACAGGGCCCAACAGGGCCCAGTAGAGCCCGACAGAGCCCGACAGGGCCCGACAGGGCCCGACAGAGCTCGACAGAGCCCGACAGAACCCGACAGAGACCGACAGAGCCCGACAGGGCCCAGTAGAGCCCGACAGAGCCCGACAGAGCCCGACAGAGCCCAGTAGAGCCCGACAGAGCCCGACAGAGCCCAGTAGAGCCCGACAGAGCCCAGTAGAGCCCGAGAGAGCCCGACAGAGCCCGACAGGGCCCAGTAGCGCCCAGTAGAGCTCGACAGAGCCCGACAGGGCCCAGTAGCGCCCAGTAGAGCCCGACAGAGCCCGACAGAGCCCGACAGGGCCCGACAGGGCCCGACAGGGCCCAGTAGAGCCCGACAGAGTCCAGTAGAGCCCGACAGAGCCCAGTAGAGCCCGACAGAGCCCGACAGAGCCCGACAGGGCCCGACAGGGCCCAGTAGAGCCCGACAGAGCCCGACAGGGCCCGACAGGGAACCGTAGAGCCCAGTAGAGCCCGACAGAGCCCGACAGAGCCCGACAGGGCCCGACAGGGCCCGACAGGGAACAGTAGAGCCCAGGAGAGCCCGACAGAGCCCGACAGAGCCCCACAGAGCCCGACAGGGCCCAGTTTAGCCCAGTAGAGCCCGACAGGGCCCAGTTTAGCCCAGTAGAGCCCGACAGGGCCCGACAGGGCCCGACAGGGCCCAGTAGAGCCCGACAGGGCCCAGTAGAGCCCGACAGAGCCGACAGAGCCCGACAGGGACCAGTAGAGCCCGACAGGGCCCGACAGGGCCCAGTAGAGCCCGACAGAGCCCGACAGGGCCCAGTAGAGCCCAGTAGAGCCCGACAGAGCCCGACAGGGCCCAGTAGCGCCCAGTAGAGCTCGACAGAGCCCGACAGGGCCCAGTAGCGCCCAGTAGAGCCCGACAGAGCCCGACAGAGCCCGACAGGGCCCGACAGGGCCCGACAGGGCCCAGTAGAGCCCGACAGAGTCCAGTAGAGCCCGACAGAGCCCGACAGGGCCCGACAGGGCCCAGTAGAGCCCAGTAGAGCCCGACAGAGCCCGACAGGGCCCAGTAGCGCACAGTAGAGCTCGACAGAGCCCGACAGGGCCCAGTAGCGCCCAGTAGAGCCCGACAGAGCCCAGTAGAGCCCGACAGAGCCCGACAGAGCCCGACAGAGCCCGACAGGGACCAGTAGAGACCGACAGGGCCCGACAGGGCCCAGTAGAGCCCGACAGAGCCCGACAGGGCCCAGTAGAGCCCAGTAGAGCCCGACAGAGCCCGACAGGGCCCAGTAGCGCCCAGTAGAGCTCGACAGAGCCCGACAGGGCCCAGTAGCGCCCAGTAGAGCCCGACAGAGCCCGACAGAGCCCGACAGGGCCCGACAGGGCCCAGTAGAGCCCGACAGAGTCCAGTAGAGCCCGACAGAGCCCAGTAGAGCCCGACAGAGCCCGACAGAGCCCGACAGGGCCCGACAGGGCCCAGTAGAGCCCGACAGAGCCCGACAGAGCCCGACAGGGCCCGACAGGGAACAGTAGAGCCCAGTAGAGCCCGACAGAGCCCGACAGAGCCCCACAGAGCCCGACAGGGCCCGACAGGGCCCGACAGGGCCCAGTTTAGCCCAGTAGAGCCCGACAGGGCCCAGTTTAGCCCAGTAGAGCCCGACAGGGCCCGACAGGGCCCGACAGGGCCCAGTAGAGCCCGACAGGGCCCAGTAGAGCCCGACAGAGCCCGACAGAGCCCGACAGGGACCAGTAGAGCCCGACAGGGCCCGACAGGGCCCAGTAGAGCCCGACAGAGCCCGACAGGGCCCAGTAGAGCCCAGTAGAGCCCGACAGAGCCCGACAGAGCCCGACAGAGCCCGACAGGGCCCGACAGGGCCCAGTAGAGCCCGACAGAGCCCGACAGAGCCCAGTAGAGCCCGACAGAGCCCAGTAGAGCCCGACAGAGCCCGACAGGGCCCGACAGGGAACAGTAGAGCCCGACAGGGCCCGACAGGGCTCGACAGGGAACAGTAGAGCCTAGTAGAGCCCGACAGAGCCCGACAGAGCCCTACAGAGCCCGACAGGGCCCGACAGGTCCCAGTAGAGCCTGACAGAGCCCGACAGAGCCCAGTAGAGCCCGACAGAGCCCAGTAGAGCCCGACAGAGCCCGACAGGGCCCGACAGAGCCCAGTAGAGCCCGACAGAGCCCGACAGGGCCCGACAGGGAACAGTAGAGCCCGACAGGGCCCGACAGGGCCCGACAGGGAACAGTAGAGCCCAGTAGAGCCCGACAGAACCCGACAGAGACCGACAGAGCCCGACAGAGCCCGACAGAGCCCGACAGAGCCCGACAGGGCCCGACAGAGCCCGACAGAGCCCGACAGGGCCCAGTAGAGCCCGACAGAGCCCGACAGAGCCCAGTAGAGCCCGACAGAGCCCAGTAGAGCCCGACAGAGCCCGACAGGGCCCGACAGGGAACAGTAGAGCCCGACAGGGCCCGACAGGGCCCGACAGGGAACAGTAGAGCCCAGTAGAGCCCGACAGAGCCCGACAGAGCCCGAGAGAGCCCGACAGGGCCCGACAGGGCCCGACAGGGGCCGACAGGGGCCGACAGGGCCCGACAGGGCCCAGTAGAGCCCGACAGAGCCCGACAGGGCCCGACAGGGCCCAGTAGAGCCCGACAGAGGCCGACAGAGCCCAGTAGAGCCCGACAGAGCCCGACAGGGCCCGACAGGGCCCGACAGGGCCCAGTTTAGCCCAGTAGAGCCCGACAGAGCCCGACAGGGCCCGACAGGGCCCGACAGGGCCCAACAGGGCCCAGTAGAGCCCGACAGAGCCCGACAGAGCCCGACAGAGCCCGACAGGGCCCAGTTTAGCCCAGTAGAGCCCGACAGAGCCCGACAGGGCCCGACAGGGCCCGACAGGGCCCGACAGAGCCCGACAGAGCCCGACAGAGCCCGACAGGGCCCGACAGGGCCCAGTAGAGCCCGACAGAGCCCGACAGAGCCCGACAGGGCCCGACAGGGAACAGTAGAGCCCAGTAGAGACCGACAGAGCCCGACAGAGCCCGACAGAGCCCGACAGGGCCCGACAGGGCCCAGTAGAGCCCGACAGAGCCCGACAGAGCCCGACAGGGCCCAGTAGAGCCCGACAGAGCCCGACAGAGCCCGACAGAGCCCGACAGGGCCCGACAGGGCCCGACAGGACCCGACAGGACCCGACAGGGCCCGACAGGGCCCGACAGAGCCCGACAGGGGCCGACAGGGGCCGACAGAGCCCGACAGGGCCCGACAGGGCCCGACACGGGCCGACAGAGCCCGACAGAGCCCGACAGGGCCCAGTAGAGCCCGACAGAGCCCGACAGAGCCCGACAGAGCCCGACAGAGCCCGACAGAGCCCGAAAGAGCCCGACAGGGCCCGACAGAGCCCGACAGGGCCCGACAGAACCCGACAGAGCCCGACAGAGCCCGACAGAGCCCGACAGAGCCCGACAGAGCCCGACAGAGCCCGACAGGTCCCGACAGGGCCCAGTAGAGCCCGACAGAGCCCGACAGAGCCCGACAGAGCCCGACAGAGCCCGACAGAGCCCGACAGGGCCCAACAGGGCCCGACAGAGCCCGACAGAGCCCAGTAGAGCCCGACAGAGCCCGACAGAGCCCGACAGAGCCCGACAGAGCCCAACAGGGCCCAGTAGAGCCCGACAGAGCCCGACAGAGCCCGACAGAGCCCGACAGAGCCCGACAAAGCCCGACAGAGCCCGACAGGGCCCAACAGGGCCCGAAAGAGCCCGACAGAGCCCGACAGAGCCCGACAGAGCCCGACAGAGCCCAGTAGAGCCCGACAGAGCTCGACAGAGCCCGACAGAGCCCGACAGAGCCCGACAGAGCCCGACAGAGCCCGACAGGGCCCAGTAGAGCCCAGTAGAACCCGACAGAGCCCGACAGGGCCCGACAGGGCCCGACAGGGCCCGACAGAGCTCGACAGGGCCCAACAGGGCCCGACAGAGCCCGACAGGGCACGACAGAGCTAGACAGGGCACGACAGGACCTGACAGAGCCCGACAGAGCCCAACAGAGCCCGACAGAGCCCGACAGGGCCCGACAGGGCCCGACAGGGCCCAGTAGAGCCCGACAGAGCCCGACAGAGCCCGGCAGAGCCCGACAGGGCCCGACAGAGACCGACAGGGCCCGACAGGGCCCGACAGAGCCCGACAGGGCCCAGTACAGCCCGACAGAGCCCGACAGAGCCCGGCAAAGCCCGACAGGGCCCGACAGGGCGCGACAGGGCCCGACAGGGCCCGACAGAGCCCGACAGGGCCCGACAGAGCCCGACAGGGCCCAGTAGAGCCCGACAGAGCCCAGTAGAGCCCGACAGAGCCCGACAGAGCCCGACAGGGCCCGACAGAGCCCGACAGAGCCCAGTAGAGCTCGACAGAGCCCGACAGAGCCCGACAGGGCCCGACAGGGCCCGACAGGGCCCAGTAGAGCCCGACAGAGTTCGACAGGGCCCGACAGAGCCCGACAGAGCCCAACAGAGCCCGACAGAGCCCGACAGGGCCCGACAGGGCCCGACAGGGTCCAGTAGAGCCCGACAGAGCCCGACAGAGCCCGACAGAGCCCGACAGAGCCCGACAGGGCCCGACAGGGCCCGACAGAGCCCGACAGGGCCCAGTAGAGCCCGACAGAGCCCGACAGAGCCCGACAGAGCCCGACAGGGCCCGACAGGGCCCGACAGGGCCCGACAGAGCCCAGTAGAGCTCGACAGAGCCCGACAGAGCCCGACAGAGCCCGACAGGGCCCGACAGGGCCCAGTAGAGCCCGACAGAGCCCGACAGAGCCCAGTAGAGCCCGACAGAGCCCAGTAGAGCCCGACAGAGCCCGACAGGGCCCGACAGGGAACAGTAGAGCCCGACAGGGCCCGACAGGGCCCGACAGGGAACAGTAGAGCCTAGTAGAGCCCGACAGAGCCCGACAGAGCCCTACAGAGCCCGACAGGGCCCGACAGGTCCCAGTAGAGCCTGACAGAGCCCGACAGAGCCCAGTAGAGCCCGACAGAGCCCAGTAGAGCCCGACAGAGCCCGACAGGGCCCGACAGGGAACAGTAGAGCCCAGTAGAGCCCGACAGAACCCGACAGAGACCGACAGAGCCCGACAGAGCCCGACAGAGCCCGACAGAGCCCGACAGAGCCCGACAGAGCCCGACAGGGCCCGACAGAGCCCGACAGAGCCCGACAGGGCCCAGTAGAGCCCGACAGAGCCCGACAGAGCCCAGTAGAGCCCGACAGAGCCCAGTAGAGCCCGACAGAGCCCGACAGGGCCCGACAGGGAACAGTAGAGCCTGACAGGGCCCGACAGGGCCCGACAGGGAACAGTAGAGCCCAGTAGAGCCCGACAGAGCCCGACAGAGCCCGAGAGAGCCCGACAGGGCCCGACAGGGCCCGACAGGGGCCGACAGGGGCCGACAGGGCCCGACAGGGCCCAGTAGAGCCCGACAGAGCCCGACAGGGCCCGACAGGGCCCAGTAGAGCCCGACAGAGGCCGACAGAGCCCAGTAGAGCCCGACAGAGCCCGACAGGGCCCGACAGGGCCCGACAGGGCCCAGTTTAGCCCAGTAGAGCCCGACAGAGCCCGACAGGGCCCGACAGGGCCCGACAGGGCCCAACAGGGCCCAGTAGAGCCCGACAGAGCCCGACAGAGCCCGACAGAGCCCGACAGGGCCCAGTTTAGCCCAGTAGAGCCCGACAGAGCCCGACAGGGCCCGACAGGGCCCGACAGGGCCCGACAGAGCCCGACAGAGCCCGACAGAGCCCGACAGGGCCCGACAGGGCCCAGTAGAGCCCGACAGAGCCCGACAGAGCCCGACAGGGCCCGACAGGGAACAGTAGAGCCCAGTAGAGACCGACAGAGCCCGACAGAGCCCGACAGAGCCCGACAGGGCCCGACAGGGCCCAGTAGAGCCCGACAGAGCCCGACAGAGCCCGACAGGGCCCAGTAGAGCCCGACAGAGCCCGACAGAGCCCGACAGAGCCCGACAGGGCCCGACAGGGCCCGACAGGACCCGACAGGACCCGACAGGGCCCGACAGGGCCCGACAGAGCCCGACAGGGGCGACAGGGGCCGACAGAGCCCGACAGGGCCCGACAGGGCCCGACACGGGCCGACAGAGCCCGACAGAGCCCGACAGGGCCCAGTAGAGCCCGACAGAGCCCGACAGAGCCCGACAGAGCCCGACAGAGCCCGACAGAGCCCGAAAGAGCCCGACAGGGCCCGACAGAGCCCGACAGGGCCCGACAGAACCCGACAGAGCCCGACAGAGCCCGACAGAGCCCGACAGAGCCCGACAGAGCCCGACAGAGCCCGACAGGTCCCGACAGGGCCCAGTAGAGCCCGACAGAGCCCGACAGAGCCCGACAGAGCCCGACAGAGCCCGACAGAGCCCGACAGGGCCCAACAGGGCCCGACAGAGCCCGACAGAGCCCAGTAGAGCCCGACAGAGCCCGACAGAGCCCGACAGAGCCCGACAGAGCCCAACAGGGCCCAGTAGAGCCCGACAGAGCCCGACAGAGCCCGACAGAGCCCGACAGAGCCCGACAAAGCCCGACAGAGCCCGACAGGGCCCAACAGGGCCCGAAAGAGCCCGACAGAGCCCGACAGAGCCCGACAGAGCCCGACAGAGCCCAGTAGAGCCCGACAGAGCTCGACAGAGCCCGACAGAGCCCGACAGAGCCCGACAGAGCCCGACAGAGCCCGACAGGGCCCAGTAGAGCCCAGTAGAACCCGACAGAGCCCGACAGGGCCCGACAGGGCCCGACAGGGCCCGACAGAGCTCGACAGGGCCCAACAGGGCCCGACAGAGCCCGACAGGGCACGACAGAGCTAGACAGGGCACGACAGGACCTGACAGAGCCCGACAGAGCCCAACAGAGCCCGACAGAGCCCGACAGGGCCCGACAGGGCCCGACAGGGCCCAGTAGAGCCCGACAGAGCCCGACAGAGCCCGGCAGAGCCCGACAGGGCCCGACAGAGACCGACAGGGCCCGACAGAGCCCGACAGAGCCCGACAGGGCCCAGTACAGCCCGACAGAGCCCGACAGAGCCCGGCAAAGCCCGACAGGGCCCGACAGGGCGCGACAGGGCCCGACAGGGCCCGACAGAGCCCGACAGGGCCCGACAGAGCCCGACAGGGCCCAGTAGAGCCCGACAGAGCCCAGTAGAGCCCGACAGAGCCCGACAGAGCCCGACAGGGCCCGACAGAGCCCGACAGAGCCCAGTAGAGCTCGACAGAGCCCGACAGAGCCCGACAGGGCCCGACAGGGCCCGACAGGGCCCAGTAGAGCCCGACAGAGTTCGACAGGGCCCGACAGAGCCCGACAGAGCCCAACAGAGCCCGACAGAGCCCGACAGGGCCCGACAGGGCCCGACAGGGTCCAGTAGAGCCCGACAGAGCCCGACAGAGCCCGACAGAGCCCGACAGGGCCCGACAGGGCCCGACAGAGCCCGACAGGGCCCAGTAGAGCCCGACAGAGCCCGACAGAGCCCGACAGAGCCCGACAGGGCCCGACAGGGCCCGACAGGGCCCGACAGAGCCCAGTAGAGCTCGACAGAGCCCGACAGAGCCCGACAGGGCCCAGTAGAGCCCGACAGAGCCCGACAGAGCCCGACAGGGCCCGACAGGGCCCGACAGAGCCCGACAGAGCCCGACAGGGCCCGACAGGGCCCAGTAGAGCCCGACAGAGCCCGACAGAGCCCGACAGGGCCCGACAGAGCCCGACAGGTCCCGACAGAGCCCGACGGGGCCCGACGGGTCCCGACAGAGACCAGTAGAGCCCGACAGAGCCCGACAGAGCCCGACAGGGCCCGACCGAGCCCGACAGAGACCAGTAGAGCCCGACAGAGCCCGACAGAGCCCGACAGAGACCGACAGGGCCCAGTAGAGCCCAGTAGAGCCCGACAGAGCCCGACAGAGCCCGACAGAGCCCGACAGGGCCCGACAGGGCCCGACAGGGCCCGACAGGGCCCGACAGAGCTCGACAGGGCCCGACAGGGCCCGACAGGGCCCGACAGAGCCCAGTAGATCTCGACAGAGCCCGACAGGGCCCGACAGGGCCCGACAGGGCCCAACAGGGCCCGACAGGGCCCAGTAGAGCCCGACAGAGCCCGACAGGGCCCGACAGAGCCCGACAGAGCCCGACAGGGCCCGACAGGGCCCGACAGGGCCCGACAGGGCCCGACAGAGCCCGACAGGGCCCGACAGGGCCCGACAGAGCCCGACAGAGCCCGACAGAGCCCGACAGGACCCGACAGGGCCCGACAGAACCCGACAGAGCCCGACAGAGCCCAGTAGAGCCCGACAGAGCCCGACAGAGCCCGACAGAGCCCGACAGAGCCCGACAGAGCCCGACAGGGCCCAGTAGAGCCCGACAGAGCCCGACAGGGCCCGACAGGGCCCGACAGGGCCCGACAGGGCCCGACAGAGCCCGACAGAGCCCGACAGAGCCCGACAGGGCCCAGTGGAGCCCGACAGAGCCCGACAGAGCCCGACAGAGCCCGACAGAGCCCGACAGAGCCCGACAGGGCCCGACAGAGCCCGACAGGGCCCGACAGGGCCCGACAGGGCCCGACAGAGCCCGACAGGGCCCGACAGAGCCCGACAGAGCCCGACAGAGCCCGACAGGGCCCAGTAGAGCCCGACAGAGCCCGACAGAGCCCGACAGAGCCCGACAGGGCCCGACAGAGCCCGACAGGGCCCGACAGAGCCCGACAGAGCCCAGTAGAGCTCGACAGAGCCCGACAGAGCCCGACAGGGCCCGACAGGGCCCGACAGAGCCCGACAGAGCCCGACAGAGCCCGACAGGGCCCAGTAGAGCCCGACAGAGTCCGACAGGGCCCAGTAGAGGCCGACAGAGCCCGACAGAGCCCGACAGGGCCCGACAGGGTCCGACAGAGCACGACAGAGCCCGACAGGGCCCGACAGGGCCCGACAGAGACCAGTAGAGCCCGACAGAGCCCGACAGAGCCCGACAGAGCCCGACAGGGCCCGACAGGGCCCGACAGAGCCCAGTAGAGCCCGACAGAGCCCGACAGAGCCCGACAGGGCCCAGTAGAGCCCAGTAGAACCCGATAGAGCCCAATAGAGCCCGACAGAGCCCGACAGAGCCCGACAGGGCCCGACAGGGCCCGACAGAGCCCGACAGAGCCCGACAGAGCCCGACAGAGCCCGACAGAGCCCGACAGAGCCCAGTAGAGCCCGACAGAGCCCGACAGAGCTCGACAGGGCCCGACAGGGCCCGACAGAGCCCGACAGAGCCCGACAGAGCCCGACAGAGCCCGACAGAGCCCAGTAGAGCCCGACAGAGCCCGACAGAGCCCGACAGGGCCCGACAGAGCCTGACAGGGCCCGACAGATCCAAACAGAGCCCGACAGGGCCCAGTAGAGCCCGACAGAGCCCGACAGAGCCCGACAGAGCCCGACAGGGCCCGACAGGGCCCGACAGGGCCCGGTAGAGCCCGACAGAGCCCGACAGAGCCCGACAGAGCCCGACAGAGCCCAGTAGAGCTCGACAGAGCCCGACAGAGCCCGACAGGGCCCGACAGAGCCCGACAGGGCCCGACAGGGCCCGACAGGGCCCGACAGGGCCCAGTAGAGCCCGACAGAGCCCGACAGGGCCCGACAGGGCCCGACAGGGCCCGACAGGGCTCGACAGAGCCCGACAGGGCCCGACAGAGCCCGACAGAGCCCGACAGGGCCCAGTAGAGCCCGACAGAGCCCGACAGAGCCCGACAGAGCCCGACAGAGCCCAGTAGAGCCCGACAGAGCCCGACAGAGCCCGACAGATCCCGACAGAGCCCGACAGGGCCCGACAGGGCCCAGTTTAGCCCAGTAGAGCCCGACAGAGCCCGACAGAACCCGACAGAGCCCAACAGGGCCCGACAGAGCCCGACAGAGCCCGACAGAGCCCGACAGGGCCCAGTAGAGCCCGACAGAGCCCGACAGAGCCCGACAGAGCCCGACAGAGCCCGACAGGGCCCGACAGGGCCCAGTAGAGCCCGACAGAGCCCGACAGAGCCCGACAGAGCCCGACAGGGCCCGACAGGGCCCAGTAGAGCCCGACAGAGCCCGACAGAGCCCGACAGGGCCCGACAGAGCCGAGTTTAGCCCAGTAGAGCCCGACAGGGCCCGACAGGGCCCGACAGGGAACAGTAGAGCCCAGTAGAGCCCGACAGAGCCCGACAGAGCCCGACAGAGCCCAGTAGAGCCCGACAGAGCCCGACAGAGCCCGACAGGGCCCGACAGGGCCCGACAGGGCCCAGTTTAGCCCAGTAGAGCCCGACAGAGCCCGACAGGGCCCGACAGGGCCCAGTAGAGCCCGACAGAGCCCGACAGAGCCCGACAGGGCCCGACAGGGCCCGACAGAGCCCGACAGGGCCCAGTAGAGATCGACAGAGCCCGACAGAGACCGACAGAGCCCGACAGAGCCTATTAGATACCGACAGAGCCCGACAGAGCCCGACAGGGCCCAGTAGAGCCCAGTAGAGCCCGACAGAGCCCAGTAGAGCCCGACAGAGCCCGACAGAGCCCGACAGGGCCCGACAGGGCCCAGTAGAGCCCGACAGCGCCCGACAGAGCCCGACAGGGCCCGACAGGGCCCGACAGGGCCCAGTAGAGCCCGACAGAGCCCAGTAGAGCCCAGTAGAGCCCGACAGAGCCCGGCAGATCCCGACAGAACCCGACAGAGCCCGACAGAGCCCAGTAGAGCCCGACAGAGCCCAACAGAGCCCGACAGAGCCCGACAGGGCCCGACAGGGCCCGACAGAGCCCAGTAGAGCCCAACAGAGCCCGACAGGGCCCGACAGGGCCCAGTAGAGTCCGACAGAGACCTACAGAGCCCGACAGGGCCCGACAGGGCCCAGTAGAGCCCGACAGAGCCCGACAGGGCCCGACAGGGCCCGACAGGGCCCAGTAGAGCCCGACAGAGCCCGACAGAGCCCGACAGAGCCCGACAGAGCCCGACAGAGCCCGACAGAGCCCGACAGAGCCCAGTTTAGCCCAGTAGAGCCCGACAGAGCCCGACAGAGCCCGACAGAGCCCGACAGGACCCGACAGAGCCCGACAGAGCCCGACAGGGCCCGACAGGGCCCGATAGAGCCCGACAGGGCCCGACAGGGCCCGACAGGGCCCGACAGGGCCCGACAGAGCCCAGTAGAGCCCGACAGAGCCCGACAGGCGCGACAGGGCCTGACAGGGCCCAGTAGAGCCCGACAGAGCCCGACAGAGCCCGACAGGGCCCGACAGGGCCCGACAGGGCCCAGTAGAGATCGACAGAGCCCAACAGGGCCCGACAGGGCCCGACAGGGCCCAGTACAGCCCGACAGAGCCCGACAGAGCCCGACAGAGCCCAGTAGAGCCCGACAGAGCCCAGTAGAGCCCGACAGGCCCCGACAGGGTCCGACAGGGCCCGACAGGGCCCGACAGAGCCCAGTTTAGGACAGTAGAGCCCGACAGAACCCGACAGAGCCCGACAGAGCCCGACAGAGCCCGACAGGGCCAAGTAGAGCCCGACAGAGCCCGACAGAGCCCGACAGAGCCCGACAGAGCCCGACAGAGCCCGACAGAGCCCGACAGGGCCCGACAGAGCCCGACAGCGCCCGACAGGGCCCGACAGAGCCCAGTAGAGCCCGACAGAGCCCGACTGGGACCGACAGGGCCCAGTAGAGCCCAGTAGAGCCCGACAGAGCCCGACAGAGCCCAGTAGAGCCCGACAGAGCCCGACAGAGCCCGACAGAGCCCGACAGGGCCCGACAGGGCCCGACAGGGCCCAGTAGAGCCCGACAGAGCCCGACAGAGCCCGACAGAGCCCGACAGAGCCCGACAGGGAACGACAGGGCCCGACAGAGCCCGACAGAGCCCGACAGAGCCCGACAGAGCCCGACAGAGCCCAGTAGAGCCCGACAGGGCCCGACAGGGCCCGACAGGGCCCGACAGAGCCCAGTTTAGCCCAGTAGAGCCCGACAGAGCCCGACAGGGCCCGACAGGGCCCGACAGGGCCCAGTAGAGCCCGACAGAGCCCGACAGAGCCCGACAGGGCCCGACAGGGCCCGACAGGGCCCGACAGAGCCCGACAGGGCCCGACAGGGCCCAGTAGAGCCCGACAGAGCCCGATAGAGCCCGACAGGGCCCGACAGGGAACAGTAGAGCCCAGTAGAGACCGACAGAGCCCGACAGAGCCCGACAGAGCCCGACAGGGCCCGACAGGGCCCAGTAGAGCCCGACAGAGCCCGACAGGGCCGACAGGGCCCAGTAGAGCCCGACAGAGCCCGACAGAGCCCGACAGAGCCCGACAGAGCCCGACAGGGCCCGACAGGGCCCGACAGGGGCCGACAGGGGCCGACAGGGGCCGACAGAGCCCGACAGAGCCCGACAGGTCCCGACAGGGCCCGACAGGGCCCGACAGGGCCTGACACAGCCCGACAGAGCCCGACAGAGCCCGACAGGGCCCAGTAGAGCCCGACAGAGCCCGACAGAGCCCGACAGAGCCCGACAGAGCCCAGTAGAGCCCGACAGAGCCCGACAGGGCCCGACAGGGCCCAGTAGAGCCCGACAGAGCCCGACAGAGCCCGACAGAGCCCGACAGAGCCCGACAGAGCCCGACAGGGCCCGACAGAGCCCGACAGGGCCCAGTAGAGCCCGACAGAGCCCGACAGAGCCCGACAGAGCCCGACAGGGCCCGACAGAGCCCGACAGAGCCCGACAGGGCCCAGTAGAGCCCGACAGAGCCCGACAGAGCCCGACAGAGCCCGACAGGGCCCGACAGGGCCCGACAGGGCCCAGTAGAGCCCGACAGAACCCGACAGAGCCTGACAGAGCCCGACAGAGCCCGACAGGGCCCAGTAGAGCCCGACAGAGCCCGACAGAGCCCGACAGGGCCCGACAGGGCCCGACAGGGCCCGACAGGGCCGGACAAGGCCCGACAGAGCTCGACAGAGCCCAGTAGAGCCCGACAGAGCCCGACAGGGCCCGACAGAGCCCGACAGGGCCCGACAGGGCCCGACAGCGCCCGACAGAGCCCGACAGAGCCCGACAGGGCCCGACAGGGCCCGACAGAGCCCGACAGAGCCCGACAGAGCCCGACAGGGCCCGACAGGGCCCGACAGAGCCCGACAGGGCCCGACAGGGCCCGACAGAACCGGACAGAGCCCAGTAGAGCCCGCCAGAGCCCGACAAAGCCCGACAGAGCCCGACAGGGCCCGACAGGGCCCGACAGAGCCCAGTAGAGCCCGACAGAGCCCGACAGGGCCCGACAGGGCCCAGTAGAGCCCGACAGAGCCCGACAGAGCCCGACAGAGCCCGACAGGGCCCGACAGGGCTCAGTAGAGCCCGACAGAGCCCGACAGGGCCCGACAGGGCCCGACAAGGCCCCGTAGAGCACGACAGAACCCGACAGAGCCCGACAGAGCCCAGTAGAGCCCGACAGGGCCCGACAGGGCCCGACAGAGCCCGACAGGGCCCGACAGAGCCCGACAGAGCCCGACAGGGCCCAGTAGAGCCCGACAGAGCCCGACAGAGCCCGACAGAGCCCGACAGAGCCCAGTAGAGCCCGACAGAGCCCGACAGAGCCCGACAGATCCCGACAGAGCCCGACAGGGCCCGACAGGGCCCAGTTTAGCCCAGTAGAGCCCGACAGAGCCCGACAGAACCCGACAGAGCCCAACAGGGCCCGACAGAGCCCGACAGAGCCCGACAGAGCCCGACAGGGCCCAGTAGAGCCCGACAGAGCCCGACAGAGCCCGACAGAGCCCGACAGAGCCCGACAGGGCCCGACAGGGCCCAGTAGAGCCCGACAGAGCCCGACAGAGCCCGACAGAGCCCGACAGGGCCCGACAGGGCCCAGTAGAGCCCGACAGAGCCCGACAGAGCCCGACAGGGCCCGACAGAGCCGAGTTTAGCCCAGTAGAGCCCGACAGGGCCCGACAGGGCCCGACAGGGAACAGTAGAGCCCAGTAGAGCCCGACAGAGCCCGACAGAGCCCGACAGAGCCCAGTAGAGCCCGACAGAGCCCGACAGAGCCCGACAGGGCCCGACAGGGCCCGACAGGGCCCAGTTTAGCCCAGTAGAGCCCGACAGAGCCCGACAGAGCCCGACAGGGCCCGACAGGGCCCAGTAGAGCCCGACAGAGCCCGACAGAGCCCGACAGGGCCCGACAGGGCCCGACAGAGCCCGACAGGGCCCAGTAGAGATCGACAGAGCCCGACAGAGACCGACAGAGCCCGACAGAGCCTATTAGATACCGACAGAGCCCGACAGAGCCCGACAGGGCCCAGTAGAGCCCAGTAGAGCCCGACAGAGCCCAGTAGAGCCCGACAGAGCCCGACAGAGCCCGACAGGGCCCGACAGGGCCCAGTAGAGCCCGACAGCGCCCGACAGAGCCCGACAGGGCCCGACAGGGCCCGACAGGGCCCAGTAGAGCCCGACAGAGCCCAGTAGAGCCCAGTAGAGCCCGACAGAGCCCGGCAGATCCCGACAGAACCCGACAGAGCCCGACAGAGCCCAGTAGAGCCCGACAGAGCCCAACAGAGCCCGACAGAGCCCGACAGGGCCCGACAGGGCCCGACAGAGCCCAGTAGAGCCCAACAGAGCCCGACAGGGCCCGACAGGGCCCAGTAGAGTCCGACAGAGACCTACAGAGCCCGACAGGGCCCGACAGGGCCCAGTAGAGCCCGACAGAGCCCGACAGGGCCCGACAGGCCCGACAGGGCCCAGTAGAGCCCGACAGAGCCCGACAGAGCCCGACAGAGCCCGACAGAGCCCGACAGAGCCCGACAGAGCCCAGTTTAGCCCAGTAGAGCCCGACAGAGCCCGACAGAGCCCGACAGAGCCCGACAGAGCCCGACAGGACCCGACAGAGCCCGACAGAGCCCGACAGGGCCCGACAGGGCCCGATAGAGCCCGACAGGGCCCGACAGGGCCCGACAGGGCCCGACAGGGCCCGACAGAGCCCAGTAGAGCCCGACAGAGCCCGACAGGCGCGACAGGGCCTGACAGGGCCCAGTAGAGCCCGACAGAGCCCGACAGAGCCCGACAGGGCCCGACAGGGCCCGACAGGGCCCAGTAGAGATCGACAGAGCCCAACAGGGCCCGACAGGGCCCGACAGGGCCCAGTACAGCCCGACAGAGCCCGACAGAGCCCGACAGAGCCCAGTAGAGCCCGACAGAGCCCAGTAGAGCCCGACAGGCCCCGACAGGGTCCGACAGGGCCCGACAGGGCCCGACAGAGCCCAGTTTAGGACAGTAGAGCCCGACAGAACCCGACAGAGCCCGACAGAGCCCGACAGAGCCCGACAGGGCCAAGTAGAGCCCGACAGAGCCCGACAGAGCCCGACAGAGCCCGACAGAGCCCGACAGAGCCCGACAGAGCCCGACAGGGCCCGACAGAGCCCGACAGCGCCCGACAGGGCCCGACAGAGCCCAGTAGAGCCCGACAGAGCCCGACTGGGACCGACAGGGCCCAGTAGAGCCCAGTAGAGCCCGACAGAGCCCGACAGAGCCCAGTAGAGCCCGACAGAGCCCGACAGAGCCCGACAGAGCCCGACAGGGCCCGACAGGGCCCGACAGGGCCCAGTAGAGCCCGACAGAGCCCGACAGAGCCCGACAGAGCCCGACAGAGCCCGACAGGGAACGACAGGGCCCGACAGAGCCCGACAGAGCCCGACAGAGCCCGACAGAGCCCGACAGAGCCCAGTAGAGCCCGACAGGGCCCGACAGGGCCCGACAGGGCCCGACAGAGCCCAGTTTAGCCCAGTAGAGCCCGACAGAGCCCGACAGGGCCCGACAGGGCCCGACAGGGCCCAGTAGAGCCCGACAGAGCCCGACAGAGCCCGACAGGGCCCGACAGGGCCCGACAGGGCCCGACAGAGCCCGACAGGGCCCGACAGGGCCCAGTAGAGCCCGACAGAGCCCGATAGAGCCCGACAGGGCCCGACAGGGAACAGTAGAGCCCAGTAGAGACCGACAGAGCCCGACAGAGCCCGACAGAGCCCGACAGGGCCCGACAGGGCCCAGTAGAGCCCGACAGAGCCCGACAGGGCCGACAGGGCCCAGTAGAGCCCGACAGAGCCCGACAGAGCCCGACAGAGCCCGACAGAGCCCGACAGGGCCCGACAGGGCCCGACAGGGGCCGACAGGGGCCGACAGGGGCCGACAGAGCCCGACAGAGCCCGACAGGTCCCGACAGGGCCCGACAGGGCCCGACAGGGCCTGACACAGCCCGACAGAGCCCGACAGAGCCCGACAGGGCCCAGTAGAGCCCGACAGAGCCCGACAGAGCCCGACAGAGCCCGACAGAGCCCAGTAGAGCCCGACAGAGCCCGACAGGGCCCGACAGGGCCCAGTAGAGCCCGACAGAGCCCGACAGAGCCCGACAGAGCCCGACAGAGCCCGACAGAGCCCGACAGGGCCCGACAGAGCCCGACAGGGCCCAGTAGAGCCCGACAGAGCCCGACAGAGCCCGACAGAGCCCGACAGGGCCCGACAGAGCCCGACAGAGCCCGACAGGGCCCAGTAGAGCCCGACAGAGCCCGACAGAGCCCGACAGAGCCCGACAGGGCCCGACAGGGCCCGACAGGGCCCAGTAGAGCCCGACAGAACCCGACAGAGCCTGACAGAGCCCGACAGAGCCCGACAGGGCCCAGTAGAGCCCGACAGAGCCCGACAGAGCCCGACAGGGCCCGACAGGGCCCGACAGGGCCCGACAGGGCCGGACAAGGCCCGACAGAGCTCGACAGAGCCCAGTAGAGCCCGACAGAGCCCGACAGGGCCCGACAGAGCCCGACAGGGCCCGACAGGGCCCGACAGCGCCCGACAGAGCCCGACAGAGCCCGACAGAGCCCGACAGGGCCCGACAGGGCCCGACAGAGCCCGACAGAGCCCGACAGAGCCCGACAGGGCCCGACAGGGCCCGACAGAGCCCGACAGGGCCCGACAGGGCCCGACAGAACCGGACAGAGCCCAGTAGAGCCCGCCAGAGCCCGACAAAGCCCGACAGAGCCCGACAGGGCCCGACAGGGCCCGACAGAGCCCAGTAGAGCCCGACAGAGCCCGACAGGGCCCGACAGGGCCCAGTAGAGCCCGACAGAGCCCGACAGAGCCCGACAGAGCCCGACAGGGCCCGACAGGGCTCAGTAGAGCCCGACAGAGCCCGACAGGGCCCGACAGGGCCCGACAAGGCCCCGTAGAGCACGACAGAACCCGACAGAGCCCGACAGAGCCCAGTAGAGCCCGACAGAGCCCGACAGGGCCCGACAGAGCCCAGTTTAGCCCAGTAGAGCCCGTCAGGGCCCGACAGGGCCCGACAGGGCCCGACAGGGAACAGTAGAGCCCAGTAGAGCCCGACAGAGCCCGACAGAGCCCGACAGAGCCCGACAGAGCCCAGTAGAGCCCGACAGAGCCCGACAGAGCCCGACAGAGCCCGACAGAGCCCAGTTTAGCCCAGTAGAGCCGACAGAGCCCGACAGAGCCCGACAGAGCCCGACAGGGCCGGACAGGGCCCGACAGGGCCCGACAGGGCCCGACAGAGCCCGACAGGGCCCGACAGGGCCCGACAGGGCCCGACAGGGACGGACAGGGCCCGACACAGCCCGACAGGGCCCAGTAGAGCCCGACAGAGCCCGACAGAGCCCGACAGAGCCCGACAGGGCCCGACAGAGCCCAGTAGAGCCCGACAGAGCCCGACAGAGCCCGACAGAGCCCGACAGGGCCCGACAGGGCCCAGTAGAGCCCGACAGAGCCCGACAGGGGCGACAGGGCCCAGTAGAGCCCGACAGAGCCCGACAGAGCCCGACAGAGCCCGACAGAGCCCGACAGAGCCCGACAGAGCCCGACAGGACCCGACAGGGCCCGACAGGGCCCGACAGGGCCCGACAGGGCCCGACAGGGGCCAACAGGGGCCGACAGGGGCCGACAGGGGCCGACAGGGGCCGACAGAGCCCGACAGGGCCCGACAGGGCCCGACAGGGCCCGACACAGCCCGACAGAGCCCGACAGGGCCCAGTAGAGCCCGACAGAGCCCGTCAGAGCCCGACAGAGCCCGACAGAGCCCGACAGAGCCCGACAGAGCCCGACAGGGCCCGACAGGGCCCAGTAGAGCCCGACAGAGCCCGACAGAGCCCGACAGAGCCCGACAGGGCCCGACAGGGCCCGACAGGGCCCGACACGGCCCGACACGGCCCGACAGAGCCCGACAGGGCCCAGTAGAGCCCGACAGAGCCCGACAGAGCCCGACAGAGCCCGACAGGGCCCAGTAGAGCCCGACAGAGCCCGACAGAGCCCGACAGAGCCCGACAGAGCCCGACAGGGGCCAGTAGAGCCCGACAGAGCCCGACAGAGCCCGACAGAGCCCGACAGAGCCCGACAGAGCCCGACAGGGCCCGACAGGGCCCGACAGGGCCCGACAGGGCCCGACAAGGCCCGACAGGGCCCGACAGGGCCCGACAGAGCCCGACAGAGCCCAGTAGAGCCCGCCAGAGCCCGACAAAGCCCGACAAAGCCCGACAGGGCCCGACAGGGCCCGACAGAGCCCAGTAGAGCCCGACAGAGCCCGACAGGGCCCGACAGGGCCCGACAGGGCCCAGTAGAGCCCGACAGAGCCCGACAGAGCCCGACAGAGCCCGACAGGGCCCGACAGGGCCCGACAGGGCTCAGTAGAGCCCGACAGAGCCCGACAGGGCCCGACAGGGCCCGACAAGGCCCCGTAGAGCACGACAGAACCCGACAGAGCCCGACAGAGCCCAGTAGAGCCCGACAGAGCCCGACAGGGCCCGACAGAGCCCAGTTTAGCCCAGTAGAGCCCGTCAGGGCCGGACAGGGCCCGACAGGGCCCGACAGGGAACAGTAGAGCCCAGTAGAGCCCGACAGAGCCCGACAGAGCCCGACAGAGCCCGACAGAGCCCGACAGAGCCCGACAGAGCCCAGTTTAGCCCAGTAGAGCCCGACAGAGCCCGACAGAGCCCGACAGGGCCCGACAGTGCCCGACAGGGCCCGACAGGGCCCGACACAGCCCGACAGAGCCCGACAGAGCCCGACAGGGCCCAGTAGAGCCCGACAGAGCCCGACAGGGCCCGACAGGGCCCGACAGGGCCCGACAGGGCCCGACAGAGCCCGACAGAGCCCGACAGAGACCGACAGAGACCGACAGGGCCCAGTAGAGCCCGACAGAGCCCGACAGAGCCCAGTAGAGCCCGACAGAGCCCAGTAGAGCCCGAGAGAGCCCGACAGAGCCCGACAGGGCCCAGTAGCGCCCAGTAGAGCTCGACAGAGCCCGACAGGGCCCAGTAGCGCCCAGTAGAGCCCGACAGAGCCCGACAGAGCCCGACAGAGCCCGACAGGGCCCGACACAGCCCGACAGAGCCCGACAGGGCCCAGTAGAGCCCGACAGAGCCCGACAGAGCCCGACAGGGCCCGACAGAGCCCAGTAGAGCCCGACAGAGCCCGACAGAGCCCGACAGGGCCCGACAGGGCCCAGTAGAGCCCGACAGAGCCCGACAGAGCCCGACAGAGCCCGACAGGGCCCAACAGGGCCCAGTAGAGCCCGACAGAGCCCGACAGAGCCCGACAGGGCCCGACAGGGCCCGACAGGGCCCGACAGGGCCCGACAGAGCTCGACAGAGCCCGACAGAACCCGACAGAGACCGACAGAGCCCGACAGGGCCCAGTAGAGCCCGACAGAGCCCGACAGAGCCCGACAGAGCCCAGTAGAGCCCGACAGAGCCCGACAGAGCCCAGTAGAGCCCGACAGAGCCCAGTAGAGCCCGAGAGAGCCCGACAGAGCCCGACAGGGCCCAGTAGCGCCCAGTAGAGCTCGACAGAGCCCGACAGGGCCCAGTAGCGCCCAGTAGAGCCCGACAGAGCCCGACAGAGCCCGACAGGGCCCGACAGGGCCCGACAGGGCCCAGTAGAGCCCGACAGAGTCCAGTAGAGCCCGACAGAGCCCGACAGAGCCCGACAGGGCCCGACAGGGCCCAGTAGAGCCCGACAGAGCCCGACAGGGCCCGACAGGGAACCGTAGAGCCCAGTAGAGCCCGACAGAGCCCGACAGAGCCCGAGAGGGCCCGACAGGGCCCGACAGGGAACAGTAGAGCCCAGTAGAGCCCGACAGAGCCCGACAGAGCCCCACAGAGCCCGACAGGGCCCGACAGGGCCCGACAGGGCCCAGTTTAGCCCAGTAGAGCCCGACAGGGCCCAGTTTAGCCCAGTAGAGCCCGACAGGGCCCGACAGGGCCCGACAGGGCCCAGTAGAGCCCGACAGGGCCCAGTAGAGCCCGACAGAGCCCGACAGAGCCCGACAGGGACCAGTAGAGCCCGACAGGGCCCGACAGGGCCCAGTAGAGCCCGACAGAGCCCGACAGGGCCCAGTAGAGCCCAGTAGAGCCCGACAGAGCCCGACAGGGCCCAGTAGCGCCCAGTAGAGCTCGACAGAGCCCGACAGGGCCCAGTAGCGCCCAGTAGAGCCCGACAGAGCCCAACAGAGCCCGACAGGGCCCGACAGGGCCCAGTAGAGCCCGACAGAGTCCAGTAGAGCCCGACAGAGCCCAGTAGAGCCCGACAGAGCCCGACAGAGCCCGCCAGGGCCCGACAGGGCCCAGTAGAGCCCGACAGGGCGCGACAGGGCCCAGTAGAGCCCGACAGAGCCCGACAGGGCCCAGTAGAGCCCAGTAGAGCCCGACAGAGCCCGACAGGGCCCAGTAGCGCCCAGTAGAGCTCGACAGAGCCCGACAGGGCCCAGTAGAGCCCAGTAGAGCCCGACAGAGCCCGACAGGGCCCAGTAGAGCCCAGTAGAGCCCGACAGAGCCCGACAGGGCCCAGTAGCGCCCAGTAGAGCTCGACAGAGCCCGACAGGGCCCAGTAGCGCCCAGTAGAGCCCGACAGAGCCCGACAGAGCCCGACAGAGCCCGACAGGGCCCAGTAGAGCCCGACAGAGTCCAGTAGAGCCCGACAGAGCCCAGTAGAGCCCGACAGAGCCCGACAGAGCCCGACAGGGCCCGACAGGGCCCAGTAGAGCCCGACAGAGCCCGACAGGGCCCGACAGGGAACCGTAGAGCCCAGTAGAGCCCGACAGAGCCCGACAGGGCCCGACAGGGCCCGACAGGGCCCGACAGGGCCCGACAGGGAACAGTAGAGCCCAGTAGAGCCCGACAGAGCCCGACAGAGCCCAACAGAGCCCGACAGGGCCCAGTTTAGCCCAGTAGAGCCCGACAGGGCCCAGTTTAGCCCAGTAGAGCCCGACAGGGCCCGACAGGGCCCGACAGGGCCCAGTAGAGCCCGACAGGGCCCAGTAGAGCCCGACAGAGCCCGACAGAGCCCGACAGGGACCAGTAGAGCCCGACAGGGCCCGACAGGGCCCAGTAGAGCCCGACAGAGCCCAACAGGGCCCAGTAGAGCCCAGTAGAGCCCGACAGAGCCCGACAGAGCCCGACAGAGCCCGACAGAGCCCGACAGGGCCCGACAGGGCCCGACAGGGCCCGACAGGGCCCAGTAGAGCCCGACAGAGCCCGACAGAGCCCAGTAGAGCCCGACAGAGCCCAGTAGAGCCCGACAGAGCCCGACAGGGCCCGACAGAGCCCAGTAGAGCCCGACAGAGCCCGACAGGGCCCGACAGGGAACAGTAGAGCCCGACAGGGCCCGACAGGGCCCGACAGGGAACAGTAGAGCCCAGTAGAGCCCGACAGAACCCGACAGAGCCCGACAGAGCCCGACAGAGCCCGACAGAGCCCGACAGAGCCCGACAGGGCCCGACAGGGCCCGACAGGGCCCAGTAGAGCCCGACAGAGCCCGACAGAGCCCAGTAGAGCCCGACAGAGCCCAGTAGAGCCCGACAGAGCCCGACAGGGAACAGTAGAGCCCGACAGGGCCCGACAGGGCCCGACAGGGAACAGTAGAGCCCAGTAGAGCCCGACAGAGCCCGACAGAGCCCGAGAGAGCCCGACAGGGCCCGACAGGGCCCGACAGGAGCCGACAGGGGCCGACAGGGCCCGACAGGGCCCAGTAGAGCCCGACAGAGCCCGACAGGGCCCGACAGTGCCCAGTAGAGCCCGACAGAGGCCGACAGAGCCCAGTAGAGCCCGACAGAGCCCGACAGGGCCCGACAGGGCCCGACAGAGCCCAGTTTAGCCCAGTAGAGCCCGACAGAGCCCGACAGGGCCCGACAGGGCCCGACAGGGCCCAACAGGGCCCAACAGGGCCCAGTAGAGCCCGACAGAGCCCGACAGAGCCCGACAGGGCCCAGTTTAGCCCAGTAGAGGCCGACAGAGCCCGACAGGGCCCGACAGGGCCCGACAGGGCCCGACAGGGCCCAGTAGAGGCCGACAGAGCCCGACAGGGCCCGACAGGGCCCAGTAGAGGCCGACAGAGCCCGACAGAGCCCGACAGGGCCCGACAGGGCCCGACAGGGCCCGACACAGCCCGACAGAGCCCGACAGAGCCCGACAGAGCCCGACAGGGCCCAGTAGAGCCCGACAGAGCCCGACAGAGCCCGACAGAGCCCGACAGAGCCCGACAGAGCCCGACAGAGCCCGACAGAGCCCGACAGGGCCCGACAGGGCCCAGTAGAGCCCGACAGAGCCCGACAGGGCCCAACAGGGCCCGACAGGGCCCGACAGAGGCCGACAGGGCCCGACAGGGCCCGACAGAGCCCGACAGAGCCCGACAGAGCCTGACAGGGCCCGACAGGGCCCAGTAGAGCCCGACAGAGCCCGATAGAGCCCGACAGAGCCCGACAGGGCCCGACAGGGCCCGACAGGGAACAGTAGAGCCCAGTAGAGACCGACAGAGCCCGACAGAGCCCGACACAGCCCGACAGAGCCCGACAGGACCCGACAGGGCCCAGTAGAGCCCAACAGAGCCCGACAGAGCCCGACAGGGCCCGACAGGGCCCAGTAGAGCCCGACAGAGCCCGACAGAGCCCGACAGAGCCCGACAGGGCCCGACAGAGCCCGACAGAGCCCGACAGGGCCCGACAGGGCCCGACAGGGCCCGACACAGCCCGACAGAGCCCGACAGAGCCCGACAGAGCCCGACAGGGCCCAGTAGAGCCCGAGAGAGCCCGACAGAGCCCGACAGAGCCCAGTAGAGCCCGACAGAGCCCGACAGAGCCCGACAGGGCCCGACAGGGCCCAGTAGAGCCCGACAGAGCCCGACAGAGCCCGACAGAGCCCGACAGGGCCCGACAGGGCCCGACAGAGCCCAGTAGAGCCCAACAGAGCCCGACAGGGCCCGACAGGGCCCAGTAGAGTCCGACAGAGACCTACAGAGCCCGACAGGGCCCGACAGGGCCCAGTAGAGCCCGACAGAGCCCGACAGGGCCCGACAGGGCCCGACAGGGCCCAGTAGAGCCCGACAGAGCCCGACAGAGCCCGACAGAGCCCGACAGAGCCCGACAGAGCCCGACAGAGCCCGACAGGGCCCAGTTTAGCCCAGTAGAGCCCGACAGAGCCCGACAGAGCCCGACAGAGCCCGACAGAGCCCGACAGAGCCCGACAGAGCCCGACAGAGCCCGACAGGGCCCGATAGAGCCCGACAGGGCCCGACAGGGCCCAGTAGAGATCGACAGAGCCCAACAGGGCCCGACAGGGCCCGACAGGGCCCAGTACAGCCCGACAGAGCCCGACAGAGCCCGACAGAGCCCGACAGAGCCCAGTAGAGCCCGACAGAGCCCAGTAGAGCCCGACAGGCCCCGACAGGGTCCGACAGGGCCCGACAGAGCCCAGTTTAGGACAGTAGAGCCCGACAGAGCCCGACAGAGCCCGACAGAGCCCGACAGGGCCAAGTAGAGCCCGACAGAGCCCGACAGAGCCCGACAGAGCCCGACAGAGCCCGACAGAGCCCGACAGAGCCCGACAGGGCCCGACAGGGCCCGACAGGGCCCGACAGCGCCCGACAGGGCCCGACAGAGCCCAGTAGAGCCCGACAGAGCCCGACTGGGACCGACAGGGCCCAGTAGAGCCCAGTAGAGCCCGACAGAGCCCGACAGAGCCCAGTAGAGCCCGACAGAGCCCGACAGAGCCCGACAGAGCCCGACAGGGCCCGACAGGGCCCGACAGGGCCCAGTAGAGCCCGACAGAGCCCGACAGAGCCCGACAGGGCCCGACAGGGCCCAGTAGAGCCCGACAGAGCCCGACAGAGCCCGACAGAGCCCGACAGGGCCCAACAGGGCCCAGTAGAGCCCGACAGAGCCCGACAGAGCCCGACAGGGCCCGACAGGGCCCGACAGGGCCCGACAGAGCTCGACAGAGCCCGACAGAACCCGACAGAGACCGACAGAGCCCGACAGGGCCCAGTAGAGCCCGACAGAGCCCGACAGAGCCCGACAGAGCCCAGTAGAGCCCGACAGAGCCCGACAGAGCCCAGTAGAGCCCGACAGAGCCCAGTAGAGCCCGAGAGAGCCCGACAGAGCCCGACAGGGCCCAGTAGCGCCCAGTAGAGCTCGACAGAGCCCGACAGGGCCCAGTAGCGCCCAGTAGAGCCCGACAGAGCCCGACAGAGGCCGACAGGGCCCGACAGGGCCCGACAGGGCCCAGTAGAGCCCGACAGAGTCCAGTAGAGCCCGACAGAGCCCAGTAGAGCCCGACAGAGCCCGACAGAGCCCGACAGGGCCCGACAGGGCCCAGTAGAGCCCGACAGAGCCCGACAGGGCCCGACAGGGAACCGTAGAGCCCAGTAGAGCCCGACAGAGCCCGACAGAGCCCGACAGGGCCCGACAGGGCCCGACAGGGAACAGTAGAGCCCAGTAGAGCCCGACAGAGCCCGACAGAGCCCCACAGAGCCCGACAGGGCCCGACAGGGCCCGACAGGGCCCAGTTTAGCCCAGTAGAGCCCGACAGGGCCCAGTTTAGCCCAGTAGAGCCCGACAGGGCCCGACAGGGCCCGACAGGGCCCAGTAGAGCCCGACAGGGCCCAGTAGAGCCCGACAGAGCCCGACAGAGCCCGACAGGGACCAGTAGAGCCCGACAGGGCCCGACAGGGCCCAGTAGAGCCCGACAGAGCCCGACAGGGCCCAGTAGAGCCCAGTAGAGCCCGACAGAGCCCGACAGGGCCCAGTAGCGCCCAGTAGAGCTCGACAGAGCCCGACAGGGCCCAGTAGCGCCCAGTAGAGCCCGACAGAGCCCGACAGAGCCCGACAGGGCCCGACAGGGCCCAGTAGAGCCCGACAGAGTCCAGTAGAGCCCGACAGAGCCCAGTAGAGCCCGACAGAGCCCGACAGAGCCCGCCAGGGCCCGACAGGGCCCAGTAGAGCCCGACAGGGCGCGACAGGGCCCAGTAGAGCCCGACAGAGCCCGACAGGGCCCAGTAGAGCCCAGTAGAGCCCGACAGAGCCCGACAGGGCCCAGTAGCGCCCAGTAGAGCTCGACAGAGCCCGACAGGGCCCAGTAGAGCCCAGTAGAGCCCGACAGAGCCCGACAGGGCCCAGTAGAGCCCAGTAGAGCCCGACAGAGCCCGACAGGGCCCAGTAGCGCCCAGTAGAGCTCGACAGAGCCCGACAGGGCCCAGTAGCGCCCAGTAGAGCCCGACAGAGCCCGACAGAGCCCGACAGGGCCCGACAGGGCCCAGTAGAGCCCGACAGAGTCCAGTAGAGCCCGACAGAGCCCAGTAGAGCCCGACAGAGCCCGACAGAGCCCGACAGGGCCCGACAGGGCCCAGTAGAGCCCGACAGAGCCCGACAGGGCCCGACAGGGAACCGTAGAGCCCAGTAGAGCCCGACAGAGCCCGACAGGGCCCGACAGGGCCCGACAGGGCCCGACAGGGCCCGACAGGGAACAGTAGAGCCCAGTAGAGCCCGACAGAGCCCGACAGAGCCCCACAGAGCCCGACAGGGCCCAGTTTAGCCCAGTAGAGCCCGACAGGGCCCAGTTTAGCCCAGTAGAGCCCGACAGGGCCCGACAGGGCCCGACAGGGCCCAGTAGAGCCCGACAGGGCCCAGTAGAGCCCGACAGAGCCCGACAGAGCCCGACAGGGACCAGTAGAGCCCGACAGGGCCCGACAGGGCCCAGTAGAGCCCGACAGAGCCCAACAGGGCCCAGTAGAGCCCAGTAGAGCCCGACAGAGCCCGACAGAGCCCGACAGAGCCCGACAGAGCCCGACAGGGCCCGACAGGGCCCGACAGGGCCCAGTAGAGCCCGACAGAGCCCGACAGAGCCCAGTAGAGCCCGACAGAGCCCAGTAGAGCCCGACAGAGCCCGACAGGGCCCGACAGGGAACAGTAGAGCCCGACAGGGCCCGACAGGGCCCGACAGGGAACAGTAGAGCCAAGTAGAGCCCGACAGAGCCCGACAGAGCCCTACAGAGCCCGACAGGGCCCGACAGGTCCCAGTAGAGCCTGACAGAGCCCGACAGAGCCCAGTAGAGCCCGACAGAGCCCAGTAGAGCCCGACAGAGCCCGACAGGGCCCGACAGAGCCCAGTAGAGCCCGACAGAGCCCGACAGGGCCCGACAGGGAACAGTAGAGCCCGACAGGGCCCGACAGGGCCCGACAGGGAACAGTAGAGCCCAGTAGAGCCCGACAGAACCCGACAGAGCCCGACAGAGCCCGACAGAGCCCGACAGAGCCCGACAGAGCCCGACAGGGCCCGACAGGGCCCGACAGGGCCCAGTAGAGCCCGACAGAGCCCGACAGAGCCCAGTAGAGCCCGACAGAGCCCAGTAGAGCCCGACAGAGCCCGACAGGGAACAGTAGAGCCCGACAGGGCCCGACAGGGCCCGACAGGGAACAGTAGAGCCCAGTAGAGCCCGACAGAGCCCGACAGAGCCCGAGAGAGCCCGACAGGGCCCGACAGGGCCCGACAGGGGCCGACAGGGGCCGACAGGGCCCGACAGGGCCCAGTAGAGCCCGACAGAGCCCGACAGGGCCCGACAGTGCCCAGTAGAGCCCGACAGAGGCCGACAGAGCCCAGTAGAGCCCGACAGAGCCCGACAGGGCCCGACAGGGCCCGACAGACCCCAGTTTAGCCCAGTAGAGCCCGACAGAGCCCGACAGGGCCCGACAGGGCCCGACAGGGCCCAACAGGGCCCAACAGGGCCCAGTAGAGCCCGACAGAGCCCGACAGGGCCCAGTTTAGCCCAGTAGAGGCCGACAGAGCCCGACAGGGCCCGACAGGGCCCGACAGGGCCCGACAGGGCCCAGTAGAGGCCGACAGAGCCCGACAGGGCCCGACAGGGCCCAGTAGAGGCCGACAGAGCCCGACAGAGCCCGACAGGGCCCGACAGGGCCCGACAGGGCCCGACACAGCCCGACAGAGCCCGACACAGCCCGACAGAGCCCGACAGGGCCCAGTAGAGCCCGACAGAGCCCGACAGAGCCCGACAGAGCCCGACAGAGCCCGACAGAGCCCGACAGGGCCCGACAGGGCCCAGTAGAGCCCGACAGAGCCCGACAGGGCCCAACAGGGCCCGACAGGGCCCGACAGAGCCCGACAGAGCCCGACAGAGCCCGACAGGGCCCGACAGGGCCCAGTAGAGCCCGACAGAGCCCGATAGAGCCCGACAGAGCCCGACAGGGCCCGACAGGGCCCGACAGGGAACAGTAGAGCCCAGTAGAGCCCGACAGAGCCCGACAGAGCCCGACAGAGCCCGACAGAGCCCGACAGAGCCCGACAGAGCCCGACAGGACCCGACAGGGCCCAGTAGAGCCCAACAGAGCCCGACAGAGCCCGACAGGGCCCGACAGGGCCCAGTAGAGCCCGACAGAGCCCGACAGAGCCCGACAGAGCCCGACAGAGCCCGACAGGGCCCGACAGAGCCCGACAGAGCCCGACAGGGCCCGACAGAGCCCGACAGGGCCCGACACGGCCCGACAGAGCCCGACAGAGCCCGACAGGGCCCAGTAGAGCCCGAGAGAGCCCGACAGAGCCCGACAGAGCCCAGTAGAGCCCGACAGAGCCCGACAGAGCCCGACAGGGCCCGACAGGGCCCAGTAGAGCCCGACAGAGCCCGACAGAGCCCGACAGAGCCCGACAGGGCCCGACAGGGCCCGACAGGGCCCAGTAGAGCCCAACAGAGCCCGACAGGGCCCGACAGGGCCCAGTAGAGTCCGACAGAGACCTACAGAGCCCGACAGGGCCCGACAGGGCCCAGTAGAGCCCGACAGAGCCCGACAGGGCCCGACAGGGCCCGACAGGGCCCAGTAGAGCCCGACAGAGCCCGACAGAGCCCGACAGAGCCCGACAGAGCCCGACAGGGCCCAGTTTAGCCCAGTAGAGCCCGACAGAGCCCGACAGAGCCCGACAGAGCCCGACAGACCCCGACAGGACCCGACAGAGCCCGACAGAGCCCGACAGAGCCCGACAGAGCCCGACAGGGCCCGACAGGGCCCGATAGAGCCCGACAGGGCCCGACAGGGCCCGACAGGGCCCAGTAGAGATCGACAGAGCCCAACAGGGCCCGACAGGGCCCAGTACAGCCCGACAGAGCCCGACAGAGCCCGACAGAGCCCGACAGAGCCCAGTAGAGCCCGACAGAGCCCAGTAGAGCCCGACAGGCCCCGACAGGGTCCGACAGGGCCCGACAGGGCCCGACAGAGCCCAGTTTAGGACAGTAGAGCCCGACAGAGCCCGACAGAGCCCGACAGAGCCCGACAGAGCCCGACAGAGCCCGACAGGGCCAAGTAGAGCCCGACAGAGCCCGACAGAGCCCGACAGAGCCCGACAGAGCCCGACAGAGCCCGACAGGGCCCGACAGGGCCCGACAGCGCCCGACAGCGCCCGACAGGGCCCGACAGGGCCCGACAGAGCCCAGTAGAGCCCGACAGAGCCCGACTGGGACCGACAGGGCCCAGTAGAGCCCAGTAGAGCCCGACAGAGCCCGACAGAGCCCAGTAGAGCCCGACAGAGCCCGACAGAGCCCGACAGAGCCCGACAGGGCCCGACAGGGCCCGACAGGGCCCAGTAGAGCCCGACAGAGCCCGACAGAGCCCGACAGAGCCCGACAGAGCCCGACAGGGAACGACAGGGCCCGACAGAGCCCGACAGAGCCCGACAGAGCCCAGTAGAGCCCGACAGGGCCCGACAGGGCCCGACAGGGCCCGACAGAGCCCAGTTTAGCCCAGTAGAGCCCGACAGAGCCCGACAGGGCCCGACAGGGCCCGACAGGGCCCAGTAGAGCCCGACAGAGCCCGACAGAGCCCGACAGGGCCCGACAGGGCCCGACAGGGCCCGACAGAGCCCGACAGAGCCCGACAGGGCCCGACAGGGCCCAGTAGAGCCCGACAGAGCCCGATAGAGCCCGACAGGGCCCGACAGGGAACAGTAGAGCCCAGTAGAGACCGACAGAGCCCGACAGAGCCCGACAGAGCCCGACAGGGCCCGACAGGGCCCAGTAGAGCCCGACAGAGCCCGACAGGGCCGACAGGGCCCAGTAGAGCCCGACAGAGCCCGACAGAGCCCGACAGAGCCCGACAGAGCCCGACAGGGCCCGACAGGGCCCGACAGGACCCGACAGGGCCCGACAGGGCCCGACAGGGCCCGACAGAGCCCGACAGGGGCCGACAGGGGCCGACAGGGGCCGACAGAGCCCGACAGAGCCCGACAGGGCCCGACAGGGCCCGACAGGGCCCGACAGGGCCCGACACAGCCCGACAGAGCCCGACAGAGCCCGACAGGGCCCAGTAGAGCCCGACAGGGCCCGACAGAGCCCAGTAGAGCCCGACAGAGCCCGACAGGGCCCGACAGGGCCCAGTAGAGCCCGACAGAGCCCGACAGAGCCCGACAGAGCCCGACAGGGCCCGACAGAGCCCGACAGGGCCCAGTAGAGCCCGACAGAGCCCGACAGAGCCCGACAGAGCCCGACAGAGCCCGACAGAGCCCGACAGAGCCCGACAGGGCCCAGTAGAGCCCGACAGAGCCCGACAGAGCCCGACAGAGCCCGACAGGGCCCGACAGGGTCCGACAGGGCCCAGTAGAGCCCGACAGAACCCGACAGAGCCTGACAGAGCCCGACAGAGCCCGACAGGGCCCAGTAGAGCCCGACAGAGCCCGACAGAGCCCGACAGAGCCCGACAGAGCCCGACAGGGCCCGACAGGGCCCGACAGGGCCCGACAAGGCCCGACAGGGCCGGACAAGGCCCGACAGAGCTCGACAGAGCCCAGTAGAGCCCGACAGAGCCCGACAGGGCCCGACAGAGCCCGACAGGGCCCGACAGGGCCCGACAGCGCCCGACAGAGCCCGACAGAGCCCGACAGGGCCCGACAGGGCCCGACAGGGCCCGACAGAGCCCGACAGAGCCCGACAGAGCCCGACAGAGCCCGACAGGGCCCGAGAGGGCCCGACAGAGCCCGACAGGGCCCGACAGGGCCCGACAGAACCGGACAGAGCCCAGTAGAGCCCGCCAGAGCCCGACAAAGCCCGACAGAGCCCGACAGGGCCCGACAGGGCCCGACAGAGCCCAGTAGAGCCCGACAGAGCCCGACAGGGCCCGACAGGGCCCAGTAGAGCCCGACAGAGCCCGACAGAGCCCGACAGGGCCCGACAGGGCTCAGTAGAGCCCGACAGAGCCCGACAGGGCCCGACAGGGCCCGACAAGGCCCCGTAGAGCACGACAGAACCCGACAGAGCCCGACAGAGCCCAGTAGAGCCCGACAGAGCCCGACAGGGCCCGACAGAGCCCAGTTTAGCCCAGTAGAGCCCGTCAGGGCCGGACAGGGCCCGACAGGGCCCGACAGGGAACAGTAGAGCCCAGTAGAGCCCGACAGAGCCCGACAGAGCCCGACAGAGCCCAGTAGAGCCCGACAGAGCCCGACAGAGCCCGACAGAGCCCGACAGAGCCCAGTTTAGCCCAGTAGAGCCCGACAGAGCCCGACAGAGCCCGACAGAGCCCGACAGGGCCGGACAGGGCCCGACAGGGCCCGACAGGGCCCGACAGGGACGGACAGGGCCCGACACAGCCCGACAGGGCCCAGTAGAGCCCGACAGAGCCCGACAGAGCCCGACAGAGCCCAGTAGAGCCCGACAGAGCCCGACAGAGCCCGACAGAGCCCGACAGGGCCCGACAGGGCCCAGTAGAGCCCGACAGAGCCCGACAGAGCCCGACAGGGGCGACAGGGCCCAGTAGAGCCCGACAGAGCCCGACAGAGCCCGACAGAGCCCGACAGAGCCCGACAGGGCCCGACAGGACCCGACAGGGCCCGACAGGGCCCGACAGGGCCCGACAGGGGCCGACAGGGGCCGACAGGGGCCGACAGGGGCCGACAGGGGCCGACAGGGGCCGACAGAGCCCGACAGAGCCCGACAGGGCCCGACAGGGCCCGACAGGGCCCGACACAGCCCGACAGAGCCCGACAGGGCCCAGTAGAGCCCGACAGAGCCCGACAGAGCCCGACAGAGCCCGACAGGGCCCGACAGGGCCCAGTAGAGCCCGACAGAGCCCGACAGAGCCCGACAGAGCCCGACAGGGCCCGACAGGGCCCGACAGGGCCCGACAGAGCCCGACAGGGCCCGACAGGGCCCGACAGAGCCCGACAGGGCCCAGTAGAGCCCGACAGAGCCCGACAGAGCCCGACAGGGCCCAGTAGAGCCCGAAAGAGCCCGACAGAGCCCGACAGAGCCCGACAGAGCCCGACAGGGGCCAGTAGAGCCCGACAGAGCCCGACAGAGCCCGACAGAGCCCGACAGAGCCCGACAGGGCCCGACAGGGCCCGACAGGGCCCGACAGGGCCCGACAAGGCCCGACAGGGCCGGACAAGGCCCGACAGAGCTCGACAGAGCCCAGTAGAGCCCGACAGAGCCCGACAGGGCCCGACAGAGCCCGACAGGGCCCGACAGGGCCCGACAGCGCCCGACAGAGCCCGACAGAGCCCGACAGGGCCCGACAGGGCCCGACAGGGCCCGACAGAGCCAGACAGAGCCCGACAGAGCCCGACAGGGCCCGACAGGGCCCGACAGAGCCAGACAGAGCCCGACAGGGCCCGACAGAGCCCGACAGGGCCCGACAGGGCCCGACAGGGCCCGACAGAGCCCGACAGAGCCCAGTAGAGCCCGCCAGAGCCCGACAAAGCCCGACAAAGCCCGACAGGGCCCGACAGGGCCCGACAGAGCCCAGTAGAGCCCGACAGAGCCCGACAGGGCCCGACAGGGCCCGACAGGGCCCAGTAGAGCCCGACAGAGCCCGACAGAGCCCGACAGAGCCCGACAGGGCCCGACAGGGCCCGACAGGGCCCGACAGGGCTCAGTAGAGCCCGACAGAGCCCGACAGGGCCCGACAGGGCCCGACAAGGCCCCGTAGAGCACGACAGAACCCGACAGAGCCCGACAGAGCCCAGTAGAGCCCGACAGAGCCCGACAGGGCCCGACAGAGCCCAGTTTAGCCCAGTAGAGCCCGTCAGGGCCGGACAGGGCCCGACAGGGCCCGACAGGGAACAGTAGAGCCCAGTAGAGCCCGACAGAGCCCGACAGAGCCCGACAGAGCCCGACAGAGCCCAGTAGAGCCCGACAGAGCCCAGTTTAGCCCAGTAGAGCCCGACAGAGCCCGACAGAGCCCGACAGAGCCCGACAGGGCCCGACAGTGCCCGACAGGGCCCGACAGGGCCCGACAGGGCCCGACACAGCCCGACAGAGCCCGACAGAGCCCGACAGGGCCCAGTAGAGCCCGACAGAGCCCGACAGGGCCCGACAGGGCCCGACAGGGCCCGACAGGGCCCGACAGGGCCCGACAGAGCCCGACAGAGACCGACAGAGACCGACAGGGCCCAGTAGAGCCCGACAGAGCCCGACAGAGCCCGACAGAGCCCAGTAGAGCCCGACAGAGCCCGACAGAGCCCAGTAGAGCCCGAGAGAGCCCGACAGAGCCCGACAGGGCCCAGTAGCGCCCAGTAGAGCTCGACAGAGCCCGACAGGGCCCAGTAGCGCCCAGTAGAGCCCGACAGAGCCCGACAGAGCCCGACAGGGCCCGACAGGGCCCGACACAGCCCGACAGAGCCCGACAGGGCCCAGTAGAGCCCGACAGAGCCCGACAGAGCCCGACAGGGCCCGACAGAGCCCAGTAGAGCCCGACAGAGCCCGACAGAGCCCGACAGGGCCCGACAGGGCCCAGTAGAGCCCGACAGAGCCCGACAGAGCCCGACAGAGCCCGACAGGGCCCAACAGGGCCCAGTAGAGCCCGACAGAGCCCGACAGAGCCCGACAGGGCCCGACAGGGCCCGACAGGGCCCGACAGAGCTCGACAGAGCCCGACAGAACCCGACAGAGACCGACAGAGCCCGACAGGGCCCAGTAGAGCCAGACAGAGCCCGACAGAGCCCGACAGAGCCCAGTAGAGCCCGACAGAGCCCGACAGAGCCCAGTAGAGCCCGACAGAGCCCAGTAGAGCCCGAGAGAGCCCGACAGAGCCCGACAGGGCCCAGTAGCGCCCAGTAGAGCTCGACAGAGCCCGACAGGGCCCAGTAGCGCCCAGTAGCGCCCGACAGAGCCCGACAGAGCCCGACAGGGCCCGACAGGGCCCGACAGGGCCCAGTAGAGCCCGACAGAGTCCAGTAGAGCCCGACAGAGCCCAGTAGAGCCCGACAGAGCCCGACAGAGCCCGACAGGGCCTGACAGGGCCCAGTAGAGCCCAGTAGAGCCCGACAGAGCCCGACAGAGCCCGACAGAGCCCGACAGGGCCCGACAGGGCCCGACAGGGAACAGTAGAGCCCAGTAGAGCCCGACAGAGCCCGACAGAGCCCCACAGAGCCCGACAGGGCCCGACAGGGCCCGACAGGGCCCAGTTTAGCCCAGTAGAGCCCGACAGGGCCCAGTTTAGCCCAGTAGAGCCCGACAGGGCCCGACAGGGCCCGACAGGGCCCAGTAGAGCCCGACAGGGCCCAGTAGAGCCCGACAGAGCCCGACAGAGCCCGACAGGGACCAGTAGAGCCCGACAGAGCCCGACAGGGCCCAGTAGAGCCCAGTAGAGCCCGACAGAGCCCGACAGGGCCCAGTAGCGCCCAGTAGAGCTCGACAGAGCCCGACAGGGCCCAGTAGCGCCCAGTAGAGCCCGACAGAGCCCGACAGAGCCCGACAGGGCCCGACAGGGCCCGACAGGGCCCAGTAGAGCCCGACAGAGTCCACTAGAGCCCGACAGAGCCCAGTAAAGCCCAACAGAGCCCGACAGAGCCCGCCAGGGCCCGACAGGGCCCAGTAGAGCCCGACAGGGCCCGACAGGGCCCAGTAGAGCCCGACAGAGCCCGACAGGGCCCAGTAGAGCCCGACAGAGCCCGACAGGGCCCAGTAGCGCCCAGTAGAGCTCGACAGAGCCCGACAGGGCCCAGTAGCGCCCAGTAGAGCCCGACAGAGCCCAGTAGAGCCCGACAGAGCCCGACAGAGCCCGACAGAGCCCGACAGGGACCAGTAGAGCCCGACAGGGCCCGACAGGGCCCAGTAGAGCCCGACAGAGCCCGACAGGGCCCAGTAGAGCCCAGTAGAGCCCGACAGAGCCCGACAGGGCCCAGTAGCGCCCAGTAGAGCTCGACAGAGCCCGACAGGGCCCAGTAGCGCCCAGTAGAGCCCGACAGAGCCCGACAGAGCCCGACAGGGCCCGACAGGGCCCGACAGGGCCCAGTAGAGCCCGACAGAGTCCAGTAGAGCCCGACAGAGCCCAGTAGAGCCCGACAGAGCCCGACAGAGCCCGACAGGGCCCGACAGGGCCCAGTAGAGCCCGACAGAGCCCGACAGGGCCCGACAGGGAACCGTAGAGCCCAGTAGAGCCCGACAGAGCCCGACAGGGCCCGACAGGGCCCGACAGGGCCCGACAGGGAACAGTAGAGCCCAGTAGAGCCCGACAGAGCCCCACAGAGCCCCACAGAGCCCGACAGGGCCCGACAGGGCCCGACAGGGCCCAGTTTAGCCCAGTAGAGCCCGACAGGGCCCAGTTTAGCCCAGTAGAGCCCGACAGGGCCCGACAGGGCCCGACAGGGCCCAGTAGAGCCCGACAGGGCCCAGTAGAGCCCGACAGAGCCCGACAGAGCCCGACAGGGACCAGTAGAGCCCGACAGGGCCCGACAGGGCCCAGTAGAGCCCGACAGAGCCCAACAGGGCCCAGTAGAGCCCAGTAGAGCCCGACAGAGCCCGACAGAGCCCGACAGAGCCCGACAGGGCCCGACAGGGCCCGACAGGGCCCAGTAGAGCCCGACAGAGCCCGACAGAGCCCAGTAGAGCCCGACAGAGCCCAGTAGAGCCCGACAGAGCCCGACAGGGCCCGACAGGGAACAGTAGAGCCCGACAGGGCCCGACAGGGCCCGACAGGGAACAGTAGAGCCAAGTAGAGCCCGACAGAGCCCGACAGAGCCCTACAGAGCCCGACAGGGCCCGACAGGTCCCAGTAGAGCCTGACAGAGCCCGACAGAGCCCAGTAGAGCCCGACAGAGCCCGACAGGGCCCGACAGAGCCCAGTAGAGCCCGACAGAGCCCGACAGGGCCCGACAGGGAACAGTAGAGCCCGACAGGGCCCGACAGGGCCCGACAGGGAACAGTAGAGCCCAGTAGAGCCCGACAGAACCCGACAGAGCCCGACAGAGCCCGACAGAGCCCGACAGAGCCCGACAGGGCCCGACAGGGCCCGACAGAGCCCGACAGAGCCCGACAGGGCCCAGTAGAGCCCGACAGAGCCCGACAGAGCCCAGTAGAGCCCGACAGAGCCCAGTAGAGCCCGACAAAGCCCGACAGGGAACAGTAGAGCCCGACAGGGCCCGACAGGGCCCGACAGGGAACAGTAGAGCCCGGTAGAGCCCGACAGAGCCCGACAGAGCCCGACAGGGCCCGACAGGGCCCGACAGGGGCCGACAGGGCCCAGTAGAGCCCGACAGAGCCCGACAGGGCCCGACAGTGCCCAGTAGAGCCCGACAGAGGCCGACAGAGCCCAGTAGAGCCCGACAGAGCCCGACAGGGCCCGACAGGGCCCGACAGAGCCCAGTTTAGCCCAGTAGAGCCCGACATAGCCCGACAGGGCCCGACAGGGCCCGACAGGGCCCAACAGGGCCCAACAGGGCCCAGTAGAGCCCGACAGAGCCCGACAGAGCCCGACAGGGCCCAGTTTAGCCCAGTAGAGGCCGACAGAGCCCGACAGGGCCCGACAGGGCCCGACAGGGCCCGACAGGGCCCAGTAGAGGCCGACAGAGCCCGACAGGGCCTGACAGGGCCCAGTAGAGGCCGACAGAGCCCGACAGAGCCCGACAGGGCCCGACAGGGCCCGACACAGCCCGACAGAGCCCGACAGAGCCCGACAGAGCCCGACAGGGCCCAGTAGAGCCCGACAGAGCCCGACAGAGCCCGACAGAGCCCGACAGAGCCCGACAGAGCCCGACAGAGCCCGACAGGGCCCGACAGGGCCCAGTAGAGCCCGACAGAGCCCGACAGGGCCCAACAGGGCCCGACAGGGCCCGACAGAGCCCGACAGGGCCCGACAGGGCCCGACAGAGCCCGACAGAGCCCGACAGAGCCCGACAGAGCCCGACAGAGCCCGACAGGGCCCGACGGAGCCCGACAGGGCCCGACAGAGCCCGATAGAGCCCGACAGAGCCCGACAGGGCCCGACAGGGCCCGACAGGGCCCGACAGGGAACAGTAGAGCCCAGTAGAGACCGACAGAGCCAGACAGAGCCCGACAGAGCCCGACAGAGCCCGACAGGACCCGACAGGGCCCAGTAGAGCCCAACAGAGCCCGACAGAGCCCGACAGGGCCCGACAGGGCCCAGTAGAGCCCGACAGAGCCCGACAGAGCCCGACAGAGCCCGACAGAGCCCGACAGAGCCCGACAGAGCCCGACAGGGCCCGACAGGGCCCGACAGAGCCCGACAGGGGCCGACAGAGCCCGACAGAGCCCGACAGGGCCCGACAGGGCCCGACAGGGCCCGACACAGCCCGACAGAGCCCAACAGAGCCCGACAGGGCCCAGTAGAGCCCGACAGAGCCCGACAGAGCCCGACAGAGCCCAGTAGAGCCCGACAGAGCCCGACAGAGCCCGACAGGGCCCGACAGGGCCCAGTAGAGCCCGACAGAGCCCGACAGAGCCCGACAGAGCCCGACACGGCCCGACAGAGCCCGACAGGGCCCAGTAGAGCCCGACAGAGCCCGACAGAGCCCGACAGGGCCCGACAGGGCCCGACAGGGCCCGACAGGGCCCGACAGAGCCCGACAGGGCCCGACAGGGCCCGACAGGGCCCGACAGAGCCCAGTAGAGCCCGCCAGAGCCCGACAAAGCCCGACAGAGCCCGACAGGGCCCGACAGGGCCCGACAGGGCCCAGTAGAGCCCGACAGAGCCCGACAGGGCCCGACAGGGCCCGACAGGGCCTAGTAGAGCCCGACAGAGCCCGACAGAGCCCGACAGAGCCCGACAGAGCCCGACAGGGCCCGACAGGGCTCAGTAGAGCCCGACAGAGCCCGACAGAGCCCAGTAGAGCCCGACAGAGCCCGACAGAGCCCAGTAGAGCCCGACAGAGCCCAGTAGAGCCCGAGAGAGCCCGACAGAGCCCGACAGGGCCCAGTAGCGCCCAGTAGAGCTCGACAGAGCCCGACAGGGCCCAGTAGCGCCCAGTAGAGCCCGACAGAGCCCGACAGAGCCCGACAGGGCCCGACAGGGCCCGACAGGGCCCGACAGGGAACAGTAGAGCCCAGTAGAGCCCGACAGAGCCCGACAGAGCCCGACAGGGCCCGACAGGGCCCGACAGGGCCCAGTTTAGCCCAGTAGAGCCCGACAGGGCCCAGTTTAGCCCAGTAGAGCCCGACAGGGCCCGACAGGGCCCAGTAGAGCCCGACAGGGCCCAGTAGAGCCCGACAGAGCCCGACAGAGCCCGACAGGGACCAGTAGAGCCCGACAGGGCCCGACAGGGCCCAGTAGAGCCCGACAGGGCCCGACAGGGCCCAGTAGAGCCCAGTAGAGCCCGACAGAGCCCGACAGAGCCCGACAGAGTCCGACAGAGCCCGACAGAGCCCGACAGGGCCCGACAGGGCCCAGTAGAGCCCGACAGAGCCCGACAGAGCCCAGTAGAGCCCGACAGAGCCCAGTAGAGCCCGACAGAGCCCGACAGGGCCCGACAGGGAACAGTAGAGCCCGACAGGGCCCGACAGGGCCCGACAGGGAACAGTAGAGCCCAGTAGAGCCCGACAGAGCCCGACAGAGCCCTACAGAGCCCGACAGGGCCCGACAGGTCCCAGTAGAGCCTGACAGAGCCCGACAGAGCCCAGTAGAGCCCGACAGAGCCCAGTAGAGCCCGACAGAGCCCGACAGGGCCCGACAGAGCCCAGTAGAGCCCGACAGAGCCTGACAGGGCCCGACAGGGAACAGTAGAGCCCGACAGGGCCCGACAGGGCCCGACAGGGAACAGTAGAGCCCAGTAGAGCCCGACAGAACCCGACAGAGCCCGACAGAGCCCGACAGAGCCCGACAGAGCCCGACAGAGCCCGACAGAGCCCGACAGAGCCCGACAGGGCCCAGTAGAGCCCGACAGAGCCCAGTAGAGCCCGACAGAGCCCAGTAGAGCCCGACAGGGCCCGACAGGGAACAGTAGAGCCCGACAGGGCCCGACAGGGCCCGACAGGGAACAGTAGAGCCCAGTAGAGCCCGAAAGAGCCCGACAGAGCCCGAGAGAGCCCGACAGGGCCCGACAGGGGCCGACAGGGGCCGACAGGGCCCGACAGGGCCCGACAGGGCCCAGTAGAGCCCGACAGAGCCCGACAGGGCCCGACAGGGCCCAGTAGAGCCCGACAGAGGCCGACAGAGCCCAGTAGAGCCCGACAGAGCCCGACAGGGCCCGACAGGGCCCGACAGAGTCCAGTTTAGCCCAGTAGAACCCGACAGAGCCCGACAGGGCCCGACAGGGCCCGACAGGGCCCAACAGGGCCCAGTAGAGCCCGACAGAGCCCGACAGGGCCCAGTTTAGCCCAGTAGAGCCCGACAGAGCCCGACAGGGCCCGACAGGGCCCGACAGGGCCCGACAGGGCCCAGTAGAGGCCGACAGAGCCCGACAGGGCCCGACAGGGCCCGACAGGGCCCGACAGAGCCCGACAGAGCCCGACAGAGCCCGACAGGGCCCGACAGGGCCCAGTAGAGCCCGACAGAGCCCGACAGGGCCCGACAGGGAACAGTAGAGCCCAGTAGAGACCGACAGAGCCCGACAGAGCCCGACAGAGCCCGACAGGGCCCGACAGGGCCCATTAGAGCCCGACAGAGCCCGACAGAGCCCGACAGGGCCCAGTAGAGCCCGACAGAGCCCGACAGAGCCCGACAGAGCCCGACAGGGCCCGACAGGGCCCGACAGGACCCGACAGGACCCGACAGGGCCCGACAGGGCCCGACAGAGCCCGACAGGGGCCGACAGAGCCCGACAGAGCCCGACAGGGCCCGACAGGGCCCGACAGGGCCCGACAGGGCCCGACAGAGCCCGACAGAGCCCGACAGGGCCCAGTAGAGCCCGACAGAGCCCGACAGAGCCCGACAGAGCCCAGTAGAGCCCGACAGAGCCCGACAGAGCCCGACAGGGCCCGACAGGGCCCGACAGGGCCCAGTAGAGCCCGACAGAGCCCGACAGGGCCCAGTTTAGCCCAGTAGAGCCCGACAGAGCACGACAGGGCCCGACAGGGCCCAGTAGAGCCCGACAGAGCCCGACAGGGCCCGACAGGGCCCGACAGGGCCCGACAGGGCCCGACACAGCCCGACAGAGCCCGACAGAGCCCGACAGAGCCTGACAGGGCCCAGTAGAGCCCGACAGAGCCCGATAGAGCCCGACAGGGCCCGACAGGGCCCGACAGGGCCCGACAGAGCCCGACAGAGCCCGACAGAGCCCGACAGGGCCCGACAGGGCCCGACAGGGCCCGACAGAGCCCGACAGGGCCCGACAGGGCCCGACAGAGCCCGACAGAGCCCAGTAGAGCCCGCCAGAGCCCGACAAAGCCCGACAGAGCCCGACAGGGCCCGACAGGGCCCGACAGAGCCCAGTAGAGCCCGACAGAGCCCGACAGGGCCCGACAGGGCCCAGTAGAGCCCGACAGAGCCCGACAGAGCCCGACAGGGCCCGACAGGGCTCAGTAGAGCCCGACAGAGCCCGACAGGGCCCGACAGGGCCCGACAAGGCCCCGTAGAGCACGACAGAACCCGACAGAGCCCGACAGAGCCCAGTAGAGCCCGACAGAGCCCGACAGGGCCCGACAGAGCCCAGTTTAGCCCAGTAGAGCCCGTCAGGGCCGGACAGGGCCCGACAGGGCCCGACAGGGAACAGTAGAGCCCAGTAGAGCCCGACAGAGCCCGACAGAGCCCGACAGAGCCCGACAGAGCCCAGTAGAGCCCGACAGAGCCCGACAGAGCCCGACAGAGCCCGACAGAGCCCGACAGAGCCCAGTTTAGCCCAGTAGAGCCCGACAGAGCCCGACAGGGCCGGACAGGGCCCGACAGGGCCCGACAGGGCCCGACAGAGCCCGACAGGGCCCGACAGGGCCCGACAGGGCCCGACAGGGCCCGACAGGGACGGACAGGGCCCGACACAGCCCGACAGAGCCCGACAGAGCCCGACAGAGCCCAGTAGAGCCCGACAGAGCCCGACAGAGCCCGACAGAGCCCGACAGGGCCCGACAGGGCCCAGTAGAGCCCGACAGAGCCCAACAGAGCCCGACAGGGGCGACAGGGCCCAGTAGAGCCCGACAGAGCCCGACAGAGCCCGACAGAGCCCGACAGAGCCCGACAGAGCCCGACAGGGCCCGACAGGACCCGACAGGGCCCGACAGGGCCCGACAGGGGCCGACAGGGGCCGACAGGGGCCGACAGGGGCCGACAGGGGCCGACAGGGGCCGACAGAGCCCGACAGGGCCCGACAGGGCCCGACAGGGCCCGACAGGGCCCGACAGGGGCCGACAGGGGCCGACAGGGGCCGACAGGGGCCGACAGGGCCCGACAGGGCCCGACAGGGCCCGACACGGCCCGACACAGCCCGACACAGCCCGACAGGGCCCAGTAGAGCCCGACAGAGCCCGACAGAGCCCGACAGAGCCCGACAGGGGCCAGTAGAGCCCGACAGAGCCCGACAGAGCCCGACAGAGCCCGACAGAGCCCGACAGGGCCCGACAGGGCCCGACAGGGCCCGACAGAGCCCGACAGGGCCCGACAAGGCCCGACAGGGCCGGACAAGGCCCGACAGAGCTCGACAGAGCCCAGTAGAGCCCGACAGAGCCCGACAGGGCCCGACAGAGCCCGACAGGGCCCGACAGGGCCCGACAGCGCCCGACAGCGCCCGACAGGGCCCGACAGAGCCCGACAGGGCCCGACAGGGCCCGACAGGGCCCGACAGGGCCCGACAGAGCCCGACAGAGCCCGACAGAGCCCGACAGGGCCCGACAGAGCCCGACAGGGCCCGACAGGGCCCGACAGAGCCCGACAGGGCCCGACAGAGCCCAGTAGAGCCCGCCAGAGCCCGACAAAGCCCGACAGAGCCCGACAGGGCCCGACAGGGCCCGACAGAGCCCAGTAGAGCCCGACAGAGCCCGACAGGGCCCGACAGGGCCCGACAGGGCCCAGTAGAGCCCGACAGAGCCCGACAGAGCCCGACAGAGCCCGACAGGGCCCGACAGGGCCCGACAGGGCTCAGTAGAGCCCGACAGAGCCCGACAGGGCCCGACAGAGCCCAGTTTAGCCCAGTAGAGCCCGTCAGGGCCGGACAGGGCCCGACAGGGCCCGACAGGGAACAGTAGAGCCCAGTAGAGCCCGACAGAGCCCGACAGAGCCCGACAGAGCCCGACAGAGCCCGACAGAGCCCGACAGAGCCCAGTAGAGCCCGACAGAGCCCGACAGAGCCCGACAGAGCCCGACAGAGCCCGACAGAGCCCAGTTTAGCCCAGTAGAGCCCGACAGAGCCCGACAGAGCCCGACAGAGCCCGACAGAGCCCGACAGGGCCCGACAGTGCCCGACAGGGCCCGACAGGGCCCAGTAGAGCCCGACAGAGCCCGACAGAGCCCGACAGAGCCCGACAGGGCCCAGTAGAGCCCGACAGAGCCCGACAGGGCCCGACAGGGCCCGACAGGGCCCGACAGGGCCCGACAGAGCCCGACAGAACCCGACAGAGACCGACAGAGCCCGACAGGGCCCAGTAGAGCCCGACAGAGCCCGACAGAGCCCGACAGAGCCCAGTAGAGCCCGACAGAGCCCGACAGATCCCAGTAGAGCCCGAGAGAGCCCGACAGAGCCCGACAGGGCCCAGTAGCGCCCAGTAGAGCTCGACAGAGCCCGACAGGGCCCAGTAGAGCCCGACAGAGCCCGACAGAGCCCGACAGGGCCCGACAGGGCCCGACAGGGCCCAGTAGAGCCCGACAGAGTCCAGTAGAGCCCGACAGAGCCCAGTAGAGCCCGACAGAGCCCGACAGGGCCCGACAGGGCCCAGTAGAGCCCGACAGAGCCCGACAGGGCCCGACAGGGAACCGTAGAGCCCAGTAGAGCCCGACAGAGCCCGACAGAGCCCGACAGGGCCCGACAGGGCCCGACAGGGCCCGACAGGGAACAGTAGAGCCCAGGAGAGCCCGACAGAGCCCGACAGAGCCCGACAGAGCCCCACAGAGCCCGACAGGGCCCGACAGGGCCCAGTTTAGCCCAGTAGAGCCCGACAGGGCCCAGTTTAGCCCAGTAGAGCCCGACAGGGCCCGACAGGGCCCGACAGGGCCCAGTAGAGCCCGACAGGGCCCAGTATAGCCCGACAGAGCCCGACAGAGCCCGACAGGGACCAGTAGAGCCCGACAGGGCCCGACAGGGCCCAGTAGAGCCCGACAGAGCCCGAGAGGGCCCAGTAGAGCCCAGTAGAGCCCGACAGAGCCCGACAGGGCCCAGTAGCGCCCAGTAGAGCTCGACAGAGCCCGACAGGGCCCAGTAGCGCCCAGTAGAGCCCGACAGAGCCCGACAGAGCCCGACAGGGCCCGACAGGGCCCGACAGGGCCCAGTAGAGCCCGACAGAGTCCAGTAGAGCCCGACAGAGCCCGACAGAGCCCGACAGGGCCCGACAGGGCCCAGTAGAGCCCGACAGGGCCCGACAGGGCCCAGTAGAGCCCGACAGAGCCCGACAGGGCCCAGTAGAGCCCAGTAGAGCCCGACAGAGCCCGACAGGGCCCAGTAGCGCCCAGTAGAGCTCGACAGAGCCCGACAGGGCCCAGTAGCGCCCAGTAGAGCCCGACAGAGCCCAGTAGAGCCCGACAGAGCCCGACAGAGCCCGACAGAGCCCGACAGGGACCAGTAGAGCCCGACAGGGCCCGACAGGGCCCAGTAGAGCCCGACAGAGCCCGACAGGGCCCAGTAGAGCCCAGTAGAGCCCGACAGAGCCCGACAGGGCCCAGTAGCGCCCAGTAGAGCTCGACAGAGCCCGACAGGGCCCAGTAGCGCCCAGTAGAGCCCGACAGAGCCCGACAGGGCCCGACAGGGCCCGACAGGGCCCAGTAGAGCCCGACAGAGTCCAGTAGAGCCCGACAGAGCCCAGTAGAGCCCGACAGAGCCCGACAGAGCCCGACAGGGCCCGACAGGGCCCAGTAGAGCCCGACAGGGCCCGACAGGGAACCGTAGAGCCCAGTAGAGCCCGACAGAGCCCGACAGGGCCCGACAGGGCCCGACAGGGAACAGTAGAGCCCAGTAGAGCCCGACAGAGCCCGACAGAGCCCCACAGAGCCCGACAGGGCCCGACAGGGCCCGACAGGGCCCAGTTTAGCCCAGTAGAGCCCGACAGGGCCCAGTTTAGCCCAGTAGAGCCCGACAGGGCCCGACAGGGCCCGACAGGGCCCAGTAGAGCCCGACAGGGCCCAGTAGAGCCCGACAGAGCCCGACAGAGCCCGACAGGGACCAGTAGAGCCCGACAGGGCCCGACAGGGCCCAGTAGAGCCCGACAGAGCCCAACAGGGCCCAGTAGAGCCCAGTAGAGCCCGACAGAGCCCGACAGAGCCCGACAGAGCCCGACAGGGCCCGACAGGGCCCAGTAGAGCCCGACAGAGCCCGACAGAGCCCAGTAGAGCCCGACAGAGCCCAGTAGAGCCCGACAGAGCCCGACAGGGCCCGACAGGGAACAGTAGAGCCCGACAGGGCCCGACAGGGCCCGACAGGGAACAGTAGAGCCAAGTAGAGCCCGACAGAGCCCGACAGAGCCCTACAGATCCCGACAGGGCCCGACAGGTCCCAGTAGAGCCTGACAGAGCCCGACAGAGCCCAGTAGAGCCCGACAGAGCCCAGTAGAGCCCGACAGAGCCCGACAGGGCCCGACAGAGCCCAGGAGAGCCCGACAGAGCCCGACAGGGCCCGACAGGGAACAGTAGAGCCCGACAGGGCCCGACAGGGCCCGACAGGGAACAGTAGAGCCCAGTAGAGCCCGACAGAACCCGACAGAGCCCGACAGAGCCCGACAGAGCCCGACAGAGCCCGACAGGGCCCGACAGGGCCCGACAGGGCCCAGTAGAGCCCGACAGAGCCCGACAGAGCCCAGTAGAGCCCGACAGAGCCCAGTAGAGCCCGACAGAGCCCGACAGGGAACAGTAGAGCCCGACAGGGCCCGACAGGGCCCGACAGGGAACAGTAGAGCCCAGTAGAGCCCGACAGAGCCCGACAGAGCCCGAGAGAGCCCGACAGGGCCCGACAGGGCCCGACAGGGGCCGACAGGGGCCGACAGGGCCCGACAGGGCCCAGTAGAGCCCGACAGAGCCCGACAGGGCCCGACAGTGCCCAGTAGAGCCCGACAGAGGCCGACAGAGCCCAGTAGAGCCCGACAGAGCCCGACAGGGCCCGACAGGGCCCGACAGAGCCCAGTTTAGCCCAGTAGAGCCCGACAGAGCCCGACAGAGCCCGACAGGGCCCGACAGGGCCCAACAGGGCCCAGTAGAGCCCGACAGAGCCCGACAGAGCCCGACAGGGCCCAGTTTAGCCCAGTAGAGGCCGACAGAGCCCGACAGGGCCCGACAGGGCCCGACAGGGCCCGACAGGGCCCAGTAGAGGCCGACAGAGCCCGACAGGGCCCGACAGGGCCCGACAGGGCCCGACAGGGCCCAGTAGAGGCCGACAGAGTCCGACAGAGCCCGACAGGGCCCGACAGGGCCCGACAGGGCCCGACAGAGCCCGACAGAGCCCGACAGGGCCCAGTAGAGCCCGACAGAGCCCGACAGAGCCCGACAGAGCCCGACAGAGCCCGACAGAGCCCGACAGGGTCCAGTAGAGCCCGACAGAGCCCGACAGGGCCCAACAGGGCCCGACAGAGCCCGACAGAGCCCGACAGAGCCCGACAGAGCCCGACAGAGCCCGACAGGGCCCAGTAGAGCCCGACAGAGCCCGATAGAGCCCGACAGAGCCCGACAGGGCCCGACAGGGCCCGACAGGGAACAGTAGAGCCCAGTAGAGACCGACAGAGCCCGACAGAGCCCGACAGGACCCGACAGGGCCCAGTAGAGCCCAACAGAGCCCGACAGAGCCCGACAGGGCCCGACAGGGCCCAGTAGAGCCCGACAGAGCCCGACAGAGCCCGACAGGGCCCGACAGGGCCCGACAGAGCCCGACAGGGGCCGACAGAGCCCGACAGGGGCCGACAGGGCCCGACAGGGCCCGACAGGGCCCGACAGAGCCCGACAGAGCCCGACAGAGCCCGACAGGGACCAGTAGAGCCCGACAGAGCCCGACAGAGCCCGACAGAGCCCAGTAGAGCCCGACAGAGCCCGACAGAGCCCGACAGGGCCCGACAGGGCCCAGTAGAGCCCGACAGAGCCCGACAGAGCCCGACAGAGCCCGACAGAGCCCGACAGAGCCCGACAGAGCCCGACAGGGCCCGACAGAGCCCGACAGCGCCCGACAGGGCCCGACAGGGCCCGACACGGCCCGACAGAGCCCGACAGGGCCCAGTAAAGCCCGACAGAGCCCGACAGAGCCCGACAGGGCCCGACAGGGCCCGACAGGGCCCGACAGAGCCCGACAGAGCCCGACAGGGCCCGACAGGGCCCGACAGGGCCCGACAGGGCCCGACAGAGCCCAGCAGAGCCCGCCAGAGCCCGACAAAGCCCGACAGAGCCCGACAGGGCCCGACAGGGCCCGACAGAGCCCAGTAGAGCCCGACAGAGCCCGACAGGGCCCGACAGGGCCCGACAGGGCCTAGTAGAGCCCGACAGAGCCCGACAGAGCCCGACAGAGCCCGACAGGGCCCGACAGGGCTCAGTAGAGCCCGACAGAGCCCGACAGAGCCCAGTAGAGCCCGACAGAGCCCGACAGAGCCCAGTAGAGCCCGACAGAGCCCAGTAGAGCCCGAGAGAGCCCGACAGAGCCCGACAGGGCCCAGTAGCGCCCAGTAGAGCTCGACAGAGCCCGACAGGGCCCAGTAGCGCCCAGTAGAGCCCGACAGAGCCCGACAGAGCCCGACAGGGCCCGACAGGGCCCGACACAGCCCGACAGAGCCCGACAGGGCCCAGTAGAGCCCGACAGAGCCCGACAGAGCCCGACAGGGCCCGACAGAGCCCAGTAGAGCCCGACAGAGCCCGACAGAGCCCGACAGGGCCCGACAGGGCCCAGTAGAGCCCGACAGAGCCCGACAGAGCCCGACAGAGCCCGACAGAGCCCGACAGGGCCCAACAGGGCCCAGTAGAGCCCGACAGAGCCCGACAGAGCCCGACAGGGCCCGACAGGGCCCGACAGGGCCCGACAGGGCCCAGTAGAGCCCGACAGAGCCCGACAGAGCCCGACAGAGCCCAGTAGAGCCCGACAGAGCCCGACAGAGCCCAGTAGAGCCCGACAGAGCCCAGTAGAGCCCGAGAGAGCCCGACAGAGCCCGACAGGGCCCAGTAGCGCCCAGTAGAGCTCGACAGAGCCCGACAGGGCCCAGTAGCGCCCAGTAGAGCCCGACAGAGCCCGACAGAGCCCGACAGGGCCCGACAGGGCCCGACAGGGCCCAGTAGAGCCCGACAGAGTCCAGTAGAGCCCGACAGAGCCCAGTAGAGCCCGACAGAGCCCGACAGAGCCCGACAGGGCCCGACAGGGCCCAGTAGAGCCCGACAGAGCCCGACAGGGCCCGACAGGGAACCGTAGAGCCCAGTAGAGCCCGACAGAGCCCGACAGAGCCCGACAGGGCCCGACAGGGCCCGACAGGGCCCGACAGGGAACAGTAGAGCCCAGTAGAGCCCGACAGAGCCCGACAGAGCCCGACAGGGCCCGACAGGGCCCGACAGGGCCCAGTAGAGCCCGACAGGGCCCAGTAGAGCTCGACAGAGCCCGACAGAGCCCGACAGGGACCAGTAGAGCCCGACAGGGCCCGACAGGGCCCAGTAGAGCCCGACAGAGCCCGACAGGGCCCAGTAGAGCCCAGTAGAGCCCGACAGAGCCCGACAGAGCCCGACAGAGCCCGACAGAGCCCGACAGAGCCCGACAGAGCCCAGTAGAGCCCGACAGAGCCCGACAGAGCCCAGTAGAGCCCGACAGAGCCCAGTAGAGCCCGACAGAGCCCGACAGGGCCCGACAGGGAACAGTAGAGCCCGACAGGGCCCGACAGGGCCCGACAGGGAACAGTAGAGCCCAGTAGAGCCCGACAGAGCCCGACAGAGCCCTACAGAGCCCGACAGGGCCCGACAGGTCCCAGTAGAGCCTGACAGAGCCCGACAGAGCCCAGTAGAGCCCGACAGAGCCCAGTAGAGCCCGACAGAGCCCGACAGGGCCCGACAGAGCCCAGTAGAGCCCGACAGAGCCCGACAGGGCCCGACAGGGAACAGTAGAGCCCGACAGGGCCCGACAGGGCCCGACAGGGAACAGTAGAGCCCAGTAGAGCCCGACAGAACCCGACAGAGACCGACAGAGCCCGACAGAGCCCGACAGAGCCCGACAGGGCCCAGTAGAGCCCGACAGAGCCCGACAGAGCCCAGTAGAGCCCGACAGAGCCCAGTAGAGCCCGACAGGGCCCGACAGGGAACAGTAGAGCCCGACAGGGCCCGACAGGGCCCGACAGGGAACAGTAGAGCCCAGTAGAGCCCGAAAGAGCCCGACAGAGCCCGAGAGAGCCCGACAGGGCCCGACAGGGGCCGACAGGGGCCGACAGGGCCCGACAGGGCCCAGTAGAGCCCGACAGAGCCCGACAGGGCCCGACAGTGCCCAGTAGAGCCCGACAGAGGCCGACAGAGCCCAGTAGAGCCCGACAGAGCCCGACAGGGCCCGACAGGGCCCGACAGAGCCCAGTTTAGCCCAGTAGAGCCCGACAGAGCCCGACAGGGCCCGACAGGGCCCGACAGGGCCCAACAGGGCCCAGTAGAGCCCGACAGAGCCCAACAGGGCCCAGTAGAGCCCGACAGGGCCCAGTTTAGCCCAGTAGAGCCCGACAGAGCCCGACAGGGCCCGACAGGGCCCGACAGGGCCCGACAGGGCCCGACAGGGCCCAGTAGAGGCCGACAGAGCCCGACAGGGCCCGACAGGGCCCGACAGAGCCCGACAGAGCCCGACAGAGCCCGACAGGGCCCAGTAGAGCCCGACAGAGCCCGACAGAGCCCGACAGGGCCTGACAGGGCCCAGTAGAGCCCGACAGAGCCCGACAGAGCCCGACAGAGCCCGACAGGGCCCGACAGGACCCGACAGGACCCGACAGGGCCCGACAGGGCCCGACAGAGCCCGACAGGGGCCGACAGGGGCCGACAGAGCCCGACAGGGCCCGACAGGGCCCAGTAGAGCCCGACAGAGCCCGACAGAGCCCGACAGAGCCCGACAGGGCCCGACAGGGCCCAGTAGAGCCCGACAGAGCCCGACAGAGCCCGACAGAGCCCGACAGAGCCCGACAGAGCCCGACAGGGCCCGACAGGGCCCGACAGGGCCCGACAGGACCCGACAGGACCCGACAGGACCCGACAGGACCCGACAGGGCCCGACAGAGCCCGACAGGGGCCGACAGAGCCCGACAGGGGCCGACAGAGCCCGACAGGGCCCGACAGGGCCCGACACAGCCCGACAGAGCCCGACAGAGCCCGACAGGGCCCAGTAGAGCCCGACAGAGCCCGACAGAGCCCGACAGAGCCCAGTAGAGCCCGACAGAGCCCGACAGAGCCCGACAGGGCCCGACAGGGCCCAGTAGAGCCCGACAGAGCCCGACAGAGCCCGACAGAGCCCGACAGGGCCCGACAGGGCCCGACAGAGCCCGACAGAGCCCGACAGGGCCCGACAGGGCCCGACACGGCCCGACAGAGCCCGACAGGGCCCAGTAGAGCCCGACAGAGCCCGACAGAGCCCGACAGGGCCCGACAGGGCCCGACAGGGCCCGACAGAGCCCGACAGGGCCCGACAGGGCCCGACAGGGCCCGACAGGGCCTAGTAGAGCCCGACAGAGCCCGACAGAGCCCGACAGAGCCCGACAGGGCCCGACAGGGCTCAGTAGAGCCCGACAGAGCCCGACAGGGCCCGACAGAGCCCAGTTTAGCCCAGTAGACCCGTCAGGGCCGGACAGGGGCGACAGGGAACAGTAGAGCCCAGTAGAGCCCGACAGAGCCCGACAGAGCCCGACAGAGCCCGACAGAGCCCAGTAGAGCCCGACATAGCCCGACAGAGCCCGACAGAGCCCAGTTTAGCCCAGTAGAGCCCGACAGAGCCCGACAGGGCCCAGTAGAGCCCGACAGAGCCCGACAGAGCCCGACAGGGCCCGACAGGGCCCGACAGGGCCCGACAGAGCCCGACAGGGCCCGACAGGGCCCGACAGGGCCCGACAGGGCCCGACAGAGCCCGACAGGGCCCGACAGGGCCCGACAGAGCCGGACAGAGCCCAGTAGAGCCCGCCAGAGCCCGCCAGAGCCCGACAGAGCCCGACAGGGCCCGACAGGGCCCGACAGGGCCCAGTAGAGCCCGACAGAGCCCGACAGGGCCCGACAGGGCCTGACAGGGCCTAGTAGAGCCCGACAGAGCCCGACAGAGCCCGACAGAGCCCGACAGGGCCCGACAGGGCTCAGTAGAGCCCGACAGAGCCCGACAGGGCCCGACAGAGCCCAGTTTAGCCCAGTAGACCCGTCAGGGCCGGACAGGGGCGACAGGGAACAGTAGAGCCCAGTAGAGCCCGACAGAGCCCGACAGAGCCCGACAGAGCCCGACAGAGCCCAGTAGAGCCCGACATAGCCCGACAGAGCCCGACAGAGCCCAGTTTAGCCCAGTAGAGCCCGACAGAGCCCGACAGGGCCCGACAGGGCCCAACAGGGCCCGACAGGGCCCGACAGAGCCCGACAGAGCCTGACAGGGCCCGACAGGGCCCGACAGGGCCCGACAGGGCCCGACACAGCCCGACAGAGCCCGACAGGGCCCAGTAGAGCCCGACAGAGCCCGACAGAGCCCGACAGAGCCCAGTAGAGCCCGACAGAGCCCGACAGAGCCCGACAGAGCCCGACAGGGCCCGACAGGGCCCAGTTTAGCCCAGTAGAGCCCGATAGGGCCCAGTTTAGCCCAGTAGAGCCCGACAGGGCCCGACAGGGCCCGACAGGGCCCAGTAGAGCCCGACAGGGCCCGACAGAGCCCGACAGGGACCAGTAGAGCCCGACAGGGCCCGACAGGGCCCAGTAGAGCCCGACAGAGCCCGACAGAGCCCGACAGAGCCCGACAGGGCCCGACAGGGCCCGACAGGGCCCAGTAGAGCCCAGTAGAGCCCGACAGAGCCTGACAGAGCCCAGTAGAGCCCGACAGAGCCCAGTAGAGCCCGACAGAGCCCGACAGGGCCCGACAGGGCCCGACAGAGCCCGACAGGGGCCGACAGAGCCCGACAGGGGCCGACAGAGCCCGACAGGGCCCGACAGGGCCCGACACAGCCCGACAGAGCCCGACAGAGCCCGACAGGGCCCAGTAGAGCCCGACAGAGCCCGACAGAGCCCGACAGAGCCCAGTAGAGCCCGACAGAGCCCGACAGAGCCCGACAGGGCCCGACAGGGCCCAGTAGAGCCCGACAGAGCCCGACAGAGCCCGACAGAGCCCGACAGGGCCCGACAGGGCCCGACAGAGCCCGACAGAGCCCGACAGGGCCCGACAGGGCCCGACACGGCCCGACAGAGCCCGACAGGGCCCAGTAGAGCCCGACAGAGCCCGACAGAGCCCGACAGGGCCCGACAGGGCCCGACAGGGCCCGACAGAGCCCGACAGAGCCCGACAGAGCCCGACAGGGCCCGACAGGGCCCGACAGGGCCCGACAGGGCCCGACAGAGCCCGACAGGGCCCGACAGGGCCCGACAGAGCCGGACAGAGCCCAGTAGAGCCCGCCAGAGCCCGCCAGAGCCCGACAGAGCCCGACAGGGCCCGACAGGGCCCGACAGGGCCCAGTAGAGCCCGACAGAGCCCGACAGGGCCCGACAGGGCCCGACAGGGCCTAGTAGAGCCCGACAGAGCCCGACAGAGCCCGACAGAGCCCGACAGGGCCCGACAGGGCTCAGTAGAGCCCGACAGAGCCCGACAGGGCCCGACAGAGCCCAGTTTAGCCCAGTAGACCCGTCAGGGCCGGACAGGGGCGACAGGGAACAGTAGAGCCCAGTAGAGCCCGACAGAGCCCGACAGAGCCCGACAGAGCCCGACAGAGCCCAGTAGAGCCCGACATAGCCCGACAGAGCCCGACAGAGCCCAGTTTAGCCCAGTAGAGCCCGACAGAGCCCGACAGGGCCCAGTAGAGCCCGACAGAGCCCGACAGAGCCCGACAGGGCCCGACAGGGCCCGACAGGGCCCGACAGAGCCCGACAGGGCCCGACAGGGCCCGACAGGGCCCGACAGGGCCCGACAGGGCCCGACAGGGCCCGACAGAGCCCGACAGGGCCCGACAGGGCCCGACAGAGCCGGACAGAGCCCAGTAGAGCCCGCCAGAGCCCGCCAGAGCCCGACAGAGCCCGACAGGGCCCGACAGGGCCCGACAGGGCCCAGTAGAGCCCGACAGAGCCCGACAGGGCCCGACAGGGCCTGACAGGGCCTAGTAGAGCCCGACAGAGCCCGACAGAGCCCGACAGAGCCCGACAGGGCCCGACAGGGCTCAGTAGAGCCCGACAGAGCCCGACAGGGCCCGACAGAGCCCAGTTTAGCCCAGTAGACCCGTCAGGGCCGGACAGGGGCGACAGGGAACAGTAGAGCCCAGTAGAGCCCGACAGAGCCCGACAGAGCCCGACAGAGCCCGACAGAGCCCAGTAGAGCCCGACATAGCCCGACAGAGCCCGACAGAGCCCAGTTTAGCCCAGTAGAGCCCGACAGAGCCCGACAGGGCCCGACAGGGCCCAACAGGGCCCGACAGGGCCCGACAGAGCCCGACAGAGCCTGACAGGGCCCGACAGGGCCCGACAGGGCCCGACAGGGCCCGACACAGCCCGACAGAGCCCGACAGGGCCCAGTAGAGCCCGACAGAGCCCGACAGAGCCCGACAGAGCCCAGTAGAGCCCGACAGAGCCCGACAGAGCCCGACAGGGCCCGACAGGGCCCAGTAGAGCCCGACAGAGCCCGACAGAGCCCGACAGAGCCCGACAGGGCCCAACAGGGCCCAGTAGAGCCCGACAGAGCCCGACAGAGCCCGACAGGGCCCGACAGGGCCCGACAGGGCCCGACAGGGCCCGACAGAGCCCGACAGAGCCCGACAGAGACCGACAGAGCCCGACAGGGCCCAGTAGAGCCCGACAGAGCCCGACAGAGCCCGACAGAGCCCAGTAGAGCCCGACAGAGCCCGACAGAGCCCAGTAGAGCCCGACAGAGCCCAGTAGAGCCCGAGAGAGCCCGAGAGAGCCCGACAGGGCCCAGTAGCGCCCAGTAGAGCCCGACAGAGCCCGACAGGGCCCAGTAGCGCCCAGTAGAGCCCGACAGAGCCCGACAGAGCCCGACAGGGCCCGACAGGGCCCGACAGGGCCCAGTAGAGCCCGACAGAGTCCAGTAGAGCCCGACAGAGCCCAGTAGAGCCCGACAGAGCCCGACAGAGCCCGACAGGGCCCGACAGGGCCCAGTAGAGCCCGACAGAGCCCGACAGGGCCCGACAGGGAACCGTAGAGCCCAGTAGAGCCCGACAGAGCCCGACAGAGCCCGACAGGGCCCGACAGGGCCCGACAGGGAACAGTAGAGCCCAGTAGAGCCCGACAGAGCCCGACAGAGCCCGACAGAGCCCGACAGAGCCCGACAGGGCCCGACAGGGCCCAGTTTAGCCCAGTAGAGCCCGATAGGGCCCAGTTTAGCCCAGTAGAGCCCGACAGGGCCCGACAGGGCCCGACAGGGCCCAGTAGAGCCCGACAGGGCCCGACAGAGCCCGACAGGGACCAGTAGAGCCCGACAGGGCCCGACAGGGCCCAGTAGAGCCCGACAGAGCCCGACAGAGCCCGACAGAGCCCGACAGGGCCCGACAGGGCCCGACAGGGCCCAGTAGAGCCCAGTAGAGCCCGACAGAGCCTGACAGAGCCCAGTAGAGCCCGACAGAGCCCAGTAGAGCCCGACAGAGCCCGACAGGGCCCGACAGGGCCCGACAGAGCCCGACAGGGGCCGACAGAGCCCGACAGGGGCCGACAGAGCCCGACAGGGCCCGACAGGGCCCGACACAGCCCGACAGAGCCCGACAGAGCCCGACAGGGCCCAGTAGAGCCCGACAGAGCCCGACAGAGCCCGACAGAGCCCAGTAGAGCCCGACAGAGCCCGACAGAGCCCGACAGGGCCCGACAGGGCCCAGTAGAGCCCGACAGAGCCCGACAGAGCCCGACAGAGCCCGACAGGGCCCGACAGGGCCCGACAGAGCCCGACAGAGCCCGACAGGGCCCGACAGGGCCCGACACGGCCCGACAGAGCCCGACAGGGCCCAGTAGAGCCCGACAGAGCCCGACAGAGCCCGACAGGGCCCGACAGGGCCCGACAGGGCCCGACAGAGCCCGACAGAGCCCGACAGGGCCCGACAGGGCCCGACAGGGCCCGACAGGGCCCGACAGAGCCCGACAGGGCCCGACAGGGCCCGACAGAGCCGGACAGAGCCCAGTAGAGCCCGCCAGAGCCCGCCAGAGCCCGACAGAGCCCGACAGGGCCCGACAGGGCCCGACAGGGCCCAGTAGAGCCCGACAGAGCCCGACAGGGCCCGACAGGGCCCGACAGGGCCTAGTAGAGCCCGACAGAGCCCGACAGAGCCCGACAGAGCCCGACAGGGCCCGACAGGGCTCAGTAGAGCCCGACAGAGCCCGACAGGGCCCGACAGAGCCCAGTTTAGCCCAGTAGACCCGTCAGGGCCGGACAGGGGCGACAGGGAACAGTAGAGCCCAGTAGAGCCCGACAGAGCCCGACAGAGCCCGACAGAGCCCGACAGAGCCCAGTAGAGCCCGACATAGCCCGACAGAGCCCGACAGAGCCCAGTTTAGCCCAGTAGAGCCCGACAGAGCCCGACAGGGCCCGACAGGGCCCGACAGGGCCCGACAGAGCCCGACAGAGCCTGACAGGGCCCGACAGGGCCCGACAGGGCCCGACAGGGCCCGACACAGCCCGACAGAGCCCGACAGGGCCCAGTAGAGCCCGACAGAGCCCGACAGAGCCCGACAGAGCCCAGTAGAGCCCGACAGAGCCCGACAGAGCCCGACAGGGCCCGACAGGGCCCAGTAGAGCCCGACAGAGCCCGACAGAGCCCGACAGAGCCCGACAGGGCCCAAAAGGGCCCAGTAGAGCCCGACAGAGCCCGACAGAGCCCGACAGGGCCCGACAGGGCCCGACAGGGCCCGACAGGGCCCGACAGAGCCCGACAGAGCCCGACAGAGACCGACAGAGCCCGACAGGGCCCAGTAGAGCCCGACAGAGCCCGACAGAGCCCGACAGAGCCCAGTAGAGCCCGACAGAGCCCGACAGAGCCCAGTAGAGCCCGACAGAGCCCAGTAGAGCCCGAGAGAGCCCGAGAGACCCCGACAGGGCCCAGTAGCGCCCAGTAGAGCCCGACAGAGCCCGACAGGGCCCAGTAGCGCCCAGTAGAGCCCGACAGAGCCCGACAGAGCCCGACAGGGCCCGACAGGGCCCGACAGGGCCCAGTAGAGCCCGACAGAGTCCAGTAGAGCCCGACAGAGCCCAGTAGAGCCCGACAGAGCCCGACAGAGCCCGACAGGGCCCGACAGGGCCCAGTAGAGCCCGACAGAGCCCGACAGGGCCCGACAGGGAACCGTAGAGCCCAGTAGAGCCCGACAGAGCCCGACAGAGCCCGACAGGGCCCGACAGGGCCCGACAGGGAACAGTAGAGCCCAGTAGAGCCCGACAGAGCCCGACAGAGCCCGACAGAGCCCGACAGAGCCCGACAGAGCCCGACAGGGCCCGACAGGGCCCAGTTTAGCCCAGTAGAGCCCGATAGGGCCCAGTTTAGCCCAGTAGAGCCCGACAGGGCCCGACAGGGCCCGACAGGGCCCAGTAGAGCCCGACAGGGCCCGACAGAGCCCGACAGGGACCAGTAGAGCCCGACAGGGCCCGACAGGGCCCAGTAGAGCCCGACAGAGCCCGACAGAGCCCGACAGAGCCCGACAGGGCCCGACAGGGCCCGACAGGGCCCAGTAGAGCCCAGTAGAGCCCGACAGAGCCTGACAGAGCCCAGTAGAGCCCGACAGAGCCCAGTAGAGCCCGACAGAGCCCGACAGGGCCCGACAGGGCCCGACAGGGCCCGACAGGGAACAGTAGAGCCCGACAGGGCCCGACAGAGCCCGACAGGGCCCAGTAGAGCCCGACAGGGCCCGACAGGGCCCGACAGGGAACAGTAGAGCCCAGTAGAGCCCGACAGAGCCCGACAGAGCCCTACAGAGCCCGACAGGGCCCGACAGGTCCCAGTAGAGCCTGACAGAACCCGACAGAGCCCGACAGAGCCCGACAGGGCCCGACAGGGGCCGACAGGGCCCGACAGGGCCCAGTAGAGCCCGACAGAGCCCGACAGGGCCCGACAGTGCCCAGTAGAGCCCGACAGAGGCCGACAGAGCCCTACAGAGCCCAGTAGAGCCCGACAGAGCCCAGTAGAGCCCGACAGAGCCCGACAGAGCCCAACAGAGCCCGACAGGGCCCAGTAGCGCCCAGTAGAGCCCGACAGAGCCCGACAGGGCCCAGTAGAGCCCAGTAGAGCCCGACAGAGCCCGACAGAGCCCGACAGAGCCCGACAGAGCCCGACAGGGCCCAGTAGAGCCCGACAGAGCCTGACAGGGCCCGACAGGGCCCGACAGGGCCCAGTAGAGGCCAGTAGAGCCCGACAGAGCCCGACAGAGCCCGACAGAGCCCGACAGGGCCCAGTAGAGCCCGACAGAGCCCAGTAGAGCCCGACAGAGCCCAGTAGAGCCCGACAGAGCCCGACAGAGCCCGACAGGGCCCAGTAGAGCCCGACAGAGCCCAGTAGAGCCCGACAGAGCCCAGTAGAGCCCGACAGAGCCCAGTAGAGCCCAGTAGAGCCCGACAGGGCCCAGTAGAGCCCGACAGAGCCCGACAGAGCCCGACAGGGCCCGACAGGGCCCGACAGGGCCCGACAGGGCCCAGTAGAGCCCAGTAGAGCCCGACAGAGCCCAGTAGAGCCCGACAGAGCCCGACAGAGCCCGACAGGGCCCGACAGGGCCCGACAGGGCCCGAAAGGGCGAAGTAGAGCCCGACAGAGCCCGACAGGGCCCGACAGGGAACAGTAGAGCCCAGTAGAGCCCGACAGAGCCCGACAGAGCCCGACAGGGAACAGTAGAGCCCAGTAGAGCCCGACAGAGCCCGACAGAGCCCGACAGGGCCCAGTTTAGCCCAGTAGAGCCCGACAGGGCCCGACAGGGCCCGACAGGGACCAGTAGAGCCCGACAGGGCCCGACAGGGCCCGACAGGGCCCAGTAGAGCCCAGTAGAGCCCGACAGAGCCCGACAGAGCGCAGTAGAGCCCGACAGAGCCCGACAGGGCCCAGTTTAGCCCAGTAGAGCCCGACAGGGCCCGACAGGGCCCAGTTTAGCCCAGTAGAGCCCGACAGAGCCCGACAGGGCCCGACAGTGCCCAGTAGAGCCCGACAGAGGCCGACAGAGCCCTACAGAGCCCAGTAGAGCCCGACAGAGCCCAGTAGAGCCCGACAGAGCCCGACAGAGCCCAACAGAGCCCGACAGGGCCCAGTAGCGCCCAGTAGAGCCCGACAGAGCCCGACAGGGCCCAGTAGAGCCCAGTAGAGCCCGACAGAGCCCGACAGAGCCCGACAGAGCCCGACAGAGGCCGACAGGGCCCAGTAGAGCCCGACAGAGCCTGACAGGGCCCGACAGGGCCCGACAGGGCCCAGTAGAGGCCAGTAGAGCCCGACAGAGCCCGACAGAGCCCGACAGAGCCCGACAGAGCCCGACAGAGCCCGACAGGGCCCAGTAGAGCCCGACAGAGCCCAGTAGAGCCCGACAGAGCCCAGTAGAGCCCGACAGAGCCCGACAGAGCCCGACAGGGCCCAGTAGAGCCCGACAGAGCCCAGTAGAGCCCGACAGAGCCCAGTAGAGCCCGACAGAGCCCAGTAGAGCCCAGTAGAGCCCGACAGGGCCCAGTAGAGCCCGACAGAGCCCGACAGAGCCCGACAGGGCCCGACAGGGCCCGACAGGGCCCGACAGGGCCCAGTAGAGCCCAGTAGAGCCCGACAGAGCCCAGTAGAGCCCGACAGAGCCCGACAGAGCCCGACAGGGCCCGACAGGGCCCGACAGGGCCCGAAAGGGCGAAGTAGAGCCCGACAGAGCCCGACAGGGCCCGACAGGGAACAGTAGAGCCCAGTAGAGCCCGACAGAGCCCGACAGAGCCCGACAGGGAACAGTAGAGCCCAGTAGAGCCCGACAGAGCCCGACAGAGCCCGACAGGGCCCAGTTTAGCCCAGTAGAGCCCGACAGGGCCCGACAGAGCCCGACAGGGACCAGTAGAGCCCGACAGGGCCCGACAGGGCCCGACAGGGCCCGACAGGGCCCAGTAGAGCCCAGTAGAGCCCGACAGAGCCCGACAGAGCGCAGTAGAGCCCGACAGAGCCCGACAGGGCCCAGTTTAGCCCAGTAGAGCCCGACAGGGCCCGACAGGGCCCAGTTTAGCCCAGTAGAGCCCGACAGGGCCCGACAGAGCCCGACAGGGACCAGTAGAGCCCGACAGAGCCCGACAGGGCCCGACAGTGCCCGACAGGGCCCAGTAGAGCCCAGTAGAGCCCGACAGAGCCCGACAGAGCGCAGTAGAGCCCGACAGAGCCCGACAGGGCCCGACAGGGCCCGACAGGGCCAGACAGGGCCCAGTAGAGCCCGACAGAGCCCGACAGGGCCCGACAGGGCCCAGTAGAGCCCGACAGGGCCCGACAAAGCCCAGTAGAGGCCAGTAGAGCCCGACAGGGCCCGACAGAGCCCGACAGGGCCCAGTAGAGCCCGACAGAGCCCGACAGAGCCCGACAGAGCCCGGTAGAGCCCGACAGGGACCGACAGGGACCGACAGGGACCGACAGGGAACAGTAGAGCCCAGTAGAGCCCGACAGAGCCCGACAGAGCCCGACAGAGCCCGACAGGGCCCAGTTTAGCCCAGTAGAGCCCGACAGGGCCCGACAGGGCCCAGTTTAGCCCAGTAGAGCCCGACAGGGCCCGACAGGGACCAATAGAGCCCGACAGAGCCCGACAGGGACCAGTAGAGCCCGACAGAGCCCAGTAGAGCCCAGTAGAGCCCAGTAGAGCCCGACAGAGCCCGACAGAGCCCGACAGAGCCCGACAGAGCCCGACAGGGCCCAGTAGCGCCCAGTAGAGCCCGACAGAGCCCGACAGGGCGCAGTAGAGCCCAGTAGAGCCCGACAGAGCCCGACAGAGCCCGACAGAGCCCGACAGAGCCCGACAGAGCCCAGTAGAGCCCGACAGAGCCCGACAGAGCCCGACAGAGCCCAGTAGAGCCCGACAGAGCCCGACAGAGCCCGACAGGGCCCGACAGAGCCCGACAGAGCCCAGTAGAGCCCAGTAGAGCCCGACAGAGCCCAGTAGAGCCCGACAGAGCCCGACAGGGCCCAGTAGCGCCCAGTAGAGCCCGACAGAGCCCGACAGGGCCCGACAGGGCCCAGTAGAGCCCGACAGAGCCCGACAGGGCCCAGTAGAGCCCAGTAGAGCCCGACAGAGCCCGACAGAGCCCGACAGGGCCCAGTAGAGCCCAGTAGAGCCCGACAGAGCCCGACAGAGCCCAGTAGAGCCCGACAGAGCCCGACAGAGCCCGACAGAGCCCGACAGAGCCCGACAGAGCCCGACAGGGCCCGACAGGGAACAGTAGAGCCCGACAGGGCCCGACAGAGCCCGACAGGGCCCAGTAGAGCCCGACAGGGCCCGACAGGGCCCGACAGGGAACAGTAGAGCCCAGTAGAGCCCGACAGAGCCCTACAGAGCCCGACAGGGCCCGACAGGTCCCAGTAGAGCCCGACAGAACCCGACAGGGCCCGACAGGGCCCGACAGGGCCCGACAGGGCCCAGTAGAGCCCGACAGAGCCCGACAGGGCCCGACAGGGCCCGACAGGGAACAGTAGAGCCCAATAGAGCCCGACAGAGCCCGACAGAGCCCGACAGAGCCCGACAGAGCCCGACAGGGAACAGTAGAGCGCAGTAGAGCCCGACAGAGCCCGACAGAGCCCGACAGGGCCCGACAGGGCCCGACAGAGCCCGACAGGGACCAGTACAGCCCGACAGAGCCCGACAGAGCCCGACAGGGACCAGTAGAGCCCGACAGAGCCCGACAGGGCCCGACAGAGCCCGACAGAGCCCGACAAGGCCCAGTAGCGCCCAGTAGAGCCCGACAGAGCCCGACAGGGCCCGACAGGGCCCGACAGGGCCCAGTAGAGCCCGACAGAGCCCGACAGAGCCCAGTAGAGCCCGACAGAGCCCGACAGAGCCCGACAGAGCCCGACAGAGCCCGACAGAGCCCGACAGGGCCCGACAGGGCCCAGTAGAGCCCGACAGGGCCCGACAAAGCCCAGCAGAGGCCAGTAGAGCCCGACAGAGCCCGACAGAGCCCGACAGAGCCCGACAGAGCCCGACAGGGCCCGACAGGGCCCGACAGGGCCCAGTAGAGCCCGACAGAGCCCGACAGAGCCCGACAGGGCCCGACAGGGCCCGACAGGGCCCGACAGGGCCCAGTAGAGCCCGACAGAGCCCAACAGAGCCCGACAGAGCCCGACAGAGCCCGACAGAGCCCGACAGAGCCCGACAGGGAACAGTAGAGCCCAGTAGAGCCCGACAGAGCCCGACAGAGCCCGACAGAGCCCGAAAGGGCCCGAAAGGGCCCGACAGGGATCAGTAGAGCCCAGTAGAGCCCGACAGAGCCCGACAGAGCCCGACAGGGCCCAGTTTAGCCCAGTAGAGACCGACAGGGCCCGACAGGGCCCAGTTTAGCCCAGTAGAGCCCGACAGGGCCCGACAGGGCCCGACAGGGACCAATAGAGCCCGACAGGGCCCAACAGAGCCCGACAGGGACCAGTAGAGCCCGACAGAGCCCGACAGAGCCCGACAGAGCCCGACAGAGCCCGACAGAGCCCGACAGAGCCCGAGAGAGCCCGACAGAGCCCGACAGAGCCCGACAGAGCCCGACAGAGCCCGACAGAGCCCAGTAGCGCCCGACAGAGCCCGACAGGGCGCAGTAGAGCCCAGTAGAGCCCGACAGAGCCCGACAGAGCCCGACAGAGCCCGACAGAGCCCGACAGAGCCCGACAGGGACCGACAGGGCCCGACAGGGACCGACAGGGCCCAGTAGAGCCCGACAGAGCCCGACAGAGCCCGACAGAGCCCGACAGGTCCCAGTAGAGACCGACAAAACCCGACAGAGCCCGACAGAGCCCGTCAGGGCCCGACAGGGCCCGACAGAGCCCGACAGGGCCCAGTTTAGCCCAGTAGAGCCCGACAGGGCCCGACAGGGCCCAGTTTAGCCCAGTAGAGCCCGACAGGGCCCGACAGGGCCCAGTAGAGCCCGACAGGGCCCAGTAGAGCCCGACAGAGCCCGACAGAGCCCGACAGGGCCCAGTAGAGCCCGACAGAGCCCGACAGGGCCCGACAGGGCCCGACAGAGCCCGACAGAGCCCAACAGTGCCCAGTAGCGCCCAGTAGAGCCCGACAGAGCCCGACAGGGCCTAGTAGAGCCCGACAGAGCCCGACAGGGCCCAGTAGAGCCCAGTAGAGCCCTACAGAGCCCGACAGAGCCCGACAGAGCCCGACAGAGCCCAGTAGAGCCCAGTAGAGCCCGACAGAGCCCGACAGAGCCCAGTAGAGCCCGACAGAGCCCAGTAGAGCCCGACAGAGCCCGACAGGGAGCAGTAGAGCCCAGTAGAGCCCGACAGAGCCCGACAGAGTCCGACAGGGCCCGACAGGGCCCGACAGGGAACAGTAGAGCCCGACAGGGCCCAGTAGAGCCCGACAGGGCCCGACAGGGCCCGACAGGGAACAGTAGAGCCCAGTAGAGCCCGACAGAGCCCGACAGAGCCCTACAGAGCCCGACAGGGCCCGACAAAGCCCGACAGGGCCCGACAGGGCCCAGTAGAGCCCAGTAGAGCCCGACAGAGCCCGACAGAGCCCAGTAGAGCCCGACAGAGCCCAGTAGAGCCCGACAGAGCCCGACAGGGCCCGACAGGGAACAGTAGAGCCCGACAGGGCCCGACAGAGCCCGACAGGGCCCAGTAGAGCCCGACAGGGCCCGACAGGACCCGACAGGGAACAGTAGAGCCCAGTAGAGCCCGACAGAGCCCGACAGAGCCCTACAGAGCCCGACAGGGCCCGACAGGTCCCAGTAGAGCCTGACAGAACCCGACAGAGCCCGACAGAGCCCGACAGGGCCCGACAGGGGCCGACAGGGGCCGACAGGGGCCGACAGGGCCCGACAGGGCCCAGTAGAGCCCGACAGAGCCCGACAGGGCCCGACAGTGCCCAGTAGAGCCCGACAGAGGCCGACAGAGCCCAGTGGAGCCCGACAGAGCCCGACAGAGCCCTACAGAGCCCAGTAGAGCCCGACAGAGCCCAGTAGAGCCCGACAGAGCCCGACAGAGCCCAACAGAGCCCGACAGGGCCCAGTAGCGCCCAGTAGAGCCCGACAGAGCCCGACAGGGCCCAGTAGAGCCCAGTAGAGCCCGACAGAGCCCGACAGAGCCCGACAGGGCCCGACAGGGCCCAGTAGAGCCCGACAGGGCCCAGTAGAGCCCAGTAGAGCCCGACAGAGCCCGACAGAGCCCGACAGAGCCCAGTAGAGCCCGACAGAGCCCAGTAGAGCCCGACAGAGCCCGACAGGGCCCAGTAGCGCCCAGTAGAGCCCGACAGGGCCCGACAGGGCCCAGTAGAGCCCGACAGAGCCCGACAGGGCCCAGTAGAGCCCAGTAGAGCCCGACAGAGCCCGACAGAGCCCGACAGGGCCCAGTAGAGCCCAGTAGAGCCCGACAGAGCCCGACAGAGCCCAGTAGAGCCCGACAGGGCCCAGTAGAGCCCGACAGAGCCCGACAGAGCCCGACAGAGCCCGACAGGGCCCGACAGGGAACAGTAGAGCCCGACAGGGCCCGACAGAGCCCGACAGGGCCCAGTAGAGCCCGACAGGGCCCGACAGGGCCCGACAGGGAACAGTAGAGCCCAGTAGAGCCCGACAGAGCCCTACAGAGCCCGACAGGGCCCGACAGGTCCCAGTAGAGCCCGACAGAACCCGACAGGGCCCGACAGGGCCCGACAGGGCCCGACAGGGCCCGACAGGGGCCGACAGGGCCCGACAGGGGCCGACAGGGCCCAGTAGAGCCCGACAGAGCCCGACAGGGCCTGACAGGGAACAGTAGAGCCCAGTAGAGCCCGACAGAGCCCGACAGAGCCCGACAGAGCCCGACAGAGCCCGACAGAGCTCGACAGAGCCCGACAGGGAACAGTAGAGCGCAGTAGAGCCCGACAGAGCCCGACAGAGCCCGACAGGGCCCGACAGGGCCCGACAGGGCCCAGTTTAGCCCAGTAGAGCCCGACAGGGCCCGACAGGGCCCAGTTTAGCCCAGTAGAGCCCGACAGGGCCCGACAGAGCCCGACAGGGACCAGTAGAGCCCGACAGAGCCCGACAGAGCCCGACAGGGACCAGTAGAGCCCGACAGAGCCCGACAGAGCCCGACAGAGCCCGACAGAGCCCGACAGAGCCCGACAGGGCCCGACAGGGCCCAGTAGAGCCCGACAGGGCCCGACAAAGCCCAGTAGAGCCCGACAGAGCCCGACAGAGCCCGACAGAGCCCGACAGAGCCCGACAGAGCCCAGTAGAGCCCGACAGAGCCCAGTGGAGCCCGACAGTGCCCGACAGGGCCCAGTAGCGCCCAGTAGAGCCCGACAGAGCCCGAGAGAGCCCGACAGAGCCCGACAGAGCCCGACAGAGCCCGACAGAGCCCGACAGAGCCCAGTAGCGCCCGACAGAGCCCGACAGGGCGCAGTAGAGCCCAGTAGAGCCCGACAGAGCCCGACAGAGCCCGACAGAGCCCGACAGAGCCCGACAGAGCCCGACAGGGACCGACAGGGCCCGACAGGGACCGACAGGGCCCAGTAGAGCCCGACAGAGCCCGACAGAGCCCGACAGAGCCCGACAGGTCCCAGTAGAGACCGACAAAACCCGACAGAGCCCGACAGAGCCCGTCAGGGCCCGACAGGGCCCGACAGAGCCCGACAGGGCCCAGTTTAGCCCAGTAGAGCCCGACAGGGCCCGACAGGGCCCAGTTTAGCCCAGTAGAGCCCGACAGGGCCCGACAGGGCCCAGTAGAGCCCGACAGGGCCCAGTAGAGCCCGACAGAGCCCGACAGAGCCCGACAGGGCCCAGTAGAGCCCGACAGAGCCCGACAGGGCCCGACAGGGCCCGACAGAGCCCGACAGAGCCCAACAGTGCCCAGTAGCGCCCAGTAGAGCCCGACAGAGCCCGACAGGGCCTAGTAGAGCCCGACAGAGCCCGACAGGGCCCAGTAGAGCCCAGTAGAGCCCTACAGAGCCCGACACAGCCCGACAGAGCCCGACAGAGCCCAGTAGAGCCCAGTAGAGCCCGACAGAGCCCGACAGAGCCCAGTAGAGCCCGACAGAGCCCAGTAGAGCCCGACAGAGCCCGACAGGGAGCAGTAGAGCCCAGTAGAGCCCGACAGAGCCCGACAGAGTCCGACAGGGCCCGACAGGGCCCGACAGGGAACAGTAGAGCCCGACAGGGCCCAGTAGAGCCCGACAGGGCCCGACAGGGCCCGACAGGGAACAGTAGAGCCCAGTAGAGCCCGACAGAGCCCGACAGAGCCCTACAGAGCCCGACAGGGCCCGACAAAGCCCGACAGAGCCCGACAGGGCCCGACAGGGCCCAGTAGAGCCCAGTAGAGCCCGACAGAGCCCGACAGAGCCCAGTAGAGCCCGACAGAGCCCAGTAGAGCCCGACAGAGCCCGACAGGGCCCGACAGGGCCCGACAGGGCCCGACAGAGAACAGTAGAGCCCGACAGGGCCCGACAGAGCCCGACAGGGCCCAGTAGAGCCCGACAGGGCCCGACAGGACCCGACAGGGAACAGTAGAGCCCAGTAGAGCCCGACAGAGCCCGACAGAGCCCTACAGAGCCCGACAGGGCCCGACAGGTCCCAGTAGAGCCTGACAGAACCCGACAGAGCCCGACAGAGCCCGACAGGGCCCGACAGGGGCCGACAGGGGCCGACAGGGGCCGACAGGGGCCGACAGGGCCCAGTAGAGCCCGACAGAGCCCGACAGGGCCCGACAGTGCCCAGTAGAGCCCGACAGAGGCCGACAGAGCCCAGTGGAGCCCGACAGAGCCCGACAGAGCCCTACAGAGCCCAGTAGAGCCCGACAGAGCCCAGTAGAGCCCGACAGAGCCCGACAGAGCCCAACAGAGCCCGACAGGGCCCAGTAGCGCCCAGTAGAGCCCGACAGAGCCCGACAGGGCCCAGTAGAGCCCAGTAGAGCCCGACAGAGCCCGACAGAGCCCGACAGAGCCCGACAGAGCCCGACAGAGCCCGACAGGGCCCAGTAGAGCCCGACAGAGCCTGACAGGGCCCGACAGGGCCCGACAGGGCCCAGTAGAGCCCAGTAGAGCCCGACAGAGCCCGACAGAGCCCGACAGGGCCCGACAGGGCACAGTAGAGCCCGACAGAGCCCGACAGAGCCCGACAGGGCCCAGTAGAGCCCGACAGGGCACGACAAAGCCCAGTAGAGGCCAGTAGAGCCCGACAGAGCCCGACAGAGCCCGACAGAACCCGACAGAGCCCGACAGAGCCCGACAGAGCCCGACAGAGCCCGACAGAGCCCGACAGAGCCCGACAGAGCCCGACAGAGCCCGACAGAGCACAGTAGAGCCCGACAGAGCACAGTAGAGCCCGACAGAGCCCAGTAGAGCCCGACAGAGCCCGACAGAGCCCGACAGGGCCCAGTAGAGCCCGACAGAGCCCAGTAGAGCCCGACAGAGCCCAGTAGCGCCCAGTAGAGCCCGACAGGGCCCAGTAGAGCCCGACAGAGCCCGACAGAGCCCGACAGGGCCCGACAGGGCCCGACAGGGCCCGAAAGAGCCCGACAGGGCCCAGTAGAGCCCAGTAGAGCCCGACAGAGCCCAGTAGAGCCCGACAGAGCCCGACAGAGCCCGACAGAGCCCGACAGGGCCCGACAGGGCCCGAAAGGGCCCAGTAGAGCCCGACAGAGCCCGACAGGGCCCGACAGGGAACAGTAGAGCCCAGTAGAGCCCGACAGAGCCCGACAGAGCCCGACAGAGCCCGACAGGGAACAGTAGAGCCCAGTAGAGCCCGACAGAGCCCGACAGAGCCCGACAGGGCCCGACAGGGCCCAGTTTAGCCCAGTAGAGCCCGACAGGGCCCGACAGGGCCCAGTTTAGCCCAGTAGAGCCCGACAGGGCCCGACAGGGCCCAGTTTAGCCCAGTAGAGCCCGACAGGGCCCGACAGAGCCCGACAGGGCCCGACAGGGCCCGACAGGGCCCAGTAGAGCCCAGTAGAGCCCGACAGAGCCCGACAGAGCGCAGTAGAGCCCGACAGAGCCCGACAGAGCCCGACAGGGCCCGACAGGGCCCGACAGGGCCCAGTAGAGCCCGACAGAGCCCGACAGGGCCCGACAGGGCCCAGTAGAGCCCGACAGGGCCCGACAAAGCCCAGTAGAGCCCAGTAGAGCCCGACAGAGCCCGACAGAGCCCGACAGGGCCCGACAGGGCCCGCCAGGGCCCAGTAGAGCCCGACAGAGCCCGACAGAGCCCGACAGAGCCCGACAGAGCCCGACAGGGACCGACAGGGACCGACAGGGACCGACAGGGAACAGTAGAGCCCAGTAGAGCCCGACAGAGCCCGACAGAGCCCGACAGGGAACAGTACAGCCCAGTAGAGCCCGACAGAGCCCGACAGAGCCCGACAGGGCCCAGTTTAGCCCAGTAGAGCCCGACAGGGCCCGACAGGGCCCAGTTTAGCCCAGTAGAGCCCGACAGGGCCCGACAGGGCCCGACAGGGACCAATAGAGCCCGACAGAGCCCGACAGGGACCAGTAGAGCCCGACAGAGCCCAGTAGAGCCCAGTAGAGCCCAGTAGAGCCCGACAGAGCCCGACAGAGCCCGACAGAGCCCGACAGGGCCCAGTAGCGCCCAGTAGAGCCCGACAGAGCCCGACAGGGCGCAGTAGAGCCCAGTAGAGCCCGACAGAGCCCGACAGAGCCCGACAGAGCCCGACAGAGCCCGACAGGGCCCAGTAGAGCCCGACAGAGCCCGACAGAGCCCGACAGAGCCCGACAGAGCCCGACAGAGCCCAGTAGAGCCCGACAGAGCCCGACAGAGCCCGACAGGGCCCGACAGGGCCCAGTAGAGCCCGACAGGGCCCAGTAGAGCCCAGTAGAGCCCGACAGAGCCCGACAGAGCCCGACAGAGCCCAGTAGAGCCCGACAGAGCCCAGTAGAGCCCTACAGAGCCCGACAGGGCCCAGTAGCGCCCAGTAGAGCCCGACAGGGCCCGACAGGGCCCAGTAGAGCCCGACAGAGCCCGACAGGGCCCAGTAGAGCCCAGTAGAGCCCGACAGAGCCCGACAGAGCCCGACAGGGCCCAGTAGAGCCCAGTAGAGCCCGACAGAGCCCGACAGAGCCCAGTAGAGCCCGACAGGGCCCAGTAGAGCCCGACAGAGCCCGACAGAGCCCGACAGAGCCCGACAGGGCCCGACAGGGAACAGTAGAGCCCGACAGGGCCCGACAGAGCCCGACAGGGCCCAGTAGAGCCCGACAGGGCCCGACAGGGCCCGACAGGGAACAGTAGAGCCCAGTAGAGCCCGACAGAGCCCTACAGAGCCCGACAGGGCCCGACAGGTCCCAGTAGAGCCCGACAGAACCCGACAGGGCCCGACAGGGCCCGACAGGGCCCGACAGGGGCCGACAGGGCCCAGTAGAGCCCGACAGAGCCCGACAGGGCCTGACAGGGAACAGTAGAGCCCAGTAGAGCCCGACAGAGCCCGACAGAGCCCGACAGAGCCCGACAGAGCCCGACAGAGCTCGACAGAGCCCGACAGGGAACAGTAGAGCGCAGTAGAGCCCGACAGAGCCCGACAGAGCCCGACAGGGCCCGACAGGGCCCGACAGGGCCCAGTTTAGCCCAGTAGAGCCCGACAGGGCCCGACAGGGCCCAGTTTAGCCCAGTAGAGCCCGACAGGGCCCGACAGAGCCCGACAGGGACCAGTAGAGCCCGACAGAGCCCGACAGAGCCCGACAGGGACCAGTAGAGCCCGACAGAGCCCGACAGAGCCCGACAGAGCCCGACAGGGCCCGACAGGGCCCAGTAGAGCCCGACAGGGCCCGACAAAGCCCAGTAGAGCCCGACAGAGCCCGACAGAGCCCGACAGAGCCCGACAGAGCCCGACAGAGCCCAGTAGAGCCCGACAGAGCCCAGTGGAGCCCGACAGTGCCCGACAGGGCCCAGTAGCGCCCAGTAGAGCCCGACAGAGCCCGACAGGGCCCGACAGGGCCCAGTAGAGCCCGACAGAGCCCGACAGGGCCCAGTAGAGCCCAGTAGAGCCCGACAGAGCCCGACAGAGCCCGACAGAGCCCGACAGGGCCCAGTAGAGCCCAGTAGAGCCCTACAGAGCCCGACAGAGCCCAGTAGATCCCGACAGAGCCCAGTAGAGCCCGACAGAGCCCGACAGAGCCCGACAGAGCCCGACAGAGCCCGACAGAGCCCGACAGAGCCCGACAGGGCCCGACAGGGCCCGACAGGGAACAGTAGAGCCCGACAGGGCCCGACAGAGCCCGACAGGGCCCAGTAGAGCCCGACAGGGCCCGACAGGGCCCGACAGGGAACAGTAGAGCCCAGTAGAGCCCGACAGAGCCCTACAGAGCCCGACAGGGCCCGACAGGTCCCAGTAGAGCCCGACAGAACCCGACAGGGCCCGACAGGGCCCGACAGGGCCCGACAGGGGCCGACAGGGGCCGACAGGGCCCAGTAGAGCCCGACAGAGCCCGACAGGGCCCGACAGGGAACAGTAGAGCCCAGTAGAGCCCGACAGAGCCCGACAGAGCCCGACAGAGCCCGACAGAGCCCGACAGAGCTCGACAGAGCCCGACAGGGAACAGTAGAGCGCAGTAGAGCCCGACAGAGCCCGACAGAGCCCGACAGGGCCCGACAGGGCCCAGTTTAGCCCAGTAGAGCCCGACAGGGCCCGACAGAGCCCGACAGGGACCAGTAGAGCCCGACAGAGCCCGACAGAGCCCGACAGGGACCAGTAGAGCCCGACAGAGCCCGACAGAGCCCGACAGAGCCCGACAGAGCCCGACAGAGCCCGACAGAGCCCGACAAGGCCCAGTAGCGCCCAGTAGAGCCCGACAGAGCCCGACAGGGCCCGACAGGGCCCGACAGGGCCCAGTAGAGCCCGACAGAGCCCGACAGAGCCCAGTAGAGCCCGACAGAGCCCGACAGGGCCCGACAGGGCCCAGTAGAGCCCGACAGGGCCCGACAAAGCCCAGTAGAGGCCAGTAGAGCCCGACAGAGCCCGACAGAGCCCGACAGAGCCCGACAGGGCCCGACAGGGCCCGACAGGGCCCGACAGGGCCCAGTAGAGCCCGACAGAGCCCGACAGAGCCCGACAGAGCCCGACAGAGCCCGACAGAGCCCAGTAGAGCCCGACAGAGCCCGACAGAGCCCGACAGAGCCCGACAGAGCCCGACAGGGAACAGTAGAGCCCAGTAGAGCCCGACAGAGCCCGACAGAGCCCGAAAGGGCCCGAAAGGGCCCAACAGGGAACAGTAGAGCCCAGTAGAGCCCGACAGAGCCCGACAGGGCCCAGTTTAGCCCAGTAGAGCCCGACAGGGCCCGACAGGGCCCAGTTTAGCCCAGTAGAGCCCGACAGGGCCCGACAGGGCCCGACAGGGACCAATAGAGCCCGACAGGGCCCGACAGAGCCCGACAGGGACCAGTAGAGCCCGACAGAGCCCGACAGAGCCCGACAGAGCCCGACAGAGCCCGACAGAGCCCGACAGAGCCCGACAGAGCCCGACAGGGCCCAGTAGCGCCCAGTAGAGCCCGACAGAGCCCGACAGGGTGCAGTAAAGCCCAGTAGAGCCCGACAGAGCCCGACAGAGCCCGACAGAGCCCGACAGGGCCCAGTAGAGCCCAGTAGAGCCCGACAGAGCCCGACAGAGCCCGACAGTGCCCGACAGGGCCCAGTAGAGCCCGACAGAGCCCGACAGAGCCCGAAAGGGCCCGACAGGGCCCGACAGGGCCCAGTAGAGCCCGACAGAGCCCGACAGAGCTCGACAGGGCCCGAAAGGTCTCAGTAGAGCCCGACAGGGCCCGACAGAGCCCGACAGAGCGCGACAGGGCCCGACAGGGCCCAGTAGCGCCCAGTAGAGCCCGACAGGGCGCAGTAGAGCCCAGTAGAGACCGACAGAGCCCGACAGGGCCCGACAGGGCCCGACAGGGCCCAGTAGAGCCCGACAGAGCCCGACAGAGCCCGACAGAGCCCGACAGAGCCCGACAGAGCCCGACAGAGACCGACAGAGCCCGACAGAGACCGACAGAGCCCGACAGAGCACGACAGGGCCCAGTAGAGCCCGACAGAGCCCGACAGGGCCCGACAGGGCCCAGTAGAGCCCGACAGGGCCCGACAAAGCCCAGTAGAGCCCGACAGAGCCCGACAGAGCCCGACAGAGCCCGACAGAGCCCAGTAGAGCCCAGTAGAGCCCGACAGAGCCCAGTAGAGCCCGACAGAGCCCGACAGGGCCCAGTAGCGCCCAGTAGAGCCCGACAGAGCCCGACAGAGCCCGACAGGGCCCAGTAGAGCCCGATAGAGCCCGACAGAGCCTGACAGGGCCCAGTAGAGCCCAGTAGAGCCCGACAGAGCCCGACAGAGCCCAGTAGAGCCCGACAGAGCCCAGTAGAGCCCGACAGAGCCCGACAGAGCCCGACAGGGCCCGACAGAGCCCGACAGGGCCCGACAGGGAACAGTAGAGCCCGACAGGGCCCGACAGAGCCCGATAGGGCCCAGTAGAGCCCGACAGGGCCCGACAGGGCCCGACAGGGCCCGACAGAGCCCGACAGAGCCCGACAGAGCCCAGTAGAGCCCGACAGAGCCCAGTAGAGCCCGACAGGGCCCGACAGAGCCCGACAGGGCCCGACAGAGCCCGACAGAGCCCGACAGAGCCCGACAGGGCCCGACAGGGCCCGACAGGGCCCGACAGGGGCCGACAGGGCCCGACAGGGGCCGACAGGGGCCGAAAGGGGCCGACAGGGCCCAGTAGAGCCCGACAGAGCCCGACAGGGCCCGACAGGGAACAGTAGAGCCCAGTAGAGCCCGACAGAGCCCGACAGAGCCCGACAGAGCTCGACAGAGCCCGACAGGGACCAGTAGAGCGCAGTAGAGCCCGACAGAGCCCGACAGAGCCCGACAGGGCCCGACAGGGCCCAGTTTAGCCCAGTAGAGCCCGACAGGGCCCGACAGGGCCCAGTTTAGCCCAGTAGAGCCCGACAGGGCCCGACAGAGCCCGACAGGGACCAGTAGAGCCCGAAAGAGCCCGACAGAGACCGACAGGGACCAGTAGAGCCCGACAGAGCCCGACAGAGCCCGACAGAGCCCGACAGAGCCCGACAGAGCCCGACAACGCCCGACAAGGCCCAGTAGAGCCCGACAGAGCCCGACAGGGCCCGACAGGGCCCAGTAGAGCCCGACAGAGCCCGACAGAGCCCAGTAGAGCCCGACAGAGCCCGACAGGGCCCGACAGAGCCCGACAGGGCCCAGTTTAGCCCAGTAGAGCCCGACAGGGCCCGACAGGGCCCAGTTTAGCCCAGTAGAGCCCGACAGGGCCGCCAGGGCCCGACAGGGCCCAGTAGAGCCCGACAGAGCCCGACAGAGCCCGACAGGGCCCAGTAGAGCCCGACAGAGCCCGACAGGGCCCGACAGGGCCCGACAGAGCCCGACAGAGCCCGACAGGGCCCAGTAGCGCCCAGTAGAGCCCGACAGAGCCCGACAGGGCCTAGTAGAGCCCGACAGAGCCCGACAGGGCCCAGTAGAGCCCAGTAGAGCCCAGTAGAGCCCGACAGAGCCCGACAGAGCCCGACAGAGCCCGACAGAGCCCAGTAGAGCCCGACAGAGCCCGACAGAGCCCAGTAGAGCCCGACAGAGCCCAGTAGAGCCCGACAGAGCCCGACAGGGAACAGTAGAGCCCAGTAGAGCCCGACAGAGCCCGACAGAGTCCGACAGGGCCCGACAGGGCCCGACAGGGAACAGTAGAGCCCGACAGGGCCCAGTAGAGCCCGACAGGGCCCGACAGGGCCCGACAGGGAACAGTACAGCCCAGTAGAGCCCGACAGAGCCCGACAGAGCCCTACAGAGCCCGACAGGGCCCGACAGGTCCCAGTAGAGCCCGACAGAACCCGACAGAGCCCGACAGGGCCCGACAGGGCCCGACAGGGCCCAGTAGAGCCCGACAGAGCCCGACAGAGCCCGACAGAGCCCGACAGGGCCCAGTAGAGCCCAGTAGAGCCCGACAGGGCCCGACAGGGCCAGACAGAACCCGACAGGGCCCGACAGGGCCCAGTAGAGCCCGACAGAGCCCGACAGAGCCCGACAGGGACCAGTAGAGCCCGACAGAGCCCGACAGGGCCCGACAGGGCCCGACAGGGCCCAGTAGCGCCCAGTAGCGCCCGACAGAGCCCGACAGAGCCCAACAGGGCCCAGTAGAGCCCGACAGAGCCCGACAGAGCCCGACAGAGCCCGACAGGGCCCGACAGGGCCCGACAGGGCCCAGTAGAGCCCGACAGAGCCTGACAGGGCCCGACAGGGCAGAGTAGAGCCCAGTAGAGCCCAGTAGAGCCCGACAGAGCCCGACAGAGCCCGACAGAGCCCGACAGAGCCCGACAGAGCCCGACAGGGACCGACAGGGACCGACAGGGACCGACAGGGACCGACAGGGACCGACAGGGCCCGACAGAGCCCGACAGAGCCCGACAGGGCCCGACAGGGCCCAGTAGAGCCCGACAGAGCCCGACAGGGAACAGTAGAGCCCAGTAGAGCCCGACAGAGCCCAACAGAGCCCGACAGAGCCCGTCAGGGCCCGACAGGGCCCGACAGGGCCCGACAGGGAACAGTAGAGCCCAGTAGAGCCCGACAGGGCCCGACAGGGCCCAGTTTAGCCCAGTAGAGCCCGACAGGGCCCGACAGGGCCCAGTGTAGCCCAGTAGGGCCCGACAGGGCTCGACAGGGACCAGTAGAGCCCGACAGAGGCCGACAGAGCCCGACAGAGCCCGACAGGGCCCGACAGGGCCCAGTAGAGCCCGACAGGGCCCGACAGAGCCCGACAGAGCCCGACAGAGCCCGACAGAGCCCGACAGAGCCCGACAGGGCCCAGTAGAGCCCGACAGAGCCCGACAGAGCCCGACAGAGCCCGACAGAGCCCGACAGGGCCCGACAGGGCGCAGTAGAGCCCGACAGAGCCCGACAGAGCCCGACAGAGCCCGACAGAGCCCGACAGGGCCCGACAGGGCCCAGTAGAGCCCGACAGAGCCCGACAGAGCCCAGTAGAGCCCGACAGGGCCCGACAAAGCCCAGTAGAGCCCGACAGAGCCCGACAGGGCCCGACAGGGCCCGACAGGGCCCAGTAGAGCCCGACAGAGCCCAGTAGAGCCCGACAGGGCCCGACAGGGCCCGACAGGGCCCGACAGAGCCCGACAGGGCCCGACAGGGCCCAGTAGAGCCCGACAGAGCCCGACAGGGAACAGTAGAGCCCAGTAGAGCCCGACAGAGCCCAGTAGAGCCCGACAGAGCCCGACAGAGCCCGACAGGGCCCGACAGGGCCCAGTAGAGCCCGACAGAGCCCGACAGAGCCCGACAGAGCCTGACAGGGCCCGACAGGGCCCGACAGGGCCCGACAGGGAACAGTAGAGCCCAGTAGAGCCCGACAGAGCCCGACAGAGCCCGACAGAGCCCGACAGGGCCCGACAGGGCCCAGTAGAGCCCGACAGGGCCCGACAGAGCCCGACAGGGCCCAGTAGAGCCCGACAGGGCCCGACAGGGCCCGACAGGGAACAGTAGAGCCCAGTAGAGCCCGACAGAGCCCTACAGAGCCCGACAGGGCCCGACAGGTCCCAGTAGAGCCCGACAGAACCCGACAGGGCCCGACAGGGCCCGACAGGGCCCGACAGGGCCCTACAGGGGCCGACATGGGCCGACAGGGGCCGACAGGGGCCAGTAGAGCCCGACAGAGCCCGACAGGGCCCGACAGGGCCCGACAGGGAACAGTAGAGCCCAGTAGAGCCCGACAGAGCCCGACAGAGCCCGACAGAGCTCGACAGAGCCCGACAGGGAACAGTAGAGCGCAGTAGAGCCCGACAGAGCCCGACAGAGCCCGACAGGGCCCGACAGGGCCCGACAGGGCCCAGTTTAGCCCAGTAGAGCCAGACAGGGCCCGACAGGGCCCAGTTTAGCCCAGTAGAGCCCGACAGGGCCCGACAGAGCCCGACAGGGACCAGTAGAGCCCGACAGAGCCCGACAGGGACCAGTAGAGCCCGACAGAGCCCGACAGAGCCCGACAGAGCCCGACAGGGCCCGACAGGGCCCAGTAGATCCCGACAGGGCCCGACAAAGCCCAGTAGAGCCCGACAGAGCCCGACAGAGCCCGACAGAGCCCGACAGAGCCCGACAGAGCCCGACAGAGCCCAGTAGAGCCCAGTAGAGCCCGACAGAGCCCAGTAGAGCCCGACAGAGCCCGACAGGGCCCAGTAGCGCCCAGTAGAGCCCGACAGAGCCCGACAGGGCCCGACAGGGCCCAGTAGAGCCCAGTAGAGCCCGACAGAGCCCGACAGAGCCCGACAGAGTCCGACAGGGCCCAGTAGAGCCCAGTAGAGCCCGACAGAGCCCGACAGAGCCCAGTAGAGCCCGACAGAGCCCAGTAGAGCCCGACAGAGCCCGACAGAGCCCGACAGGGCCCGACAGGGAACAGTAGAGCCCGACAGGGCCCGACAGAGCCCGACAGGGCCCAGTAGAGCCCGACAGGGCCCGACAGGGCCCGACAGGGAACAGTAGAGCCCAGTAGAGCCCGACAGAGCCCTACAGAGCCCGACAGGGCCCGACAGGTCCCAGTAGAGCCCGACAGAACCCGACAGGGCCCGACAGGGCCCAACAGGGCCCGACAGGGGCCGACAGGGGCCGACAGGGGCCGACAGGGGCCGACAGGGGCCGACAGGGGCCGACAGGGGCCGACAGGGGCCGACAGGGGCCGACAGGGGCCGACAGGGGCCGACAGGGCCCAGTAGAGCCCGACAGAGCCCGACAGGGCCCGACAGGGCCCGACAGGGAACAGTAGAGCCCAGTAGAGCCCGACAGAGCCCGACAGAGCCCGACAGAACCCGACAGAGCCCGACAGAGCCCGACAGAGCCCGACAGAGCCCGACAGAGCCCGACAGAGCCCGACAGAGCCCGACAGGGAACAGTAGAGCGCAGTAGAGCCCGACAGAGCCCGACAGAGCCCGACAGGGCCCGACAGGGCCCAGTTTAGCCCAGTAGAGCTCGACAGGGCCCGACAGGGCCCAGTTTAGCCCAGTAGAGCCCGACAGGGCCCGACAGAGCCCGACAGGGACCAGTAGAGCCCGACAGAGCCCGACAGAGCCCGACAGGGACCAGTAGAGCCCGACAGAGCCCGACAGAGCCCGACAGAGCCCGACAGAGCCCGACAGAGCCCGACAAGGCCCAGTAGCGCCCAGTAGAGCCCTACAGAGCCCGACAGGGCCCGACAGGGCCCGACAGGGCCCAGTAGAGCCCGACAGAGCCCGACAGAGCCCGACAGGGCCCGACAGGGCCCGACAGGGCCCGACAGGGCCCAGTAGAGCCCGACAGAGCCCGACAAAGCCCAGTAGAGGCCAGTAGAGCCCGACAGAGCCCGACAGAGCCCGACAGAGCCCGACAGGGCCCGACAGAGCCCGACAGAGCCCAGTAGAGCCCGACAGAGCCCGACAGAGCCCGACAGAGCCCGACAGAGCCCGACAGAGCCCGACAGGGAACAGTAGAGCCCAGTAGAGCCCGACAGAGCCCGACAGAGCCCGACAGAGCCCGAAAGGGCCCGAAAGGGCCCGACAGGGAACAGTAGAGCCCAGTAGAGCCCGACAGAGCCCGACAGAGCCCGACAGGGCCCAGTTTAGCCCAGTAGAGCCCGACAGGGCCCGACAGGGCCCAGTTTAGCCCAGTAGAGCCCGACAGGGCCCGACAGGGCCCGACAGGGCCCGACAGGGACCAATAGAGCCCGACAGGGCCCGACAGAGCCCGACAGGGACCAGTAGAGCCCGACAGAGCCCGACAGAGCCCGACAGGGCCCAGTAGAGCCCGACAGAGCCCGACAGAGCCCGACAGAGCCCGACAGAGCCCGACAGAGCCCGACAGAGCCCGACAGAGCCCGACAGAGCCCGACAGGGCCCAGTAGCGCCCAGTAGAGCCCGACAGAGCCCGACAGGGCGCAGTAGAGCCCAGTAGAGCACGACAGAGCCCGACAGAGCCCGACAGAGCCCGACAGGGCCCGACAGGGCCCAGTAGAGCCCAGTAGAGCCCGACAGATCCCGACAGAGCCCGACAGGGCCCGACAGGTCCCAGTAGAGCCCGACAGAGCCCGACAGAGCCCGAAAGGGCCCGACAGGGCCCAACAGAGCCCAGTAGAGCCCGACAGAGCCCGACAGAGCCCAACAGAGCCCGACAGGGCCCGACAGGGCCCAGTAGAGCCCGACAGAGCCCGACAGAGCTCGACAGGGCCCGAAAGGGCCCAGTAGAGCCCGACAGGGCCCGACAGAGCCCGACAGAGCGCGACAGGGCCCGACAGGGCCCAGTAGCGCCCAGTAGAGCCCGACAGGGCGCAGTAGAGCCCAGTAGAGCACGACAGAGCCCGACAGAGCCCGACAGAGCCCGACAGGGCCCGACAGGGCCCGACAGGGCCCAGTAGAGCCCGACAGAGCCCGACAGAGCCCGACAGAGCCCGACAGAGCCCGACAGAGCCCGACAGGGCCCGACAGGGCCCAGTAGAGCCCGACAGGGCCCGACAAAGCCCAGTAGAGCCCGACAGAGCCCGACAGAGCCCGACAGAGCCCGACAGAGCCCAGTAGAGCCCAGTAGAGCCCGACAGAGCCCAGTAGAGCCCGACAGAGCCCGAAAGGGCCCAGTAGCGCCCAGTAGAGCCCGACAGAGCCCGACAGAGCCCGACAGGGCCCAGTAGAGCCCGACAGAGCCCGACAGAGCCTGACAGGGCCCAGTAGAGCCCAGTAGAGCCCGACAGAGCCCGACAGAGCCCAGTAGAGCCCGACAAAGCCCAGTAGAGCCCGACAGAGCCCGACAGGGCCCGACAGAGCCCGACAGGGCCCGACAGGGAACAGTAGAGCCCGACAGGGCCCGACAGAGCCCGACAGGGCCCAGTAGAGCCCGACAGGGCCCGACAGGGCCCGACAGGGCCCGACAGGGAACAGTAGATCCCAGTAGAGCCCGACAGGGCCCGACAGAGCCCGACAGAACCCGACAGGGCCCGACAGGGCCCGACAGGGCCCAGTAGAGCCCGACAGAGCCCGACAGGGCCCGACAGGGCCCGACAGGGAACAGTAGAGCCCAGTAGAGCCCGACAGAGCCCGACAGAGCCCGACAGAGCCCGACAGAGCTCTACAGAGCCCGACAGGGACCAGTAGAGCGCAGTAGAGCCCGACAGAGCCCGACAGAGCCCGACAGGGCCCGACAGGGCCCAGTTTAGCCCAGTAGAGCCCGACAGGGCCCGACAGGGCCCAGTTTAGCCCAGTAGAGCCCGACAGGGCCCGACAGAGCCCGACAGGGACCAGTAGAGCCCGAAAGAGCCCGACAGAGCCCGACAGGGACCAGTAGAGCCCGACAGAGCCCGACAGAGCCCGACAGAGCCCGACAGAGCCCGACAACGCCCGACAACGCCCGACAAGGCCCAGTAGAGCCCGACAGAGCCCGACAGGGCCCAGTAGAGCCCGACAGAGCCCGACAGAGCCCAGTAGAGCCCGACAGAGCCCGACAGGGCCCGACAGAGCCCGACAGAGCCCGACAGGGCCCGACAGGGCCCAGTAGGGCCCGACAGGGCCCGACAGGGCCCGACAAAGCCCAGTAGAGGCCAGTAGAGCCCGACAGAGCCCGACAGAGCCCGACAGAGCCCGACAGAGCCCGACAGAGCCCGACAGGGCCCGACAGGGCCCAGTAGAGCCCGACAGAGCCCGACAGAGCCCGACAGAGCCCGACAGAGCCCGACAGGGCCCAGTAGAGCCCGACAGGGCCCAGTAGAGCCCGACAGAGCCCGACAGAGCCCGACAGGGAACAGTAGAGCCCAGTAGAGCCCGACAGAGCCCGACAGAGCCCGACAGAGCCCGAAAGGGCCCGAAAGGGCCCGACAGGGAACAGTAGAGCCCAGTAGAGCCCGACAGAGCCCGACAGAGCCCGACAGGGCCCGACAGGGCCTGACAGGGACCAATAGAGCCCGACAGGGACCAATAGAGCCCGACAGGGACCAGTAGAGCCCGACAGAGCCCGACAGAGCCCGACAGAGCCCGACAGGGCCCAGTAGAGCCCGACAGAGCCCGACAGAGCCCGACAGAGCCCGACAGAGCCCAGTAGAGCCCGACAGAGCCCGACAGAGCCCGACAGGGCCCAGTAGCGCCCAGTAGAGCCCGACAGAGCGCAGTAGAGCCCAGTAGAGCCCGACAGAGCCCGACAGAGCCCGACAGAGCCCGACAGAGCCCGACAGAGCCCGACAGAGCCCGACAGGGCCCAGTAGATCCCAGTAGAGCCCGACAGAGCCCGACAGAGCCCGACAGGGCCCGACAGGTCCCAGTAGAGCCCGACAGAACCTGACAGAGCCCGAAAGGGCCCGACAGGGCCCGACAGGGCCCAGTAGAGCCCGACAGGGCCCGACAGAGCCCGACAGAGCCCGACAGAGCCCGACAGAGCCCAGTAGAGCCCGACAGAGCCCGACAGAGCCCGACAGGGCCCGATTGGGCCCGACAGAGCCCGACAGGGCCCGACAGGGCCCGACAGGGAACAGTAGAGCCCAGTAGAGCCTGACAGAGCCCGACAGAGCCCGACAGGGCCCAGTTTAGCCCAGTAGAGCCCGACAGGGCCCGACAGGGCCCAGTTTAGCCCAGTAGAGCCCGACAGGGCCCAGTAGAGCCCGACAGGGACCAGTAGAGCCCGACAGGGACCAGTAGAGCCCGACAGGGACCAGTAGAGCCCGACAGAGCCCGACAGAGCCCGACAGAGCCCAGTAGAGCCCGACAGAGCCCGACAGGGCCCAGTAGCGCCTAGTAGAGCCCGACAGGGCCCGACAGGGCCCGACAGGGCCCAGTAGAGCCCGACAGAGCCCGACAGGGCCCAGAAGAGCCCAGTAGAGCCCGACAGAACCCGACAGGGCCCGACGGAGCCCGACAGAGCCCGACAGGGCCCAGTAGAGCCCAGTAGAGCCCGACAGAGCCCGACAGAGCCCGACAGAGCCCAGTAGAGCCCAGTAGAGCCCGACAGAGCCCGACAGAGCCCGACAGAGCCCGACAGGGAACAGTAGAGCCCAGTAGAGCCCGACAGAGCCCGACAGAGCCCGACAGGGCCCGACAGGGCCCGACAGGGAACAGTAGAGCCCGACAGGGCCCGACAGAGCCCGACAGGGCCCAGTAGAGCCCGACAGAGGCCGACAGAGGCCGACAGAGCCCGACAGGTCCCAGTAGAGACCGACAGAACCCGACAGAGCCCGACAGAGCCCGTCAGGGCCCGACAGGGCCCGACAGGGAACAGTAGAGCCCAGTAGAGCCCGACAAAGCCCGACAGAGCCCGACAGAGCCCGACAGGGCCCAGTTTAGCCCAGTAGAGCCCGACAGGGCCCGACAGGGCCCAGTTTAGCCCAGTAGAGCCCGACAGGGCCCGACAGGGCCCGACAGGGCCCAGTAGAGCCCGACAGGGCCCAGTAGAGCCCGACAGAGCCCGACAGAGCCCGACAGGGCCCAGTAGAGCCCGACAGAGCCCGACAGGGCCCGACAGGGCCCGACAGAGCCCGACAGAGCCCGACAGAGCCCGACAGGGCCCAGTAGCGCCCAGTAGAGCCCGACAGAGCCCGACAGGGCCTAGTAGAGCCCGACAGAGCCCGACAGGGCCCAGTAGAGCCCAGTAGAGCCCTACAGAGCCCGACAGAGCCCGACAGAGCCCGACAGAGCCCAGTAGAGCCCAGTAGAGCCCGACAGAGCCCGACAGAGCCCAGTAGAGCCCGACAGAGCCCAGTAGAGCCCGACAGAGCCCGACAGGGAACAGTAGAGCCCAGTAGAGCCCGACAGAGCCCGACAGAGTCCGACAGGGCCCGACAGGGCCCGACAGGGAACAGTAGAGCCCGACAGGGCCCAGTAGAGCCCGACAGGGCCCGACAGGGCCCGACAGGGAACAGTAGAGCCCAGTAGAGCCCGACAGAGCCCGACAGAGCCCTACAGAGCCCGACAGGGCCCGACAGGTCCCAGTAGAGCCCGACAGAACCCGACAGAGCCCGACAGAGCCCGACAGAGCCCGACAGAGCCCAGTAGAGCCCAGTAGAGCCCGACAGGGCCCGACAGGGCCAGACAGAACCCGACAGGGCCCGACAGGGCCCAGTAGAGCCCGACAGAGCCCGACAGAGCCCGACAGGGACCAGTAGAGCCCGACAGAGCCCGACAGGGCCCGACAGGGCCCGACAGGGCCCAGTAGCGCCCGACAGAGCCCGACAGAGCCCAACAGGGCCCAGTAGAGCCCGACAGAGCCCGACAGAGCCCGACAGAGCCCGACAGAGCCCGACAGGGCCCGACAGGGCCCGACAGGGCCCGACAGGGCCCAGTAGAGCCCGACAGAGCCTGACAGGGCCCGACAGGGCAGAGTAGAGCCCAGTAGAGCCCGACAGAGCCCGACAGAGCCCGACAGAGCCCGACAGAGCCCGACAGGGACCGACAGGGCCCGACAGGGCCCGACAGGGCCCGACAGGGCCCGACAGAGCCCGACAGAGCCCGACAGAGCCCGACAGAGCCCGACAGGGCCCGACAGGGCCCAGTAGAGCCCGACAGAGCCCGACAGGGAACAGTAGAGCCCAGTAGAGCCCGACAGAGCCCAACAGAGCCCGACAGAGCCCGTCAGGGCCCGACAGGGCCCAGTTTAGCCCAGTAGAGCCCGACAGGGCCCGACAGGGCCCAGTTTAGCCCAGTAGGGCCCGAAAGGGCCCGACAGGGCCCGACAGGGCTCGACAGGGACCAGTAGAGCCCGACAGAGGCCGACAGAGCCCGACAGAGCCCGACAGAGCCCGACAGGGCCCGACAGGGCCCAGTAGAGCCCGACAGGGCCCGACAGAGCCCGACAGAGCCCGACAGAGCCCGACAGAGCCCGACAGAGCCCGACAGGGCCCAGTAGAGCCCGACAGAGCCCGACAGAGCCCGACAGAGCCCGACAGAGCCCGACAGGGCCCGACAGGGCCCGACAGGGCCCGACAGAGCGCAGTAGAGCCCGACAGAGCCCGACAGAGCCCGACAGAGCCCGACAGAGCCCGACAGGGCCCGACAGGGCCCGACAGGGTCCGACAGGGCCCAGTAGAGCCCGACAGAGCCCGACAGGGCCCAGTAGAGCCCGACAGGGCCCGACAAAGCCCAGTAGAGCCCGACAGAGCCCGACAGGGCCCGACAGGGCCCGACAGGGCCCAGTAGAGCCTGACAGAGCCCAGTAGAGCCCGACAGGGCCCGACAGAGCCCGACAGGGCCCGACAGAGCCCGACAGGGCCCGACAGGGCCCGACAGAGCCCGACAGAGCCCGACAGAGCCCGACAGGGCCCGGCAGGGCCCAGTAGAGCCCGACAGAGCCCGACAGGGAACAGTAGAGCCCAGTAGAGCCCGACAGAGCCCAGTAGAGCCCGACAGAGCCCGACAGAGCCCGACAGGGCCCGACAGGGCCCAGTAGAGCCCGACAGAGCCCGACAGAGCCCGACAGAGCCCGACAGAGCCTGACAGGGCCCGACAGGGCCCGACAGGGCCCGACAGGGAACAGTAGAGCCCAGTAGAGCCCGACAGAGCCCGACAGGGCCCGACAGGGCCCGACAGGGCCCAGTAGAGCCCGACAGGGCCCGACAGGGCCCAGTTTAGCCCAGTAGAGCCCGACAGGGCCCGACAGGGCGAAGTAGAGCCCGACAGGAACCAGTAGAGCCCGACAGAGCCCGACAGAGCCCGACAGAGCCCAGTAGAGCCCGACAGAGAACAGTAGAGCCCAGTAGAGCCCGACAGAGCCCGACAGGGCCCGACAGGGCCCGACAGGGAACAGTAGAGCCCAGTAGAGCCCGACAGAGCCCGACAGAGCCCGACAGAGCCCGACAGGTCCCAGTAGAGACCGACAGAACCCGACAGAGCCCGACAGAGCCCGTCAGGACCCGACAGGGCCCGACAGGGAACAGTAGAGCCCAGTAGAGCCCGACAAAGCCCGACAGAGCCCGACAGGGCCCGACAGGGCCCAGTTTAGCCCAGTAGAGCCCGACAGGGCCCGACAGGGCCCAGTTTAGCCCAGTAGAGCCCGACAGAGCCCGACAGGGCCCGACAGGGCCCTACAGGGCCCAGTAGAGCCCGACAGGGCCCAGTAGAGCCCGACAGAGCCCGACAGAGCCCCACAGAGCCCAGTAGAGCCCGACAGAGCCCGACAGGGCCCGACAGGGCCCAGTAGCGCCCAGTAGAGCCCGACAGAGCCCGACAGGGCCCAGTAGAGCCCGACAGAGCCCGACAGGGCCCAGTAGAGCCCGACAGAGCCCGACAGGGCCCAGTAGAGCCCAGTAGAGCCCTACAGAGCCCGACAGAGCCCGACAGAGCCCGACAGAGCCCAGTAGAGCCTAGTAGAGCCCGACAGAGCCCGACAGAGCCCAGTAGAGCCCGACAGAGCCCAGTAGAGCCCGACAGAGCCCAGTAGAGCCCGACAGAGCCCGACAGGGACCAGTAGAGCCCAGTAGAGCCCGACAGAGCCCGACAGGGCCCGACAGGGCACAGTAGAGCCCGACAGGGCCCGACAGGGCCCGACAGGGAACAGTAAAGCCCAGTAGAGCCCGACAGAGCCCGACAGAGCCCGACAGAGCCCTACAGAGCCCGACAGGGCCCGACAGGTCCCAGTAGAGCCCGACAGAGCCCGACAGGGCCCGACAAGGCCCGACAGGGCCCAGTAGAGCCCGACAGAACCCGACAGAGCCCGACAGAGCCCGACAGAGCCCGACAGAGCCCGACAGGGCCCAGTAGAGCCCAGTAGAGCCCGACAGGGCCCGACAGGGCCCGACAGGGCCAGACAGAACCCGACAGGGCCCGACAGGGCCCAGTAGAGCCCGACAGGGCCCGACAGAGCCCGACAGAGCCCGACAGGGCCCAGTAGAGCCCGAAAGAGCCCGACAGGGAACAGTAGAGCCCAGTAGAGCCCGACACAGCCCGACAGAGCCCGACAGAGCCCGACAGAGCCCGACAGGGAACAGTAGAGCCCAGTAGAGCCCGACAGAGCCCGACAGAGCCCGACAGGGCCCGACAGGGCCCGACAGGGACCAGTAGAGCCCGACAGAGCCCGACAGGGCCCGACAGGGCCCAGTAGAGCCCAGTAGAGCCCGACAGAGCCCGACAGAGCCCGACAGGGCCCGACAGGGCCCGACAGGTCCCAGTAGAGCCCGACAGAACCCGACAGAGCCCGAAAGGGCCCGACAGGGCCCGACAGGGCCCGACAGGGCCCAGTAGAGCCCGACAGAGCCCGACAGAGCCCGACAGAGCCCGACAGAGCTCGACAGGGCCCGACAGGGCCCAGTAGAGCCCAACAGAGCCCGACAGAGCCCGACAGAGCCCGACAGAGCCCGACAGGGCCCAGTAGAGCCCGACAGAGCCCAGTAGAGCCCGACAGGGCCCGACAGAGCCCGACAGGGCCCAGTAGAGCCCGACAGAGCCCGACAGAGCCCGACAGAGCCCGACAGGGCCCGACAGGGCCCAGTAGAGCCCGACAAAGCCCGACAGAGCCCGACAGAGCCCGACAGAGCCCGACAGAGCCCGACAGAGCCCGACAGAGCCCGACAGGGCCCAGTAGCGCCCAGTAGAGCCCGACAGAGCCCGACAGGGCCCAGTAGAGCCCAGTAGAACCCGACAGAGCCCGACAGAGCCCGACAGAGCCCGACAGGGCCCGACAGAGGCCGACAGAGCCTAGTGGAGCCCGACAGAGCCCGACAGAGCCCGACAGGGCCCGACAGGGCCCAGTAGAGCCCGACAGGGCCCGACAGGGCCCAGTAGAGCCCGACAGAGCCCGACAGGGCCCGACAGAGCCCGACAGAGCCCGACAGAGCCCGACAGGGCCCGACAGGGCCCAGTAGAGCCCGACAGAGCCCGACAGGGCCCAGTAGAGCCCGACAGGGCCCGACAAAGCCCAGTAGAGCCCGACAGAGCCCGACAGAGCCCGACAGGGCCCGACAGGGCCCAGTAGAGCCCGACAAACCCCAGTAGAGCCCGACAGAGCCCAGTAGAGCCCGACAGGGCCCGACAGGGCCCGACAGAGCCCGACAGAGCCCGACAGAGCCCGACAGAGCCCGACAGAGCCCGACAGAGCCCGCCAGGGCCCAGTAGAGCCCGCCAGGGCCCGCCAGAGCCCGCCAGAGCCCGCCAGAGCCCGCCAGAGCCCGACAGAGCCCGACAGAGCCCGACAGGGAACAGTAGAACCCAGTAGAGCCCGACAGAGCCCGACAGAGCCCGTCAGGGCCCGACAGGGAACAGTAGAGCCCAGTAGAGCCCGACAGAGCCCGACAGGGCCCGACAGGGCCCGACAGGGACCAGTAGAGCCCGACAGAGCCCGACAGGGCCCGACAGGGCCCAGTAGAGCCCAGTAGAGCCCGACAGAGCCCGACAGGGCCCGACAGGGACCAGTATAGCCCGACAGAGCCCGACAGAGCCCGACAGGGCCCGACAGGGCCCGACAGGGCCCGACAAGGCCCAGTAGAGCCCGACAGGGCCCGACAGAGCCCAGTAGAGGCCAGTAGAGCCCGACAGAGCCCGACAGAGCCCGTCAGGGCCCGACAGGGCCCAGTAGAGCGCGACAGAGCCCGACAGAGCCCGACAGAGCCCGTCAGGGCCCGACAGGGCCCAGTAGAGCGCGACAGAGCCCGACAGGGACCGACAGGGCCCGACAGGACCCAGTAGAGCCCGACAGGGCCCGACAGGGCCCGACAGGGCCCAGTAGAGCCCGACAGAGCCCGACAGAGCCCGACAGAGCCCCACAGAGCCCCACAGAGCCCCACAGAGCCCGACAGGGCCCGACAGGGCCACACAGAGCCCGACAGGGCCCAATAGAGTCCGACAGAGCCCGACAGGGCCCGACAGGGAACAGTAGAGCCCGACAGAGCCCGACAGAGCCCGACAGAGCCCCACAGAGCCCGACAGAGCCCGACAGAGCCCCACAGAGCCCCACAGAGCCCCACAGGGCCCCACAGAGCCCGACAGGGCCCGACAGGGCCCGTCAGGGCCCGACAGAGCCACACAGAGCCCGACAGGGCCCAGTAGAGTCCGACAGGGCCCGACAGGGAACAGTAGAGCCCGACAGAGCCCGACAGAGCCCGACAGGGCCCAGTTTAGCCCAGTAGAGCCCGACAGGGCCCAGTTTAGCCCAGTAGAGCCCGACAGGGCCCGACAGGGCCCGACAGGGCCCAGTAGAGCCCGACAGGGCCCGACAGAGCCCGACAGGGCCCGACAGGGCCCAGTAGAGCCCGACAGAGCCCGACAGAGCCCGACAGAGCCCGAAAGGGAACAGTAGAGCCCAGTAGAGCCCGACAGAGCCCGACAGGGCCCGACAGGGCCCGACAGGGAACAGTAGAGCCCGACAGGGCCCGACAGAGCCCGACAGGGCCCAGTAGAGCCCGACAGGGCCCGACAGGGAACAGTAGAGCCCAGTAGAGCCCGACAGAGCCCGACAGAGCCCGACAGGTCCCAGTAGAGCCCGACAGAGCCCGACAGAGCCCGTCAGGGCCCGACAGGGAACAGTAGAGCCCAGTAGAGCCCGACAGAGCCCGACAGGGCCCAGTTTAGCCCAGTAGAGCCCGAAAGGGCCCGACAGGGCCCAGTTTAGCCCAGCAGAGCCCGACAGGGCCCAGTTTAGCCCAGCAGAGCCCGACAGGGCCCGACAGAGCCCGACAGAGCCCAGTAGAGCCCGACAGAGCCCAGTAGAGCCCGACAGGGCCCGACAGGGACCAGTAGAGCCCGACAGGGCCTGACAGAGCCCGACAGAGCCAAGTAGCGCCCAGTAGGGCCCGACAGAGCCCGACAGGGCCCGACAGGGCCCGACAGGGAACAGTAGAGCCCGACAGAGCCCGACAGAGCCCGACAGAGCCCGACAGAGCCCGATAGGGCCCGACAGGGCCCGACAGGGCCCAGTAGAGCCCGACAGAACCCGACAGGGCCCAGTAGAGCCCGACAGAGCCCAGTAGAGCCCGACAGATCCCAGTAGAGCCCAGTAGAGCCCGACAGAGCCCGACAGGGCCCGACAGGGAACAGTAGAGCCCAGTAGAGCCCGACAGAGCCCGACAGAGCCCGACAGGGCCCGACAGGGCCCGACAGGGCCCAGTTTAGCCCAGTAGAGCCCGACAGGGCCCAGTTTAGCCCAGTAGAGCCCGACAGGGCCCAGTTTAGCCCAGTAGAGCCCGACAGGGCCCGACAGGGCTCGACAGAGCCAGACAGAGCCCGACAGAGCCCGACAGCGCCCAGTAGAGCCCGACAGAGCCCGACAGGGCCCTACAGGGCCCAGTAGAGCCCGACAGAGCCCGACAGGGCCCGACAGGGCCCGACAGAGCCCAGTAGCGCCCAGTAGAGCCCGACAGAGCCCGACAGGGCCCAGTAGAGCCCGACAGAGCCCGACAGGGCCCGACAGGGCCCAGTTTAGCCCAGTAGAGCCCGACAGGGCCCGACAGGGCCCAGTAGAGCCCAGTAGATCCCGACAGAGCACAGTAGAGCCCGACAGGGAACAGTAGAGCCCAGTAGAGCCCGACAGAGCCCGACAGAGCCCGACAGAGCCCGACAGAGCCCGACAGAGCCCGACAGAGCCCGACAGAGCCCGACAGAGCCCGTCAGGGCCCGACAGGGCCCGACAGGGAACAGTAGAGCCCAGTAGAGCCCGACAAAGCCCGACAGAGCCCGACAGGGCCCGACAGGGCCCAGTTTAGCCCAGTAGAGCCCGACAGGGCCCGACAGGGCCCAGTTTAGCCCAGTAGAGCCTGACAGAGCGCGACAGGGCCCGACAGGGCCCAGTAGAGCCCGACAGGGCCCAGTAGAGCCCGACAGAGCCCGACAGAGCCCAGTAGAGCCCGACAGAGCCCGACAGGGCCCGACAGGGCCCGACAGGGCCCAGTAGCGCCCAGTAGAGCCCGACAGAGCCCGACAGGGCCCGACAGGGCCCAGTAGAGCCCGACAGAGCCCGACAGGGCCCAGTAGAGCCCGACAGAGCCCGACAGAGCCCGACAGAGCCCGACAGAGCCCGACAGAGCCCGACAGAGCCCAGTAGAGCCCGACAGAGCCCGACAGAGCCCAGTAGAGCCCTACAGAGCCCAGTAGAGCCCGACAGAGCCCAGTAGAGCCCGACAGAGCCCAGTAGAGCCCGACAGAGCCCAGTAGAGCCCGACAGAGCCCGACAAGGAACAGTAGAGCCCAGTAGAGCCCGACAGAGCCCGACAGAGTCCGACAGGGCCCGACAGGGAACAGTAGAGCCCGACAGGGCCCAGTAGAGCCCGACAGGGCCCGACAGGGAACAGTAGAGCCCAGTAGAGCCCGACAGAGCCCGACAGGGCCCAGTAGAGCCCTACAGAGCCCAGTAGAGCCCGACAGAGCCCAGTAGAGCCCGACAGAGCCCAGTAGAGCCCGACAGAGCCCGACAGGGAACAGTAGAGCCCAGTAGAGCCCGACAGAGCCCGACAGAGTCCGACAGGGCCCGACAGGGCCCGACAGGGAACAGTAGAGCCCGAAAGGGCCCAGTAGAGCCCGACAGGGCCCGACAGGGAACAGTAGAGCCCTGTAGAGCCCGACAGAGCCCGACAGAGCCCAGTAGAGCCCGACAGAGCCCAGTAGAGCCCGACAGGGCCCGACAGGGACCAGTAGAGCCCGACAGGGCCTGACAGAGCCCGACAGAGCCAAGTAGCGCCCAGTAGGGCCCGACAGAGCCCGACAGGGCCCGACAGGGCCCGACAGGGAACAGTAGAGCCCGACAGAGCCCGACAGAGCCCGACAGAGCCCGACAGAGCCCGATAGGGCCCGACAGGGCCCGACAGGGCCCAGTAGAGCCCGACAGAACCCGACAGGGCCCAGTAGAGCCCGACAGAGCCCAGTAGAGCCCGACAGATCCCAGTAGAGCCCAGTAGAGCCCGACAGAGCCCGACAGGGCCCGACAGGGAACAGTAGAGCCCAGTAGAGCCCGACAGAGCCCGACAGAGCCCGACAGGGCCCGACAGGGCCCGACAGGGCCCAGTTTAGCCCAGTAGAGCCCGACAGGGCCCAGTTTAGCCCAGTAGAGCCCGACAGGGCCCAGTTTAGCCCAGTAGAGCCCGACAGGGCCCGACAGGGCTCGACAGAGCCAGACAGAGCCCGACAGAGCCCGACAGCGCCCAGTAGAGCCCGACAGAGCCCGACAGGGCCCTACAGGGCCCAGTAGAGCCCGACAGAGCCCGACAGGGCCCGACAGGGCCCGACAGAGCCCAGTAGCGCCCAGTAGAGCCCGACAGAGCCCGACAGGGCCCAGTAGAGCCCGACAGAGCCCGACAGGGCCCGACAGGGCCCAGTTTAGCCCAGTAGAGCCCGACAGGGCCCGACAGGGCCCAGTAGAGCCCAGTAGATCCCGACAGAGCACAGTAGAGCCCGACAGGGAACAGTAGAGCCCAGTAGAGCCCGACAGAGCCCGACAGAGCCCGACAGAGCCCGACAGAGCCCGACAGAGCCCGACAGAGCCCGACAGAGCCCGTCAGGGCCCGACAGGGCCCGACAGGGAACAGTAGAGCCCAGTAGAGCCCGACAAAGCCCGACAGAGCCCGACAGGGCCCGACAGGGCCCAGTTTAGCCCAGTAGAGCCCGACAGGGCCCGACAGGGCCCAGTTTAGCCCAGTAGAGCCTGACAGAGCGCGACAGGGCCCGACAGGGCCCAGTAGAGCCCGACAGGGCCCAGTAGAGCCCGACAGAGCCCGACAGAGCCCAGTAGAGCCCGACAGAGCCCGACAGGGCCCGACAGGGCCCGACAGGGCCCAGTAGCGCCCAGTAGAGCCCGACAGAGCCCGACAGGGCCCGACAGGGCCCAGTAGAGCCCGACAGAGCCCGACAGGGCCCAGTAGAGCCCGACAGAGCCCGACAGAGCCCGACAGAGCCCGACAGAGCCCGACAGAGCCCAGTAGAGCCCGACAGAGCCCGACAGAGCCCAGTAGAGCCCTACAGAGCCCAGTAGAGCCCGACAGAGCCCAGTAGAGCCCGACAGAGCCCAGTAGAGCCCGACAGAGCCCAGTAGAGCCCGACAGAGCCCGACAAGGAACAGTAGAGCCCAGTAGAGCCCGACAGAGCCCGACAGAGTCCGACAGGGCCCGACAGGGAACAGTAGAGCCCGACAGGGCCCAGTAGAGCCCGACAGGGCCCGACAGGGAACAGTAGAGCCCAGTAGAGCCCGACAGAGCCCGACAGGGCCCAGTAGAGCCCTACAGAGCCCAGTAGAGCCCGACAGAGCCCAGTAGAGCCCGACAGAGCCCAGTAGAGCCCGACAGAGCCCGACAGGGAACAGTAGAGCCCAGTAGAGCCCGACAGAGCCCGACAGAGTCCGACAGGGCCCGACAGGGCCCGACAGGGAACAGTAGAGCCCGAAAGGGCCCAGTAGAGCCCGACAGGGCCCGACAGGGAACAGTAGAGCCCTGTAGAGCCCGACAGAGCCCGACAGAGCCCTACAGAGCCCGACAGGTCCCAGTAGAGCCCGACAGAACCCGACAGAGCCCGACACGGCCCGACAGGGCCCAGTAGAGCCCGACAGAGCCCGACAGAGCCCGACAGAGCCCGACAGGGCCCAGTAGAGCCCGACAGGGCCCGACAGAACCCGACAGGGCCCGACAGGGCCCAGTAGAGCCCGACAGGGCCCGACAGAGACCAGTAGAGCCCGACAGAGCCCGACAGGGCCCGACAGGGCCCGACAGGGCCCAGTAGCGCCCAGTAGAGCCCGACAGAGCCCGACAGAGCCCGACAGGGCCCAACAGGGCCCAGTAGAGCCCGACAGAGCCCGACAGAGCCCGACAGGGCCCGACAGGGCCCGACAGGGCCCGACAGGGCCCAGTAGAGCCCGACAGAGCCTGACAGGGCCCGACAGGGCCCGACAGGGCCCGACAGGGCCCAGTAGAGCCCGACAGAGCCCGACAGGGACCGACAGGGACCGACAGGGACCGACAGAGCCCGACAGAGCCCGACAGAGCCCGAGAGGGCCCAGTAGAGCCCGACAGAGCCCGACAGGGCCCGACAGGGAACAGTAGAGCCCGACAGAGCCCGACAGGGAACAGTAGAGCCCGACAGAGCCCGACAGAGCCCGTCAGGGCCCGTCAGGGCCCGTCAGGGCCCGACAGGGCCCAGTTTAGCCCAGTAGAGCCCGACAGGGCCCGACAGGGCTCAGTTTATCCCAGTAGGGCCCGAAAGGGCCCGACAGGGCCCGACAGGGACCAGTAGAGCCCGACAGAGCCCGACAGAGCCCGACAGGGCCCAGTAGAGCCCGACAGAGCCCGACAGGGCCCAGTTTAGCCCAGTAGAGCCCGACAGGGCCCGACAGGGCCCAGTAGAGCCCAGTAGAGCCCGACAGGGCCCGACAGGGCCCAGTAGAGCCCAGTAGAGCCCGACAGAGCCCAGTAGAGCCCGACAGAGCCCGACAGGGAACAGTAGAGCCCAGTAGAGCCCGACAGAGCCCGACAGGGCCCGACAGGGCCCGACAGGGAACAGTAGAGCCCAGTAGAGCCCGACAGAGCCCGACAGAGCCCGACAGGGCCCAGTTTAGCCCAGTAGAGCCCGACAGGGCCCGACAGGGCCCAACAGGGCCCAGTAGAGCCCGACAGGGCCCAGTAGAGCCCGACAGGGCCCCCCCAGGGCCCCCACAGAGCTCATTGCCCATTGCTCCGCAGGGCACCCCAACACGTGTCTTGGATCCTCAGAGCTCCCCCTTCCTCCTCAGGGCTCCCCAAAACGTTTCTTGGTTCCTCAGGGCTCCCCAAAACATGTCTTGCTTCCTCAAGGCTCCCCAAAACGTGTCTTGCTTCCTCGGGGATCCCCATTACTCCCCAGGGCTCACCAAAACGTGTCTTGGTTTCTCAGGGCTCCCCATTCCTCCCCAGCGCTCTGCCAAACATGTCTTGGTTCCTTAAGGTACACTTTGCTATTAATTCCCTTTCCATCATTCCTATGGCTCTTGAGCATAGTGAGCTTTTCTTCCACAGCTTTCCAATCGTGACTATTACCACGGGCTCATTCCTCCGAGAATCTGGACCTCTAACTCGCCCTGTGCCTCCATCAGTAATCGGGGACGGCGCCTGCCATCCTGCCGCCATCGGTTGGTGTCGGGTGAGTGACTCGGGGCGCTGCTGGCCGAGAGCAGTTTTAGATCGCTTACCGTGCGACGTTAGAGTGATGGCAAGGGGGACTATTACTGCTTTGACAAAATATGCCGGGCATATTCAGGTGAGACTCGTTTCAGAGTGATCTGTACCTGGACGGGAAATGCCGAAAGCTAAAGGGGGGCGCTTCTGTTGAGTCGAAGTTCAGATGGGACCCCCTTGCTTACTAAACTCCTGCTCAGAGAGGAGTCTAAGTGCAGCAGGGTCCAAACTTAGCCCCAGGCTGGATCTACGCTTTGTGTCTGTTGTGAGGTTCGGAATGGACCCCCTTGCTTTCTAAACTCTTCCTCGGAGAAGAGTCTAGGTGCGGTTGGATCCAAACTTAGCCCCAGATGGATCTACAGCTCATGTCTACAATACACAGAGCGTAGGGGAAACACCTAAGGGATTACATTTATATATGGCCAAAGGATTGCATGTGCTCACTCAACCCCTTATATCACTTAGCTGGGATTTCAGAGTTTCATCATTCTGCACCTCGACGTCCTTACCTCCCCTCCAGGGGCCTGGGGTCTGGTGGATTGCGGTCCGGATCCTTGGTCCCTGGAGGCAAACTCTCAGGCAAAGTCCATGAAAACAAGTAACCGAACAGAGTGGTACGGCGGGAGGGCTGACTCGAACTGCTGCCTTTGCTGAGGTCCCACCCGAGTGTAGAAATTCCTGGGTATTTATACCCTTACACACTATTTACCCACCCCTCACACCATGATAGCAACAATAGCAACAGTTGTGTCTGGAGTCTTCTTGCTTCTTAGTGGATCCTTTGCACTGACCTCAGACAGGCCTTTGCTTTGTGCAGCTCTAGATACGGTTTACGGTCCATAGGCACTTCATGCCAGCCTTGAATGTAGTGTTTTCTGTGAATGAATCCTATTTGTTCAAAGAAGTGCAATGCGGGCCTGATCTCACAGGTGGCGATCGTAGTCTGTAGCTGCTTTTGTTGCCGTGAAGCAAAGGTCATAATGACAAGTGATATACTCTTAAGAGGCATTTTTCTTTAGCTAAAAAGACTCATATTGACAATGCGGTCACCTACAAAGAAAAAAAATTAGTTAAGACACTGTCTGTGAAATAACAGCACGCTAGTCAACAATGATCTTTGGTATCAACTGTAAAACACAAGTGAAGGGACTGTCCACTCCCCCTGCCCATGGATACTCTAGCCTGGATGATGGTACAAATTTTGCCTACAGACTTGAATGTGTCAATAGATTAACCATGGACGCCTGGGGCTCGGTCCACCCACACCTGACTCCGTGCCTCCGGGCAGAGCAGCTCCAAGACAAACACGCACATGTGCAGACTGATGCTGCACAGAACGCTACAAACACCACCACTCCAACAGGACCAAAGTCATTCAACCATGAGAACAGCAGAGACGGCACCAAAACAAACTACAGGGAGGCAGTGGTGAGGCGAGGAGCCTCTACTGCTACCCCAAAACAAAAAGGAGCCGAACATCACGGCTCCTTACGAGACGGCGCCACTGGCACAACAAACAAACGGAGACGGCGCCACTGGCACAACAAACAGAGACGGCGCAAGTGCAAGTAACTCCTGCAAAACCTAAAGACTTCAGGATGCTGGGAAGAAGTGCCAGTCCCTTAGACTGGATGGGTAGGGAGCAGAGCTGCCCACGCAGCCCAGAACTACACTATAACACACGACTGACCAGAAATGTCCGAGATGCAGGAACCATCCACGCTTTCAGCTGCTGATACAAGAAAACCGGCACCCAACTGGCAACAGGCCAATTGGCACCGGCATTCCAGACCCCGGGATGGCACCTGAGATGCCGGTCGTGCCCCTCGGGCACGACGAGACCCCAGGATCGTCTGAACGGCGCAAGGCAGGCTTCCCAAAGTACACAACAACGCAGACACAGGCTGGAGCTGCCCTGCCCAAGCTGGCATCGCACTGTAAGGTTCCCTGCGCCCTTTACCCACCCAAAGGGAACTGGTCCTGGACGGCCCTTTCCCCTCTGAGACCTTTAGCCCCCCGCCCCTGCAGTTCCCAGCCCCTCCCCAGCCCCCGTGCCTCCACTTAGCTTTCAGAGGGCCAAGGGACCAAATCCATCCACGGAGGAAAACACCACATGGGCTCACGGGGATCTTCCTGCATTGCCGGGTTCCTCATCAACATCTGCAACAACACAAGTTAACACACACTCACTAAGCAGTGCCAGCACTAAATATCATGTGCATCAACACCGACGACATCCACAGCACCCACCTCCCCCGAAGTTCCCAGGCGTTCCATTCAGCCTCTCGTGCCATGGGCGCAGGCAGAAACCCTCACCACTCGTGGCACCTAAGACAGCAGAAAAAGAGCTCTAGTGCTTGGGACAAGTCCCCAGCCCCACACTCCTCCTCACCCCTACCCCTGCTCACTGCAAACGGTCCTCTGAGTCCAAAGGGGTCCACAAAGCCCCTGCAAAACAAGAAGGAAACGCTGAACCGAGTCACCAGGCAATGCTGTGCTCCTGAACACCAGCCACCTCCTCACCTTCTTGGCTGCTGGTCGGCATGCGGCTTCGCCCCTCCGAGCTTGCCTGTAGCGCCTGCTAAAACAAAGGCGCATGCTCAGATACTGCCCAAAAGCACAGCCTGCCCACAGACGGTCCCATGTCCCACCCCTTTACCTTGGCTGCTCACCCACCTGGCCTCCATCACCTTCACCTGCCACGCTGTTGACCGCGTTGAGGCCCAGCTACCACCTGTAAAACACAAGCAAAGGATGCTGAGACCTGCACCAGAAACACAACACCTGAAATGAGACGCTGCTTCGGCCCAGCGCTCCTTGCTCACCTCGACCGAGGAGCTGCGGTGCCAATACCCGGCTTTCCTCCTCGCTTCGCACCTATAAAATAGAGAAACAACCAAACTTACATAGAGGCACATGGCACACCTTCCCTCTGAGACCTCGCACCGGCCCACCTGCTTACGGCGCTCGGCTTGCCTCTTCCGTCGCTCTTTTGGGCCAAGTTTTCCCTCTGCATCTGAAATCAAGGTATTCAACAGGTCACCCAGATGCTGATCAACAGCTTGACCATTCCACAGGTCTGCTTTCTATTCACAAATAACACCAGAAGCTCTAATCGAGCCCCTAAATTACTGGTGAAGGGACTGCCCACTGCCCCTGCCCACAGCTGCTCCGTCCTAGATGACTGAACAACCTTTGCCCACACTATTACATATATCAAGAGATTAACCATGGACTCCTAGGGCTCAGTCCACCCACCCATGACTCTACGCCTGCGGGCAGAGCAGCTCCGAGCCAAACGCGCACATGCGAAGACTGACGCTCCACAGAACGCTACAAACAGCACGACTGCAACAGCACCAAAAACGCTCGACAATGAGAATGACTCCAAGACCAGAGACTGCATCAATCAAAAGAACCTGTGGGGAGGCAGAAGAGAGGCGAGAAGCCTCTACTGCAACCCCAAAACAAGAAGGAGCCGAACGTCACGGCCCCTTACGAGACGGCGGCACTGGCACAAACCAACCAACCGACCGAGACGGCGGCACTGGCACAAACCAACCAACCGACCGAGACGGCAGCACTGGCACAAACCAACCAACCGACCGAGACGGTGGCACTGGCAAAACGCTCCCGCAAGACCTAAGAACTTCTTCCCAGCATCCTGAAGTGCCAGTCCCTTAGACTGGATGGGTAGAGAGGAGAGCTGCCCACGCAGCCCTGAACACCACCATAAAACAACTGACCAGAAATGTCCAAGGCGCAAGAACCATCCACGCTTTCGGCTGCTGATACAAGAAACCTGGCACCCAATTGGTGATAGGCCAATCGGCACCCGCATTCCAGACCCCGGGATGGCGCCTGAGATGTCTGTCATGCCCCTCGGGCACGACGAGACCCCAGGATCGTCTGAACGGCGCAAGGCAGGCTTCCCGAAGTGCACAACAACGCAGACACAGGCTGGAGCTGCCCTGCCCAAGCTGGCATCGCACTGTAAGGTTCCCTGCGCCCTTTACCCACCCAAAGGGAACTGGTCTTGGACGGCCCTTTCCCCTCTGAGATCTTTAGCCCCTCGCCCCTGCAGTTCCCAGCCCCTTCCCAGCCCCCGTGCCTCCACTTAGCTTTCAGAGGGCCAAGGGACTGAATCCATCCGGGGAGGAAAACACCACATGGGCTCATGGGGATCTTCCTGCAGTTGCCAGTTTCCCCTTCATCCCCTGCAATAAGAAAAGAAAACAGACACACACTATTGAGCACCAGGGTAATATTTACCAGTACTAGTCTAATAGCCACTGCGCACCTTGGCTGAGTTCTGGGAAGGACATTTGAATCATCCATCCACCAGGGGCCACCGCCCACTGCAAGGGTTCTGGGGACAACACCGTGTTCTGTGGGTGATCAGGCAGGCGATGAGCCACCCCAGAGCCAGAAAGACACTCTGCCTTATGGCCCCGCTGCTTCCTGCAGAAGTGCTAGAACTCCATTTACAGATACAAGACGCTCACTCTAACCCCCGCTAGATCACCTGAGCGTCAGTCCTAGGAGAAAAGATTATACCAGCAGCTTGGTATACAGCAGTAAAAACCAAAGAAACAATGCTCCATTTTCATTGCAGTCAGGGGTTCTGGGAAAACGTGAAGCACCTGAAATTGATTTAGTAAATTACACATACTTACAAACACACTTTCTGCTACAGCTGCTGTTGAACCTTTGCTGCTCCTGGAGCTCTTACCTCTAGCAGACACCTCCACTTCTCCAAACAGGTCTGTCCATGCTGACTAAACAGCTCAAAAGCTGCCCACTGCTGAAGGAGCAGCAGAGAACCAGCACCAAAGCAGCCCTGGAGCAGAATGAGCTCCTGCCCAGGGGCTGGGGCTCAAATACCCCGGGCCCCGCCCACCCCCCTCCCACAATCCCCTGGGGAAGGGGCGGGGTCAATCGGCCCGGGCCCCGCCCACCACCCTGACCAATCCCCTGGGGAAGGGGCGGGGTCAATAATTAATATGGTAATAAATAGATTCTACGAGAATCTCTTCTAAAAAGTAACCCAGGGCTTTCTTTGCCTCCCCAGGACTCCAAAGGTCTCCCCAGGACCCCCCTCATCCTCCAGGGCTCTCCGGACCCTCCCCAGCTATCGCCTCGTCTCCCTGGGGCTCCCCTGAGATCCACCGTCCTCCCCAGGGTTCGCATCGATTCCCCAAGGCTGCCAAGTTCTCCCCAGGGCTCGTCTTGGTTCCCCAGGGCTCCCCAAGACGTGTCTTGGTTCCCCGGGCTCCCCATTCCTCCCCAGGCTCCCCAAAACGTGTCTTGGTTCCCCGGGGCTCCCCATTCCTCCCCAGGGCTCCCCAAAACGTGTCTTGGTTCCCCGGGCTCCCCATTCCTCCCCAGGCTCCCCAAAACGTGTCTTGGTTCCCCAAGGCTCCCCATTCCTCCCCAGGGCTCCCCAAAACGTGTCTTGGTTCCCCGGGGCTCCCCAAAACGTGTCTTGGTTCCCCGGGGCTCCCCATTCCTCCCCAGGGCTCCCCAAAACATGTCTTGGTTCCCCGGGGCTCCCCATTCCTCCCCAGGCTCCCCAAAACGTGTCTTGGTTCCCCAGGGCTCCCCAAAACGTGTCTTGGTTCCTCAGGGCTCCACATTCCTCCACAGGGCTCCCCAAAACGTGCCTTGGTTCCCCCGGGCTCCCCAAAACGTGTCTTGGTTCCCCAGAGCTCCCCATTCCTCCCCAGGGCTCCCCAAAACGTGTCTTGGTTCCCCGGGCTCCCCATTCCTCCCCAGGCTCCCCAAGACGTGTCTTGGTTCCTCAGGGCTCCACATTCCTCCCCAGGGCTCCCCAAAACGTGTCTTGGTTCCTCAGGGTTCCCCAAAACGTGTCTTGGTTCCTCAGGGCTCCCCAAGACGTGTCTTGGTTCCTCAGGGCTCCCCACGACGTGTCTTGGTTCCCCAGAGCTACCCATTCCTCCCCAGGCCCCCCCGACAGGGCCCGACAGGGAACAGTAGAGCCCAGTAGAGCCCGACAGAGCCCGACAGAGCCCGACAGGGCCCGACAGGGCCCGACAGGGCCCAGTAGAGCCCGACAGGGCCCGACAGAGCCCGACAGAGCCCGACAGGGCCCGACAGGGCCCGACAGGGCCCGACAGGGCCCGACAGGGCACAGTAGAGCCCAGTAGAGCCCGACAGAGCCCGACAGAGCCCGAGAGGGCCCGAGAGGGCCCGACAGGGCCCAGTAGAGCCCGACAGGGCCCGACAGGGCCCGACAGGGCCCAGTAGAGCCCGACAGGGCCCGACAAAGCCCGACAGGGCCCAGTAGAGCCCGACAGGGCCCAGTAGAGCCCGACAGAGCCCGACAGAGCCCGACAGGGCCCGACAGGGCCCGACAGGGCCCAGTAGAGCCCAGTAGAGCCCGACAGAGCCCGACAGAGCCCGACAGAGCCCGACAGAGCCCGACAGAGCCCGACAGAGCCCGACAGAAACCGACAGAAACCGACAGGGCATAGTAGAGCCCGACAGAGCCCGACAGAGCCCGACAGAGCCCGACAGGGCCCGACAGGGAACAGTAGAGCCCAGTAGAGCCCGACAGAGCCCGACAGAGCCCGACAGGGCCCGACAGGGCCTGACAGAGCCCGACAGAGCCCGACAGGGCCCGACAGGGAACACTAGAGCCCAGTAGAGCCCGACAGAGCCCGACAGGGCCCGACAGGGCCCGACAGGGCCCAGTAGAGCCCGACAGAGCCCGACAGAGCCCGACAGGGCCCGACAGGGCCCGACAGGGCCCGACAGAGCCCGACAGGGCCCAGTAGAGCCCGACAGGGCCCGACAGAGCCCGACAGGGCCCGACAGGGCCCGACAGAGCCCGACAGAGCCCGACAGAGCCCGACAGGGCCCGACAGGGCCCAGTAGAGCCCGACAGAGCCCGACAGGGCCCGACAGGGCCCGACAGGGCCCAGTAGAGCCCGACAGAGCCCGACAGAGCCCGACAGGGCCCGACAGGGCCCGACAGGGCCCGACAGAGCCCAGTAGAGCTCGACAGAGCCCGACAGAGCCCGACAGGGCCCAGTAGAGCCCAACAGGGCCCGACAGAGCCCGACAGGGCCCGACAGGGCCCGACAGGGCCCGACAGGGCCCGACACGGCCCGACAGGGCCCGACACGGCCCGACACGGCCCGACACGGCCCGACAGAGCCCGACAGGGAACAGTAGAGCCCAGTAGAGCCCGACAGAGCCCGACAGAGCCCGACAGAGCCCGACAGAGCCCGACAGAGCCCGACAGAGCCCGACAGAGCCCGACAGAGCCCGACAGAGCCCGACAGAGCCCGACAGAGCCCAGTAGAGCCCGACAGAGCCCAGTAGAGCCCGACAGGGCCCGACAGAGCCCGACAGAGCCCGACAGAGCCCGACAGGGCCCGACAGGGCCCGACAGGGCCCGACAGGGCCCGACAAAGCCCGACAAAGCCCGACAGGGCCCGACAGGGAACAGTAGAGCCCAGTAGAGCCCGACAGAGCCCGACAGGGCCCGACAGGGCCCGACAGGGCCCGACAGAACCCGACAGAACCCGACAGAGCCCGACAGAGCCCGACAGGGCCCGACAGGGCCCGACAGGGCCCGACAGGGCCCGACAGGGCCCGACAGGGCCCGACAGGGACCAGTAGAGCCCGACAGGGCCCGACAGAGCCCGACAGGGACCAGTAGAGCCCGACAGGGCCCGACAGGGCCCAGTAGCGCCCAGTAGAGCCCGACAGGGACCAGTAGAGCCCGACAGAGCCCGACAGGGCCCAGTAGAGGCCAGTAGAGCCCGACAGAGCCCGACAGAGCCCGACAGGGAACAGTAGAGCCCAGTAGAGCCCGACAGAGACCGACAGAGCCCGACAGGGAACAGTAGAGCCCAGTAGAGCCCGACAGAGCCCGACAGAGCCCGACAGAGCCCGACAGAGCCCGACAGAGCCCGACAGAGCCCCACAGAGCCCCACAGAGCCCCACAGAGCCCCACAGAGCCCCACAGAGCCCCACAGAGCCCCACAGAGCCCGACAGGGCCCAGTAGAGTCCGACAGAGCCCGACAGGGAACAGTAGAGCCCGACAGAGCCCGACAGAGCCCGACAGAGCCCCACAGAGCCCCACAGAGCCCCACAGAGCCCCACAGAGCCCGACAGGGCCCGACAGGGCCCGACAGGGCCCGACAGGGCCCGACAGGGCCCGACAGAGCCCGACAGAGCCCGACAGAGCCCGACAGAGCCCGACAGAGCCCGACAGAGCCCGACAGAGCCCGACAGAGCCCGACAGAGCCCGACAGAGCCCGACAGAGCCCGACAGAGCCCGACAGAGCCCAGTTTAGCCCAGTAGAGCCCGACAGGGCCCGACAGGGCCCGACAGGGCCCAGTAGAGCCCGACAGGGCCCGACAGGGCCCGACAGGGCCCGACAGAGCCCGACAGAGCCCGACAGGGCCCGACAGGGCCCGACAGGGCCCGACAGGGCCCGACAGGGCCCGACAGGGAACAGTAGAGCCCAGTAGAGCCCGACAGAGCCCGACAGGGCCCGACAGGGAACAGTAGAGCCCGACAGGGCCCGACAGAGCCCGACAGGGCCCAGTAGAGCCCGACAGGGCCCGACAGGGAACAGTAGAGCCGAGTAGAGCCCGACAGAGCCCGACAGGGCCCAGTTTAGCCCAGTAGAGCCCGAAAGGGCCCGACAGGGCCCAGTTTAGCCCAGCAGAGGCCGACAGGGCCCAGTTTAGCCCAGCAGAGCCCGACAGGGCCCGACAGAGCCCGACAGGGCCCAGTAGAGCCCGACAGGGCCCGACAGGGCCCGACAGGGCCCAGTTTAGCCCAGTAGAGCCCGACAGGGCCCAGTAGAGCCCAGTTTAGCCCAGTAGAGCCCGACAGGGCCCAGTTTAGCCCAGTAGAGCCCGACAGGGCCCGACAGGGCTCGACAGAGCCAGACAGAGCCTGACAGAGCCCGACAGAGCCCGACAGGGCCCAGTAGAGCCCGACAGAGCCCGACAGGGCCCTACAGGGCCCAGTAGAGCCCGACAGAGCCCGACAGGGCCCGACAGGGCCCAGTAGCGCCCAGTAGAGTCCGACAGAGCCCGACAGAGCCCGACAGGGCCCGACAGGGCCCAGTTTAGCCCAGTAGAGCCCGACAGAGCCCAGTAGAGCCCGACAGAGCCCGACAGGGAACACTAGAGCCCAGTAGAGCCCAACAGAGCCCGACAGAGCCCGACAGGGCCCAGTTTAGCCCAGTAGAGCCCGACAGGGCCCAACAGGGCCCAGTAGAGCCCGACAGGGCCCCCACAGGGCCCCCCCAGGGCTCATTTCCCATTGCTCCGCAGGGCACCCCAACACGTGTCTTGGATCCTCAGAGCTCCCCCTTCCTCCTCAGGGCTCCCCAAAACGTTTCTTGGTTCCTCAGGGCTCCCCAAAACATGTCTTGCTTCCTCAAGGCTCCCCAAAATGTGTCTTGCTTCCTCGGGGATCCCCATTACTCCCCAGGGCTCACCAAAACGTGTCTTGGTTTCTCAGGGCTCCCCATTCCTCCCCGGCGCTCTGCAAAACGTGTCTTGGTTCCTTAAGGTACACTTTGCTATTAATTCCCTTTCCATCATTCCTATGGCTCTTGAGCATAGTGAGCTTTTCTTCCACAGCTTTCCAATCGTGACTATTACCACGGGCTCATTCCTCCGAGAATCTGGACCTCTAACTCGCCCTGTGCCTCCATCAGTAATCGGGGACGGCGCCTGCCATCCTGCCGCCATCGGTTGGTGTCGGGTGAGTGACTCGGGGCGCTGCTGGCCGAGAGCGGTTTTAGATCGCTTACCGTGCGACGTTAGAGTGATGGCAAGGGGGACTATTACTGCTTTGACAAAATATGCCGGGCATATTCAGGTGAGACTCGTTTCAGAGTGATCTGTACCTGGACGGGAAATGCCGAAAGCTAAAGGGGGGCGCTTCTGTTGAGTCGAAGTTCAGATGGGACCCCCTTGCTTACTAAACTCCTGCTCAGAGAGGAGTCTAAGTGCAGCAGGGTCCAAACTTAGCCCCAGGCTGGATCTACGCTTTGTGTCTGTTGTGAGGTTCGGAATGGACCCCCTTGCTTTCTAAACTCTTCCTCGGAGAAGAGTCTAGGTGCGGCTGGATCCAAACTTAGCCCCAGATGGATCTACAGCTCATGTCTACAATACACAGAGCGTAGGGGAAACACCTAAGGGATTACATTTATATATGGCCAAAGGATTGCATGTGCTCACTCAACCCCTTATATCACTTAGCTGGGATTTCAGAGTTTCATCATTCTGCACCTCGACGTCCTTACCTCCCCTCCAGGGGCCTGGGGTCTGGTGGATTGCGGTCCGGATCCTTGGTCCCTGGAGGCAAACTCTCAGGCAAAGTCCATGAAAACAAGTAACCGAACAGAGTGGTACGGCGGGAGGGCTGACTCAAACTGCTGCCTTTGCTGAGGTCCCACCCGAGTGTAGAAATTCCTGGGTATTTATACCCTTACACACTATTTACCCACCCCTCACACCATGATAGCAACAATAGCAACAGTTGTGTCTGGAGTCTTCTTGCTTCTTAGTGGATCCTTTGCACTGACCTCAGACAGGCCTTTGCTTTGTGCAGCTCTAGATACGGTTTACGGTCCATAGGCACTTCATGCCAGCCTTGAATGTAGTGTTTTCTGTGAATGAATCCTATTTGTTCAAAGAAGTGCAATGCGGGCCTGATCTCACAGGTGGCGATCGTAGTCTGTAGCTGCTTTTGTTGCCGTGAAGCAAAGGTCATAATGACAAGTGATATACTCTTAAGAGGCATTTTTCTTTAGCTAAAAAGACTCATATTGACAACGCGGTCACCTACAAAGAAAAAAAATTAGTTAAGACACTGTCTGTGAAATAACAGCACGCTAGTCAACAATGATCTTTGGTATCAACTGTAAAACACAAGTGAAGGGACTGTCCACTCCCCCTGCCCATGGATACTCTAGCCTGGATGATAGTACAAATTTTGCCTACAGACTTGAATGTGTCAATAGATTAACCATGGACGCCTGGGGCTCGGTCCACCCACACCTGACTCCATGCCTCCGGGCAGAGCAGCTCCAAGACAAACACGCACATGTGCAGACTGATGCTGCACAGAACGCTACAAACACCACCACTCCAACAGGAACAAAGTCATTCAACCATGAGAACAGCAGAGACGGCACCAAAACAAACTACAGGGAGGCAGTGGTGAGGCGAGGAGCCTCTACTGCTACCCCAAAACAAAAAGGAGCCGAACATCACGGCTCCTTACGAGACGGCGCCACTGGCACAACAAACAGAGACGGCACAAGTGCAAGTAACTCCTGCAAAACCTAAAGACTTCAGGATGCTGGGAAGAAGTGCCAGTCCCTTAGACTGGATGGGTAGGGAGCAGAGCTGCCCACGCAGCCCAGAACTACACTATAACACACGACTGACCAGAAATGTCCGAGATGCAGGAACCATCCACGCTTTCAGCTGCTGATACAAGAAAACCGGCACCCAACTGGCAACAGGCCAATTGGCACCGGCATTCCAGACCCCGGGATGGCACCTGAGATGCCGGTCGTGCCCCTCGGGCACGACGAGACCCCAGGATCGTCTGAACGGCGCAAGGCAGGCTTCCCGAAGTGCACAACAACGCAGACACAGGCTGGAGCTGCCCTGCCCAAGCTGGCATCGCACTGTAAGGTTCCCTGCGCCCTTTACCCACCCAAAGGGAACTGGTCCTGGACGGCCCTTTCCCCTCTGAGACCTTTAGCCCCCCGCCCCTGCAGTTCCCAGCCCCTCCCCAGCCCCCGTGCCTCCACTTAGCTTTCAGAGGGCCAAGGGACCAAATCCATCCACGGAGGAAAACACCACATGGGCTCACGGGGATCTTCCTGCATTGCCGGGTTCCTCATCAACATCTGCAACAACACAAGTTAACACACACTCACTAAGCAGTGCCAGCACTAAATATCATGTGCATCAACACCGACGACATCCACAGCACCCACCTCCCCCGAAGTTCCCAGGCGTTCCATTCAGCCTCTCGTGCCATGGGCGCAGGCAGAAACCCTCACCACTCGTGGCACCTAAGACAGCAGAAAAAGAGCTCTAGTGCTTGGGACAAGTCCCCAGCCCCACACTCCTCCTCACCCCTACCCCTGCTCACTGCAAACGGTCCTCTGAGTCCAAAGGGGTCCACAAAGCCCCTGCAAAACAAGAAGGAAACGCTGAACCGAGTCACCAGGCAGTACTGTGCTCCTGAACACCAGCCACCTCCTCACCTTCTTGGCTGCTGGTCGGCGTGCGGCTTCGCCCCTCCGAGCTTGCCTGTAGCGCCTGCTAAAACAAAGGCGCATGCTCAGATACTGCCCAAAAGCACAGCCTGCCCACAGACGGTCCCATGTCCCGCCCCTTTACCTTGGCTGCTCACCCACCTGGCCTCCATCACCTTCACCTGCCACGCTGTTGACCGCGTTGAGGCCCAGCTACCACCTGTAAAACACAAGCAAAGGATGCTGAGACCTGCACCAGAAACACAACACCTGAAATGAGACGCTGCTTCGGCCCAGCGCTCCTTGCTCACCTCGACCGAGGAGCTGCGGTGCCAATACCCGGCTTTCCTCCTCGCTTCGCACCTATAAAATAGAGAAACAACCAAACTTACATAGAGGCACATGGCACACCTTCCCTCTGAGACCTCGCACCGGCCCACCTGCTTATGGCGCTCGGCTTGCCTCTTCCGTCGCTCTTTTGGGCCAAGTTTTCCCTCTGCATCTGAAATCAAGGTATTCAACAGGTCACCCAGATGCTGATCAACAGCTTGACCATTCCACAGGTCTGCTTTCTATTCACAAATAACACCAGAAGCTCTAATCGAGCCCCTAAATTACTGGTGAAGGGACTGCCCACTGCCCCTGCCCACAGCTGCTCCGTCCTAGATGACTGAACAACCTTTGCCCACACTATTACATATATCAAGAGATTAACCATGGACTCCTAGGGCTCAGTCCACCCACCCATGACTCTACGTCTCCAGGCAGAGCAGCTCCGAGCCAAACGCGCACATGCGAAGACTGACGCTCCACAGAACGCTACAAACAGCACGACTGCAACAGCACCAAAAACGCTCGACAATGAGAATGACTCCAAGACCAGAGACTGCATCAATCAAAAGAACCTGTGGGGAGGCAGAAGAGAGGCGAGAAGCCTCTACTGCAACCCCAAAACAAAAAGGAGCCGAACGTCACGGCCCCTTACGAGACGGCGGCACTGGCACAAACCAACCAACCAACCGAGATGGCGGCACTGGCACAAACCAACCAACCGACCGAGACGGCGGCACTGGCACAAACCAACCAACCGACCGAGACGGCGGCACTGGCACAAACCAACCAACCGACCGAGACGGCGGCACTGGCACAAACCAACCAACCGACCGAGACGGCGGCACTGGCACAAACCAACCAACCGACCGAGACGGCGGCACTGGCACAAACCAACCAACCGACCGAGACGGCGGCACTGGCAAAACGCTCCCGCAAGACCTAAGAACTTCTTCCCAGCATCCTGAAGTGCCAGTCCCTTAGACTGGATGGGTAGAGAGGAGAGCTGCCCACGCAGCCCTGAACACCACCATAAAACAACTGACCAGAAATGTCCAAGGCGCAAGAACCATCCACGCTTTCGGCTGCTGATACAGGAAAACCGGCACCCAAGTGGCGATAGGCCAATCGGCACCCGCATTCCAGACCCCGGGATGGCGCCTGAGATGTCTGTCATGCCCCTCGGGCACGACGAGACCCCAGGATCGTCTGAACGGCGCAAGGCAGGCTTCCCGAAGTGCACAACAACGCAGACACAGGCTGGAGCTGCCCTGCCCAAGCTGGCATCGCACTGTAAGGTTCCCTGCGCCCTTTACCCACCCAAAGGGAACTGTTCCTGGACGGCCCTTTCCCCTCTGAGACCTTTAGCCCCCCGCCCCTGCAGTTCCCAGCCCCTCCCCAGCCCCCGTGCCTCCACTTAGCTTTCAGAGGGCCAAGGGACTGAATCCATCCGGGGAGGAAAACACCACATGGGCTCACGGGGATCTTCCTGCAGTTGCCAGTTTCCCCTTCATCCCCTGCAATAAGAAAAGAAAACAGACACACACTATTGAGCACCAGGGTAATATTTACCAGTACTAGTCTAATAGCCACTGCGCACCTTGGCTGAGCTCTGGGAAGGACATTTGAATCATCCATCCACCAGGGGCCACCGCCCACTGCAAGGGTTCTGGGGACAACACCGTGTTCTGTGGGTGATCAGGCAGGCGATGAGCCACCCCAGAGCCAGAAAGACACTCTGCCTTATGGCCCCGCTGCTTCCTGCAGGAGTGCTAGAACTCCATCTACAGATACAAGACGCTCACTCTAACCCCCGCTAGATCACCTGAGCGTCCGTCCTAGGAGAAAAGATTATACCAGCAGCTTGGTATACAGCAGTAAAAACCAAAGAAACAATGCTCCATTTTCATTGCAGTCAGGGGTTCTGGGAAAACATGAAGCACCTGAAATTGATTTAGTAAATTACACATAGTTACAAACACACTTTCTGCTACAGCTGCTGTTGAACCTTTGCTGCTCCTGGAGCTCTTACCTCTAGCAGACACCTCCACTTCTCCAAACAGGTCTGTCCATGCTGACTAAACAGCTCAAAAGCTGCCCACTGCTGAAGGAGCAGCAGAGAACCAGCACCAAAGCAGCCCTGGAGCAGAATGAGCTCCTGCCCAGGGGCTGGGGCTCAAATACCCCGGGCCCCGCCCACCCCCTCCCACAATCCCCTGGGGAAGGGGCGGGGTCAATCGGCCCAGGCCCCGCCCACCACCCTGACCAATCACCTGGGGAAGGGGCGGGGTCAATCAGCCCAGGCCCCGCCCACCACCCTGACCAATCCCCTGGGGAAGGGGCAGGGTCAATAATTAATATGGTAATAAATAGATTCTACGAGAATCTCTTCTAAAAAGTAACCCAGGGCTTTCTTTGCCTCCCCAGGACTCCAAAGGTCTCCCCAGGACCCCCCTCATCTTCCAGGGCTCTCCGGACTCTCCCCAGCTATCGCCTCGTCTCCCTGGGGCTCCCCTGAGATCCACCGTCCTCCCCAGGGTTCGCATCGATTCCCCGAGGCTGCCAAGTTCTCCCCAGGGCTCGTCTTGGTTCCCCCGGGCTCCCCAAAACGTGTCTTGGTTCCCCAGAGCTCCCCATTCCTCCCCAGGCTCCCCCACAGGCCTCCGTCAGACTCTGTCAGACTCTGTCAGACTCGGTCAGGCCCTGTCGAGCCCTGCCGGGCCCTGTAAGGCTCCGTGGGGCTGTGTGAGGCCTTGGCAGGCTCCGTCACTCTTTGTCGGGCTTTGTCAGGCCCTGTCGCGCCTTGTTGGGATCTGTCAGGCCCCGCTGGGCCCTGTTGACCTCTGTCGGTCTTTATTGGGCTTTGACGGGCTCTGTCAGGCTCTGTTGGACGTTCCCGGGCTCTGTCAGATTTTGTCGGGATGTGACAGACTCTGTCAAGCTCTATCGGACTTTGTTGGGCTCTGTCGGGCTTTATCGGGCGCTGTCAGGGTCTGTTGACTTCGGTCAGGTTCTGTGGGGCTCTATCGTGCTGTTTCAAGTTTTGTCGGGCCCCGTCAGGCCCCGTCGGCCCTTATCGGGCTCTGCCGTGCTCTGCCGGTTTCTGTCGGGCCCGGGGCCGTGGCCGCCAAGCCGGGGCTCGGTCCGGGTTCCCCCTGGGTCCTGGCGCCCCCCCAGCTCCAGGGACCGGGACAACCCCCGGGGGATGGGAGGGGGAAACCCACTTACTCCCATTTGGGGGTGCACAAAAAGGGGGGGCGGGTGATGGTCTGACACCAGCCCGGGGGCGTTGGGGCTCCTCGCGGGGGGCAGGGCAGCTCCTGGGTACTGGGGAAGGGGCCACAGGGGTGCCCACGGCATTTGGGGGCTCTGGAGGTGACACCCCCACTGGGACCCAGGCGCCCTCGTGATTCCCAGGGGGGTCCCCTCGGGAAGATCCCTGGGGGTCCCCTCAGTGTCCCCGTGGGGTCCCCGCTGTGTCCTTGGCTCCCATGGAGGGGGTCCCCACAGCATCCTCGGGGTGTCCCGCTGCCCCGATAGACTCTTCCCATAGCCCCCCCGATCCCCCGCGTTCAGCACTGGGGGTGGAGCTGTGTCCCCAAACGGCGCCCCGCCCCGCCCCCAGAGAGCAACGACAGCAGCAAAATCCATCACTTTAATGGAATGGGGGGGCCCAAGGGTGAGCCCCCCAAGATAAAACCGCGGGCCCCACGGTCCCCCCAGTCCCGCACACCCCGGGGGGCCGACAGGAAATAAATAACAGAGGAGGGGCCCAAGGGCGAAGGGGCGCGGGGGGCTGGGGGTCACCAAGCACAGGGTGCCGGGGGGTCGGGGTCCCCGGGGTGCCACAGGGGCGGTTCGGGGGAGCTCACGGAGGCTCCTGATCGCCTGGAACTGGAGGCGCTGGGGGTCCAGAGGCAGCGGGGGCAGGGCAGGGATGGCCCTGCCCCCCCATGGCGCAGCACGTGCCACGTCAGGGACGCGCGTTGGTGGCAGAACCCGCAGAGCTGACACCCGGGGGGAACGGGGGTCGGGGTCCCCCATGCCCCCCCCTCACTGCAGGGGGGTCTCCAGTGTCCCCACTCCCTCCACAGGGGTCTCAGTGTCCCCATGTCCACACTCACCCCATGGGCGTCTCTGTGTCCCCACGTTCCCTAACCCTCATGACCCTGCCCCCTAACCCAGCAACAGCCCCATTGACTGCGCAGACCCCGGGACCCCCCACAACCGCCCCATCGACCCTTGTGACCGCCCCATAGTGGGCAGTGGAGGCGTGGTCGGGAGGGAAGGGTGGTGATGTGGACAGAGGTGTGGGGTGCCGTGGGGCAGAAACCTGGATCTATGGGGCAGAATGCAGAAGCTATGGGGTGGTACGCATCTCTAGGGTAGAGTGCAGCAGCTAAAGGGTGTTGTAGGGCAGCACTGTGGCTATAAGGGGCAGAGTAGAGGAGCCATGTGGTGCTGTGGGGCAGCACTGTGGGACTATGGGGCAGAGTGGAGGAGCTGTGGGGTGCTGTGGGGCAGCGCTGTGGGACTATGGGGCAGAGTGGAGGAGCTCTGGGATGCTGTGGGGCAGCACTGTGGGACTATGGGGCAGAGTGGAGGAGCTCTGGGGTGCTGTGGGGCAGCACTGTGGGACTATGGGGCAGAGTGGAGGAGCTCTGGGGTGCTGTGGGGCAGCACTGTGGGACTATGGGGCAGAGTGGAGGAGCTCTGGGGTGCTGTGGGGCAGCACTGTGGGACTATGGGGCAGAGTGGAGGAGCTCTGCGGTGCTGTGGGGCAGCACTGTGGGACTATGGGGCAGAGTGGAGGAGCTCTGGGGTGCTGTGGGGCAGCACTGTGTATCTATGGCGCAGAGTGGAAGATGTATGAGGTACTGGGGGCACTGGTGTGAATGTATGGGGCAGAGCGGAGGAGCTATGAGGGTATGGGGCAGTGCTATGCATGCATGGGGCAGAGTGGAGGAAGCACGGGTGCTGTGGGGCACTGCAGTGGATCTGTGGGGCAGAGTGGATGAGCTATGGGATTCTGTGCAGCAGTGCTGTGGGTCTGTGAGGCAGAGGGAACGAGATATGGGGTGCTGTGGGGCAACAGTGTGGGTCTATGGGTCAGAGTGCAGGAGCAAGGGGGTGCTGTGGGGCAGTGCTGTGCCATCTATGGGGCAGAGTGAAGATTCTATGGGGTGCTGTGTGGCAGTGCTGTCCATCTATGAGGCAGAGTGAGAGCAGCTACAGAGTGCTGTTGACCTATGGGGCAGAGTAGAGGGGCTATGGGGTGCTTTGGATCTAGGGGGCAGAGGGGAGGAGCTATGGGGTGCTGCAGTTCTATGAGGCAAGAGTGAACAAGATACGGGGTGCTGTGGAGCAGCACTGTGGGTCTATGGGTCAGAGTGCAGGAGCCATGGGGTGCTGTGGGGCAGTGCTGTGGATCTATGGGGCAGAGGGGGGGAACTACAGGGTGCTGTGGGTCTATGGGGCAGAGTGGAGGAGCTCTAGGGTGCTGTGGGTCAACACTGTGGGGCTATGGGCCAGAGTGGAAGAGGTATGAGCTACTGTGGGGCACTGGTGTGGATGTATGGGGCAGAGAGGAAGAGCTATGGGGTGCTGTGGGGCTATGGGGTGCTGTGGGACTATGGGGCAGAGTAGAGGAGCTATGGGCTGCTGTGGGGCAGCGTGCAGGAGCCATGGGGTGCTGTAGGGCAGTGCTGTGGATCTATGGGGCAGATTGGAGGAGGTATGGGGTGCTGTGGGGCAGCACTGTGGGTCTTGAGGCCAGAGTGGAGCTGCTCTAGGGTGTTATGGGGCAGCACTGTGCATCTATGGGGCAGAGTGGAAGACGTACGAGCTACTGAGGGCACTGGTGTGAATGTCTGAGGCAGAGTGGAGGAGCCATGACATTGTGGGGCAGTGCTATGTATGTATGGGGCAGAGTGGAGGAAGCAGGGTGCTGCGGGGCACTGCAGTGGATCTATGGGGCAGAGTGGATGAGCTATGGGGTGCTGTGCAGCAGTGCTGTGGGTCTATGGGTCAGAGTGCAGGAGCCATGGGGTGCTGTGGGGCAGTGCTTTGCCATCTATGGGGCAGAGTGAAGATTCTATGGGGTGCTGTGGCAGTGCTGTCCATCTATGGGGCAGAGGGAACAAGATATGGGGTGCTGTGAGGCAGTGCTGTCCATCTATGGGGCAGAGTGAGAGCAGCTACAGGGTGCTGTTGACCTATGGGGCAGAGTAGAGGGGCTATGGGGTGCTATGGGTCACTGTGGGTCAGTGTGTGGGTCACTCACCTGCTGGGGGTTCAGCCTCTTCTGGGGTGTTTCGCCCCACAACAGCCCCATTGACCCCACAGCCCCCATGACTCCCCACACCCACCCCATAGACCCTTGTGCCCCCCCGCATAGTGGGCAGTGGAGGCGTGGTCAGAAAGGGTGGTGATGTGGACAGAGGTGTGGGGTGCTGTGGGGCAGAAACGTGGATCTGTGGGGGAAATGTAGAAGCCATGAGGTGCTATGTATGTATAGGGCAGGGTGCAGCAGCTAAAGGGTGCTGCGGGGCAGCACTGTGGGCCTAAGGGGCAGAGTGCAGGAGCTATGGGGCGCTGTGGGGCAGCACTGTGGATCTATGGGGCAGACTGCAGGAGCAATGACATGCTGTGGGTCTATGGGGCAGAGTGAACAAGATATGGGATGCTGTGGAGCTGCGCTGTGGGTCTGTGGGTCAGAGTGCAGGAGCCATGGGGTGCTGTGGGGCAGTGCTGTGGATCTATGGGGCAGAGGGGGGGAACTACAGGGCGCTGTGGGTCTCTGGGTTAGAGTGCAGGAGCTCTAGGGTGCTGTGGGGCAGCACTGTGGGTCTATGGGGCAGAGTGGGAGAGGTGTGAGTTACTGTGGGGCAGTGCTGTGGATCTATGGGGGAGAGTGGAAGAGCTATGGGGTGCTGTGGGTCTATGGGGCAGAGCAGAGGAGCTATGAGGTGCTGTGAATCTATGGGGCAGAGTGGAAGAACTACAGGGTGTGGGTCAGTGTGTGGGTCACTCACCTGCAGGGGGTTCAGCCTCTTGTGGGGTGTTTCACCCCACAACAGCCCCATTGACCCCACACCCCTGTGACCCCCCACAACCGCCCCATCGACCCTTGTGACTCCCCCCATAGTGGGCAGTGGGGGCGTGGCCAGCTGGAGAGGGGGGCGTGGCCAGGCAGGAGCAGATGGGGGCGTGGCCAGGGTGGAGCAGATGGGGGGCGTGGCCCGGCAGGAGCAGATGGGGGGCATGGCCCGGCAGGAGCAGATGGGGGGCGTGGCCAGGGTGGAGCAGATGGGGGGCGTGGCCAGGGCGGAGCAGATGGGGGGCGTGGCCCGGCAGGAGCAGATGGGGGGCGTGGCCCGGCAGGAGCAGATGGGGGGCGTGGCCCGGCAGGAGCAGATGGGGGGCGTGGCCAGGGCAGAGCAGATGGGGGGCGTGGCCAGGGCAGAGCAGATGGGGGGCGTGGCCAGGGCGGAGCAGATGGGGGGCGTGGCCAGGGCGGAGCAGATGGGGGGCGTGGCCAGGGCGGAGCAGATGGGGGGCGTGGCCAGGGCGGAGCAGATGGGGGGCGTGGCCAGGGCGGAGCAGATGGGGGGCGTGGCCAGGGCGGAGCAGATGGGGGGCGTGGCCAGGGCGGAGCAGATGGGGGGCGTGGCCAGGGCGGAGCAGATGGGGGGCGTGGCCAGGCTGCCTTCACTGTTCTCTGAGCAGGAGCTGCAGTTGTAAAAACAAAACAAAACAAAACAAAGACAACAAAAAAAAAGGCGTTATTTGCTTCAAAATCCTGGGAAATAGCCCCAACCCCCCCTGCTTAAATATTAACTTAGTGAGCAAATTGATTGCCAAAAAAAAAAAGATCTTAAAAGCTTCTTTGAGCACAAATTATCCTAAAAACAGCCCAAAAATATCAAAAACCCACCCAAATATGGTCCCTCCCAGCTTTATATAATAGAATAAGATATATATTAATGTATTAGATATATTATATAGTAATTATATATTACTATATCTATATATATTAATATTAATGAATATTAACATATCATAAATATTGTTATAATACATTATACATCACATTATTATATTATGTTATTATATATTAATTAATTAATAATAGGAATTGATGGTTAGTATATAATATACATTTTTATTATTCATCATATTACTATATAATTTATATTGTTAATACACTAATATGTTAATTTTATAGATCTGTATTATTTATATTCATATATTACCATATTAAATAATATAGTAATATTGAAATAATACAATTTAAAGAATTAGGTGGGTTTAGGGACGCGGCGACCAATCAGCGCCTTCCTCCCCTGGGAGACAGCCGCGCGGGGCTGAGCCAATGGGAGGCTTTCCCGCCAGACGGCACCGGCCAATCAGCGGGCGTCTCCTCACCCCGCTCAGGGTGAGGGGGGAGACAAAATGGCGGCGGGTTAAAAAAGCCGAGTTTGTTCCCGCTTAAATATTAATTCAGTAAATTATCAATAAATAGATTTTAAAAGCACCAGATCTGGGACCCCGAACTTTAGATATGTTCGGTAAAGTGAATTCAGCCCCCAAATCGCCTCAAAAAGCAACAAAATGCCCCTCCCGACTTTAAACACAATAATTTACACAATTATTTAAACATTTAAATTATTTCAACAATTAAGCGGCTTTAGGAGCCTCACAACCGCCCAAAAAGCTAAAAAAAACCCTAAAAACCTCAATTAAAAAAAACCCTCATAAAGCCCCGTTTAAATATAATAATTTAACCTAATAAGCAGTTAAAATAAAAAGCCGAATTTGGACTCGTAATCCTGGGAAACAGCCCCAAATCTCCCCCTGCGCTTTAAATATTAATCTATTGAATAAATTCGTTATCAGTAAATAGATTCTAAAAGCTTTAAAGCCCCAAATCTGCCCCTCGAGCTTTAAAAGCGTTAAATAAACCTTTAAAAAGCCGATTTAGACCCAAACAGCCCCAAAACGGCTCCTCCCAGTTTTAAAAGCTTTAAAGTCACGAATCAGCCCCCAAAATGGGATCCGCAACTTTAAATACGTTTAAAATGCGAATTCGACCCAAATGGCCCCTCCCGACTTTAAATACAATAATTTCGACATTAACTTTAATAAATCGAACAATTAAATTTTAGGAGCCTCAAACCCGCCCAAAATGTTCCAAATAAAACCTCAAATAAACCTCTTAAACATATTTTAAAAAATAACATTAAAAAAAAAACCCTAATCTGGACTCAAACTCCTGGGAAAAAGCCCCAAACCTCCCCCCGAGCTTTAAACATTAATTCTCCTGATAAAATTACAATACAGAGATTTTAAAGGTGCCTTTTAGCACAAATCGGCACCCAAAACGCCCCTACAATATGTAAAAAAAACTTCTGGAAGCCGAACTGGACCCAAACCTCCCCGGCTCCCGAGAAAAGCCCCAAACCGGCTCCTCCCGCTTTGAACACAACGATTCGAACAGTTAAAGCGGCTGCGGGAGCCTCAGCCCCCCCCCAACAGCCACAAACCCGCGGCTTTTAAACCCCCAGTTTCCATCAAAGCCCCAAAGACACCCAAGCCCGCCGGGCGCTCGTCACCCCGCCGAGCCCCAGTTAACTCCCGCACGATAATTAACGCCCTGACCCGCCCGTTAATCGGTTCCAGCCGCCGCTCCCGCTGCTCTCGGTCCCTCGGGTCCCGCGGGGGGGGGGGGCGGATCAGCCGGTTCGGCAGCGCCCAGCACCGCGCGCAGCCGCAGCCGCCGCCGCCACGTCCTGCACCCGGCGCGCTCCGCGCCACGTCCTTTATCACCTCGCTGTCCCGCCCGGTCCCGCCCTCCGCCCGCCCTCCGGCCAATGGACGAGACGCCCGCCTCAGCCGCGCTGGCCAATCAGCGCCTCGTTACTGTGGGAGAACGTCGGCGGGAAGACGGCGACCAATCAGCGCCTTTTTTACCTCAGAGGCACTAGCGAATCAGCGCCTTGCACGGGCTGGGCGAACCTCGGCGGGAAGGCAGTGACCAATCAGCGCCTTTCTTCCCTCAACGATACGCTCACCAATCAGCACCTTTCTCCCACCCCCTCGGAGAAGCCCGAGCGGGGATGAGCCAATGGGCGGCTTTCGCGCCGGGCGCCGGCAGCCAATCAGCGGGCGCCCCCTCCTACCTCACTATAAAATAGCGGCGGCGAAAAGGAGGGGGGAGACAAGATGGCGGAAGAGGCAGGAAGCGGTGGCTCGTCCGGCGGCGGCGATTGAGGCGGGGGGGGGGGAGTCGGGGCTGGGCGGAAAAGCGGCAGCTCCTGAGACAGCGGCGGCAGCAGCAGCAACGGCGATCGGGGGATGTGGGGGCGAAAAGCAGCGGCTCCTCCGGCCGCAGCGGGAACGGCGATCGGGGGATGTGGGGGCGAAAAGCGGCGGCTCCTCCGGCCGCAGCGGGAACGGCGATCGGGGGATGTGGGGGGGGAAAGCGGCGGCTCCTCCGGCCGCAACGGCAACGGCGATCGGGGGATGTGGGGGGGGAAAAGCGGCGGCTCCTCCGGCCGCAGCGGGAACGGCGATCGGGGGGATGTGGGGGCGAAAAGCGGCGGCTCCTCCGGCCGCAGCCAGGACGTGGCTTCACCGGCACCGCGCGCTGTGGGGCTGCGGGGCGGGTGTGTGGCCGGGGGCTCCGGCGGTCCCGCAGCGGCCGTCGCGGGGCGGGATGGGGCGGCTGTGGCGGTACCTGTGGGGCTGCTATAGGGGCTCTTCAGAGGCGTGTCTGGAGCACTTATGGGCAGGTACAGGGCTGCTATAGCGGTACCTGTGGGGCTGCTATGGGGTTACTTATGGGGCACAGATGGGGGGGACACCGCATGCAGGGGGTGGGGTCAGTGCGGAGGGGCGGGGACTATGAGAGGACGCGCCCACGGGGAGCCCCGCCTGGGGAAGGGGGTGGAGCCTCCGTGTGCCACGCCCTGTGGGAGGAGCCCGGGGGTGGAGCCTGTGCAGGCGTCACCCCTTGGACAGCCCACTCGGGGGTGGGGTCAGCAAGGGATGTGCCCCAGGGGGGCGTGGCTTAGCAAGGGAGGGGCTTTGGAGGGGGTGGAGCCTTTGCAGGACATGCTCTGAGGGGGCGTGGCTTAGGGGAGGTGGTTGGGAGGAGTTGGGGGCGGGGCCTCAGAGCGTCATGCTCCTCGGGCGGTGCGGTGAAAGGGGAGGGGCCTGCATGGGACACGCCCCTTGGGGAGGGCTCACACTGGCAGGGGCGGAGCTTTGAGGGGGTGAGTTGGGGGCGTGGCCTCTCGAGGACACGCCCCTGCAGGAGAAGCCCAGACTGGATATCACAGTGAAAAATTAAAATTAACTGTTGTTAATCAGATGTAGTTTGCTGTCTTTTTATTTTGACTCTACTTAGAGGTAATTCATTCCTGTGATGTTTTCACACACCTTCCAAAAAAGCTGTGGTTAAATATAGACAGTCATGACTCACTGTTTTCTAATTTTATTTTGCATTTAAATCTTTTAATGTTATGTTGGGAATCATTACTACCTGGGAGGTTTTTTAATACCTCCATTTATAAACAGCCGGGGGCCCTGTTGGGGTATTTTTAATTAAGGAAACTGCTGTTTCAGCCCGCAAGTGCAAACAAACCCCACGTTCGAGGCCGGACACGGTCAGACCAGCCCCGGCTGGTCCGGCGGCCGCTGCAGCGCGTCCGTTCAGCGCCCGCCCAGCCCGGCAGACCTGCTGGGCACGGGTCCTGGGGAACTTGTACCAGCGCCGCATTCCGGGGAGAAATACATCCCGTAAGAATCCTGCTCTGAAACACTGCAGATCAACAACAGTTGTAAGTCACGGAGACTCCTCGTTTTCTCTCTGACTCTCACAACAGTAATAAATAAATCCCAAAGGACAGAAAACACCAGGATAGGCTGGAAACAACAAACCCCACATGGCAGAAACAGTACCAAGCACCGTAAGTAACACTTAGGCATCTCAAACGAAAATAAATGACAAAACCCCTCGGGAGAGGTCTAAAGAAAGACGAACGAGTCCACAGAGCGATACTGACGCCCTCCTCCCGAGAGGACCGTGTGGGGGACGGAGGCGCCTGGAAGGGACGTGGTTTGACGAGGCCACTTGCCACACACATTGACTCTGGGGCCTGGAAGGACAATGGAGGGGACTCGAGGGGACAGGGGCACGCGAAGGGTACGGAGGGATGTGGGGAGCTGATGGGGGTGCCTGCGATGGCTCCAGGACACGCTGCCCCAGGGAGAGGTCCCGCAGCAACCGGAGGCCACGTGCAGGGCTCTGGGTCAGCAGAGAGGCAAACAGAGGCCTCTGGGCTGCAAAACACACAAACAGGTCCCCAGGCAACAAGAACACGGGGGGCGGCCACAAGGAAGGTAAATGGGGGCTCTCAGGTAACCAAAAGACAAGCTCGGCTGTCCTGAGAGGAGCAGGTGGAAACCGGAGGAGTTCTAAAGGGAGCGGAGGGGCAAACAGAGCGGGCATGAGAGCGTACAGCGGGAAAAATGAGGCCTCTGGGATGTGCCAAAAGCAAATGGGGAAGTTTTGAGGGGAAGAGAGAAAAAGAGGGGAATTTAATGAAGCAAAAGGTCAAACGGGCACCTTGATGCCACCAAAGAGCCTGCGGGCACGCAAAGGCAGGCGGGGCAATCACAGAGGAACTGGAAGGAAACGGGTTTCTGAGGGAACAAGGTGGCGAGTAAGCCTGTGAGAGGCCCAGAGGCAAATGGATGTGTCCTGAGGAGAGCAAATCGAAAGGTTCTTACCTCTGAGAAGTTGTCCTTGACTTTTGTTCCACCAGCAGCCGTCCTGTGGTCTCGGCACAGCCTGGGGATCCCTGACCTGCACCACCACAACCTTTAACAGGACATCGGGCAGTTCTAGAACCTGAATGACAAACAGCAACTATTTCTCCAGGACAGCTTTGATGTAGGATTGTTTTATTTTGTTTTCCCTGCAGAGCACAGGGAGAAATTTCTCCTCCCCACAGTACCACTATACACCCTACATCCTTCAGGCATGTTGGGGCTGTAACCCCCCCATCTCTCACTGGCCTGCTCCTCCAGTACCATCAGCACACCCCCCAGTAACAACATCATCACCCCCCCAAATCCCCCCTTCTTTTCTCTCCAAAAAAAGGTAGAAAAGGGAAATAGCCCCCACGAGCAGCTCCTTGCTCTCATAATGCCATTTACGTAGGTACATACCACAGCTCCTCAAAACAGGGGGCAGCGCCCCAAACAGTCGCAGCCCCCATCCCACAGGCCGGCAGCTGCCCCATGGCACGGTGGGGACGGAAGATGTTGCCATGTCTCCTGCTTGGGCTCTGCTCTCCCACATTGTGTTCCCCGCCTGGGCTGCAGGATCTCCTGAGCATCAGGTGTTCATAGCTCCCCCTATGAAAATCAAAAATTCGAAATTAGAGTTCAGCATCTTAAGAAAATAGCGCAGAAAGAAGCAGAGGAATTAGTCAGAATAAGGGATCGCCCAGCAGCAGCCCTTGCTGGCCGTGCGCTGCAGTACCCGAGTTTCGCCACACGGCGGCAGCACCGCGGCACCGCATTGGGGCGGCCGCCTGCAGTACCGCGCTTCGCCCACAGGGCGGCAGCACTGAGACCCGGCGCGGCAGCCCCGGGCGAGCAGTCGGGCCGCGTTCCGCGGGAATCCCGCAAAAAAACCCAAACCAAACCAAAAAAAACAGAGAGCCGCGGCAGGAAAGCGCCCCTGTCGCAGGGACGGCCGCAAGTCCCGAAAACGAACACCGCCGCCTGCCAGCCCGGTGCCGGAAGGCTAACGCGCCCCGCTTGCTCTGCTGGCCGACGGCACCCGGAGGCAGCGCCTCTGAGTCCCGATCCCAGCTGTCCCCGGCCCGCGGCAGCACGCAAGCACGCGATCGGCCCGCTCTGCACTTGAATTGCCATTCCCTCCGCCCATCGCCTCCCCGCCTGAAGCGCAAAGCCACATGCCTATTGGGCGCGAGGTCTTGCGCTGTCATTTTGTGTGTGCGTTTTCTTTTTCTTCCTCTTGTGCCACGTTGTCCAGAAAGGGGAAGCTGAAGCGCGTGCGTGCCACGGCTCCACGGGGCTCCTCTCCACGGGGAGGGTGCTCGGGCCGGGAAGGACCCTGAGCCTGGCGTGGGTGGACACACCCCATCGCACGTACAGACACAGAACCCGCCGGGCCTCGCCCTGAGCTTCCGCGCTTCCGCCAAAGCGGCACCCCACTCGCCACGCCGCCGAGCCTGCAACCGCACCTTAGCTCTGTTTGTAAACATCCCCCTGACAAAAGGGGGCTGCGCCGCTCCCGGAGAGACCGCAATACCGGGAACGGGCGCTGCACCGGAGACATGGCTCCAGGCCACAGACCTTTAGCCCACCTGCCCTAAGAGTCACACGCCTCTCACCAGCTTCGCGAGCTCGGCCATGAGGGCAGGAGGGGGAAACCTAATTAACACCTCCCCACCGCACTGGCCCATCCCGTTCCTCCTGTTCCAACATCACAGTCACCCTCGCCACACCCGCACTCACCTGCCGCCTATTTCGCCGCTCCGTTCCCCTCGCTCCCTCCCACCGTCCCGCCGCGCTCAGCGGGCACCGACACCCGGCGGGAGGTTCCCGCCTGTCACCTCATGCCCCTCTGCCGGCTCCGGGGACCTCACGAAGGACTGCCCTGCCCTGGACCGCCTGCCTCCACATCCCCGGGAGCCGGCCGCGGCGAGAGCTCCGCAGCCTCCCGGCCCTCGCCCCGACGCCCGTCCCGTTCATTCCCGGTACCCCCCCGAGACACCACGGACACGCTTGCCAGGGAGCTAGCTATTCCAACTGGATTGAGTCGGCGCGCTCTCATTGGCTGCTTTCCACCCCACCGCGCTGCCCTCCTATTGGATGCTCCTTCCCGCGCTCCGCCCCCACAAGCCCGCGCCAGCGCCGGACCTGACTGAGGACTGCGCCCATTTGAGCATGCGCAGTAGGGACTTCGCAAGCACCGCCCCTCCACCAACCTCATTGGCTGCCTACGCACGTCAATCGCCATTCTCGCCGCCTATCAGCGCTCCGCCCCTCAACCTTGCTCGCGCCGTCTGATTGGCCCGCTCTGCATCCTCACTCGCCTGCTCGCCGCCCTGCGGGGACCCCGAGCGCGTTTGGCCGTGCAGCTTCAAAGATGGAAAGTAAACAGTAAAGAACAAACCGCGGTCATTCGCTTATCCTAAAAAGGTGTGCGGATGCCTACCCACGCCACAAAAAACCCTTAGCTTTCATTTTCCTCCGGCACTACAATTGCACAGCTGTGAACTCGTAAAATTAAACCATCCATCTCCCAGACACACGCTTCGAACTCGACTACGGTGGGTTTCTGTGTGTCTTACACCAACGGACTTGCACATTTGTGAGCAAACACATTCATTTTGAAGCACAGCCCCTCCCGGGGGAAAAACACGTCTTAGTCATTGAAAAAAATAAAATCCGACTTGGAGCTCCCAAACATTAGGGAGCGGCGGGGAAACAAACGAAAGCGAAGACCAACAGCAGCATCGTAAAGTAGTATTCAGCTTCGATTCTGATCACGTACTTAAAAGCCTCTCTCAGCCCTACGAACAATTAGTCCTTTTCTGGAAGGACACATTTTTTTTACCTGAATGTCCTCAATTGAAGACTCCACTAAACAGAACGGGGATCGAGCCGCAGGACAACATGCCATCGACATATTAACAAGGAAAAAAACCCACGAGTAAACCCCAGCTTCGATTACTAGTTTCCATCCCGTTTCATTCCTTACATTCCAACTGGCACCCAGGTGCTCCAAAATTAACTATGCCCATGCCACTTCTCACTAAAAATTCAGTTCTACGTTTAAACATTCAAGGCTATTTCCAGTGTGCCCATAAATTCACTGTGAACAAAGACAAGAGAAACGCTCGACCCTAAGGAGCGCCGGCCGGCAGGTTTCTCCCCGCTCTGCCCGGGACCGAGAAGACGCCGCCGCCGCTGCCGCCTCCTGCCGCCGCCTCGCCCGTGCCCCCTCGCAGCGGGGCTGCCCCACGACAGCCGGGGGCCTCTTTTTTTTTCCCGGCGGCCGGTCCGACCGCTGCCCCCCGCTTTCTGACGGCCGCGGCCACGACCCCGCCCGCAGCGGCAGCGCCCCCCGCGCCGCCGCAGCGCGCCCGCTTCTTTTCACACCCCCGGCCCTTCTTCTTGACCCGCGGGCAGCTTCAGCTGCCCTGGAACGCGCTTTCCCAGAGCCGCGCAGACGACAGACGCGCATACCGACGTACACTTCCCCAAGCCTAAGCGTAGCCAGGATTCCCTTCCTCGCCCTCAACGTTTTTGTTCAAGAGTCCAGCAGCTCACCTGTCCTCGCGAGCTGCCTCGCTGCAAACAAACGAACAGAAAAGGAAAAAAAAAAAAAGAAAACAAGAAAAGGAATGATCTCATCCAGGCAGTTTCTCGAAACAGCCGAGAGATTATAAAATTGCACGTGTCTTTTCCAAGCAGGATGAGCCTGTGATTCCACGAAAAAGGAGGGCAAGGAGCAGCTCAGCTTGTCAGAGAAAGACAGGGACAGGGAGCAAGACAAGGCGACACAGAGAGAGAGGCAAAAGGGACAGGGAGGCAGGGCAAAGGGAAGGAGAGGCCAAGATCAGAGACCAGCAGCAGGACACAGACGCTGGGGAAAACTCCTAGAACGGGCAGCGGGAGAGACAGACCAAGGAGAAACGGGCGCCGGGCCGCGGGACAGGGAGCGGGGCAGAGCGTCCCGGAAACAAAACCAAAGAGGGAACGGGACAGAGAAACGAGGGGAAACACAAGGAGAAGGGCAGAGAAACAGGAACGGGGGCGGGCAGGGAGCAGGACCGAGAGACGGAGCGAGGAGGGGAAAAAAGGACGGGGGCAGAATGCAGGGAGAGAAACGACGACAGGGAGCGGGACAATAGCATGGGCTGCAGGACAGAGACGGAGGAATTGCAAAAACACAGACACGAGGAGCACCACAGAGCGACAGCCAGGGGAAAGAGGCACAGAGAGCGGGACGGCGCCGGAGCGGAAAAAAACGAACCAAACCAACGGCGCTGGGCCGCTGGAGGGAGATACACAGAAAGAAAAAACACCCAGGAAGAGAGAAAAGAAAGAGGGGATGGCTGGCTGGGGGAGGGAGGGGAAAGCAGTTAGGAAGGGCGGGAGAAGGACCGCCACAGAACAACAGAAAAGCCAGCGAGGCCAGGCAGGGCAGGGGGGCCGTGACACTGCTTGTCTAGCAGTATAATCTGCGATCTGCCCATTTATTTCCAATTTCCTGATCACTGCTCCCTTTCGATGCCCTTTGCAACGCACGATGGCAACTTTTCTAGCAACGGCACAGCTTCCAACAATTGGAGCATCATATTTAATCTGCCTTCCTTCTGCTGTTAATAAACTTTGTTCTTTTCAAATGGCACGCGCCATTCTAAAACCATACTTTGAAACAGTGCAAATATTAACCTTCTTCTCTTTGGATAATTCTAAAGCTCGTGTGAGCGCAGCTTTCTGGGCAGAAGTCTCTGCAGGTAAAGGTTTAGTTTCGATTACCTTGTGGGTAGTTGTCGCCGCACACCCGGCTTGACGTACTCCTCGCTTTACGCAGAGCTGCTTCCGACGGTGAACCAGGAGCCTTCAGCATCCTCCAGCGGCCGGCTGCTCCTTTAGATCCGGTCCGCTGGAGCAAACAGCTTCTGTTGTTTCCGAGCAATCGGACACCACAGGCTCCGAAACAGATCCACTGAGGAGAGAAGCTGGATTGACAGTGTCAGTAGCAGCAATATTTCCATCATCTTGTTCCACCCGCACGGCCTGGTATTTCAGAGGACGCTAATACAGTCATTTGCTGTCCCACAGTGAGCTTACGAGCTTCCCGCACGTCGAGCGCGACAGCTGCCACGGCTCAAAGACAGCCAGGCCAGCCTTTGCTCGCTTCGTCTGGCTGCTTAGGGAAGCAGACCGCGGCTCGCTCAGGAGACCTTAACCGCTGCGCCGGAACACCCAAAGCAATACTTTGCCTTTCGTGTGAGTACAACCAAAACGGTTTGGTGACACCTGGGAGGCCCAGGGCCGGAGCCCTCGCCAGCTCCTTTTTCAGTTGCGAAAAAGCCCTCCTGGCTTCTCCCGTCCAATTCAACTCGGAGCTGTTTTCTTTTAACAGCTCGTACAAAGGCTTTACTGAGAGTCCAGCATTCCAAATCCAAAGCCCGCACCAACCTGTCCTTTCGAGAAACGTCCGCAGCCCTTTCACCGTCGCCGGTTCCGGCGTCCGGCAAGCAGGTTCTTTCCGCTCTGTCCCCAGCTCTCGCCGTCCCCCGCAGATCTCCAGTCCCAGATAAGTCACTCGGTGCCGCATCGGCCGGGCCTTCTGTTGGGAAACCCGATGCTCACTTAATCGCAGAAAATCGGTCAGCTTACAGTCCATCGCACACAACCCTCTTCGGGTTTTGTGCCTATAAGGAGACAACAAAGTCCCGTTGCCCGGAAGAGCTTCCCAGGCGTCACGTTCTCCTGCTAACTGGTTTCCGAAAATCACAGGGCTGCTCCTGCATCCCCGGGGTGACACGACCCAGGTTAATTGGGTCTTTCTCCCAGTAAAGGGATTTTCCCACTCAAAAGCAAAAAGCTTCTGACTCTCTTTGGCTAATGCAAGACAGAAAAAGGCATCTTTGAAATCCAACACAGTAGACCATCTGTGATTATCTCGCCATTTATCTAACAACGTGTAAGGGTTAGCTACTACCGGGTGTCAATCTGCGGTAATTTTGTTTATCGCTCTCCAATCTTGCACTAACCTATAGCTTTTACTGTCTGGTTTCTTTACCGGCCGGATTGAAGTGTTCGCTTCTGACCCACCTTCTATCAGCAGCCTAAACTGCAAAAAGTTACCGGTCATTTCTTTTACCCCTTCTCTATCCTCTAATTTCAGAGGATATTGTCTAGTTCTGACTGGTCCAGCTCCAGCTTTCAAATTAATTTTCGCTGGTTCTGCATTCTTTGATTTACCGGGAACTGCCGAAGCCCATACCCCTGCAAATACTCGATCCAATATTTCCCGAGCTATTTGGCTTTGCTTGTCAGTTTGAATCACTGCCAATTAAAATCCCGGCTCTTTTATCTTGAATCTCACTTTCCCCCGTTTGAATGTTACGATTGCTTTCAATTGTTTTCATAGGTCTCGTCTTAGTAACAGTTTTGGCGACCTAGGCATATAGAAGAACTTATACATTCCGACGGGTTTTCCTAACTTATATTTGATTGGCCGTAAAAATAAAGCTTTCTTTTGTTGGCCAGTAGCTCCCGCTACAGTTACAAAATCTTTATCTAAGGGGATCGTTTCCTGGTTCAAAATAGAACAAGATACTCCAGTATCAATTAAAAACTCCATTCCTTTCCTGTGTTTCCCTGGCTTTACTAGGACCGGTGGATCTGCTCGGCTGGATTCCTCAGGTTCCCGTCAATCAACTTCTGCCACTGGCCATCACATGCCATCGAGGTTTCTCTATCCACGTTATCCCCAGGGGGCTCCCCAGTCCTCCCGGTGAGCTAAAATACACCCTAGCGGGCTCTTTGTCGGCGTTTTTTCTGATTGGCTGCTTTCCACGCCACCGCGCCGTCCCATTGGCTGCTCCTCCCCGGGTTCCGCCCCCACGAACCCTCCTCGGGGCGCAGCCGCGCGAGGACCGCGCCATTGGGGCCCGTTTTCCCCACAAGCACGGCTCCCAGAGCCGACTCTCCGGGGCGGCGGGGCCGCAGCGGAGCCGGCCGGGCCGGGCACTCACCGGGGCCGCGCAGAAACGGCGACGAACGGCGGCGCGGCGGGACCGCTCCGGGCTCGAGCGGGGCGCGCACACGGCCGCCGAGAGCGCCGCCCGCGCTTGCCAGCGGCCATCTTTGCGCATGCGCACCGGGAAGCCCGTGGGACACGCCCCCTCCTGCCCGCCCCTTCGCTTCCCTTCCCGCAACCCGATTGGCTGCCTATGCGCGTCAATTTCCATTCTCCCCGCCTATCACCACCCCTCCCCGTTTGCCCCGCGCGGCGCTCCGCCCCGCCCCTCCAGCTTTCTCGCGCGTCCTGATTGGCCCGCTCTGCACCGCCCTTCGCGTTCTCTCCGCCCACTCGCTGGAACCTCCAGGCGATTTGCATATCCGGCGCGGCTTTCCCTTCTATTTAACTTCTGTTTCCATTTCTAGTTCTTCCTCGGTCCATTAGAGCCCTCGGATGCTCCATCTGCATACATATATATATACACACATATATAAAATATACATATAGGTATCTCTCTATATAGCATCTATAGAAACTTAAAAATAATTTCATATGTGTATATATACATATGCATAAATATATATGACTAGAAATAGAAATACAGCTTCCCGGGGAAAACAACTGCCATGGGGCTGGGCTGCAGAGCAGCGAGTGGGTGGGGAGGACAGAGCTACGGACAAGGGGCGCTTTGGGGCAGCGCAGGTGCCCCGGGGGTCCGCGAGCAAAGGGGCGATGGAGGGGGCAGTGTGGAACGGGGGGGCCGGAGAGGAGAGAGGAGGGAGCGGGGACACGTCTCACAGGGGAAAAAATGCCCGCTTCCTTCAGAAGTGCTAGAACTCCATCTACAGATACAAGACGCTCACTCTAACCCCCGCTAGATAACCTGAGCGTCCGTCCTAGGAGAAGAGATTGTATCAGCAGCTTGGTATGCAGCAGTAAAAACCAAAAAACAACGCTCCATTTTCATTGCAGTCAGGAGTTCTGGGAAAACACAAAGCACGTAGAAGAAGTTTCTGCCTGAACATCGCCATCGGGGACTTGGAGAACAGATGGGCTGGTGGAGGGAATTGGACGACGACCTGGAGAGAGGCCTGAGGAAGGAACCGTGTTGTGCGGGCCTCTCCGACCTGCAGCTGCGGTAACAACGGCTGCTGCGTGGACTCCACCTGCTGCCCGAGCCAAACTTGCCCCCACGCCCTGGGAGGAATTGCGTTACGGAGGCCGCTCCGACCCGGGGACAATAACTGCTGTCCAGGAGACGGATTTTCACCCGTTGCCTGAGCCCGACTCGCCCCCACCTCCTCCCCGTGACAGGGGCCAGCGAAGGAGAGCACGCGCAGGGGCTCGCCGAGGGCCTTGGGGTCGCCCAACGGACCGGCAAGAGCCCCCGGGCCGAGGCGGCGCAGGCGGGTTCTGGCAAAAGAATCGAGGACGCTTTGGGCTGCGCGGTTAAGCCTGGATTGCGCGGTACAGGCGGAGATTGGCCTCGATCTGTGGGAGTGAAGGGGGGTGAAGAAGCATAAAAGACAATTCCTGACGGGACATCGTTGAGATCTCCCCACCGAAGGATCCTGGGCCACGACACGGGACCGGCAGGACTCTCGTCACGGGACCCGAGACCAGAGGGACGCCTTTGGAGCTCGTTCGGTGGTAGCCAAACCTCATTCTGCCCCTTTCTTTTTACCTTTCCTTTTTCTCTACTCTCTCTATCGCGTGTCGCTTTACAGGCAAATTAATAAAGCAACACGGCTTGACTGAATTATAACCCCTTGGCATTTTGGTTGCCTTAATTTTGCGCCTCGAGATCAAGGTAAACGAACCATCACGAGCCCATCACCGAATGGCCGTGACGGAGGGACACCAGAGGCAACACGGGGACAATGAGAGACCCAAGGGGACGTGGGGACACTCGAGGGGACACGGGGCAGGACACGGGCCTGGGGGCACATGGGACACACGGGACAGGGGAGGGGACACAAGGGAGGGGACAAGGGGGACAGAAGGACACACACGGGACATGGGGACACTCAAGGGGACGGAAGATGGGGGGACACAGGAGGAGACATGGGACACAAGGGGACGCGGGGGACATTGAAGGGGACATGGGGACACTCAAGGGGACACAAGAGACATGGGAAGGGACATGAGGGGACAAAGGAGGGGACACAAGGGGGACATTGGGGGACTCGGGACACAAGGGAGGGGACACAGGGGGACGCAGGGACACGGGGGGTCAATGGGATGGGACAAAGGGACACGGGAGGGGACTGGGGGACATGACACAAGGACATGGGACACAAGGACATGGGACACAAGGGACATGGGACACAAGGGACATGGGGGGACACAGGAGGGGACATCGGGGGGAACAAAGGGACACACAAGGGACACCGGACACGAGGGGACGCTCAAGGGGACACAGGGGACATGGAGGGACAAAGAAGGGGACACCCCCCGCCCCCCACCCTGGGACCTTTGGGGACCCCAAGAGAGACACACAGACCACCCCCACCCCTCCCCCCATGGGACAATGAGGTGACACAATGAGGTGACATGGGACACTCCAGTGGCTTCAACCCGGTTGGTTTATTCCCCCAGGGGCAGCTTTTTCAATATAAAAAAAAAAACCCACACACAAAATGAGGCAAAAAGTGAAAAACGAACCCAAAGGGGATGGATTGTGGGGGAAGGGTGCGAGGGGACAGGAGGGGACACGAGAGCCCCAGAAGGGACACGGGGGACACTGGGAACCCCCCGCGGCTGGAGCGGCGTTTCTGGGTGGAAACAGGAGGAATTTGGTGCCGCGGGGCTGTAATAATTTAGTGATGATGTCATCACCCCAGGTTGGGGGGGGGGGGTGACAACGGGGAGCAGGAGAGGGGACAATGACGAAGGTCAAGGGCTCGTGGGTGACCATGATGTAGGACGAGGATTCTCCAGTGATGATGAAGGTTTGGGGCTCTGGGGTGACCATGATGAAGGACGAGGGCTCTTGGGTGACAATGATGAAGGCTCTGGGGTGACCATGATAAAGGATAAGGGGTCTTGCGTGACCATGACCAAAGTTTGGGACTCTCTGGTGACAATGACGAAGGTCAAGGGCTCTTCGGTGACCATGGTGAAGGTCAAGGGGCTCTTGGGTGACCACGATAACAACAAGGATTCTCTGGTGACCATGACGAAGGTCAACGGGCTCTTGGGTGACCATGATGGAGGTCAATGGGCTCTTGGGTGACAATGACGAAGGTTTGGGGTTCCGGTGACGATGATGAAGACCAAGGGCTCTCCAGTGCCACCGAGGACAATGGTGACGAAGGCCACAAGCTTCCAGTGACAATGGTGACAGCCACTGACCTTCATCCTCCTTGGGGACCTTGGTTGCACTCCCTGGGGACCTTCAATCCAACCTTGGGGACCTCAACCCAACACTGAGGACCTTCAAACTAACCTTGGGGACCTTCAAGCCAACCTCAGGGACCTTCAAACTGATGTTGGGGACCTTGATGTCACTTTGGGGGACCTTCACAACAACCTTGGGATGTTGGGATGGACCCAAACCACCACAAATCATCCCCAAAACTGCTCCGGTGGTCCCCTCCCGGATGCCTGGGTCCCCTCCTGTAGATTGGGACCCTGAGGAGTCAACCCAGCGCTTCATCCCTCCCGAGGAGGAGGAGGAAGTTCCGCCCCCACCCCATGAAGATGATGATGAAAACCAACGGCTCCTCGTTGACATGGATGAAGACCAAGGGCTCTCCAAGGATGACGAAGACCAAGGATGACAACATCGAAGACCAAGAGCTCGTTAAGGATGATGATGAAGACCAAGGGCTCTTCATTAACACTGACGAAGGCTGAAGAATTATGTTGAAGACCGAGGGCTCTCTGAAGATGATGAAGACCAAGCATGACGACGTTGAAGGCCAAAGACGATGACGTTGAAGATCAAGGGCTTTTTTAACACTGATGAAGACTGAAGAATTCCACTGAAGACCAAGAGCTCTTTGAGGATGATGGTGAAGACCAAGGGCTCTTCGTCGACACTGATGAAGACCAAGGGCTGAGGATGACGAAGACCAAGGATGACGACGTTGAAGGCCAAAGATGATGACATTGAAGACCAAGGGCTCTCTGAGGACAACGGTGACAGACAAGGGCTCTCGAAGGACGATGACAAAGACCAAGGGCTCTCTGAGGATGATGACGGGGCCGCCTCAGGCCTCCTCTTCAGCCTCCTCCCCAAAATCCTCCTCCTCCTCGGCCGTGGCGTCCTGGTACTGCTGGTACTCGGACACTAGGTCGTTCATGTTGCTCTCGGCCTCGGTGAACTCCATCTCGTCCATCCCCTCGCCCGTGTACCAGTGCAGGAAGGCCTTGCGGCGGAACATGGCTGTGAACTGCTCCGAGATCCTCTTGAACAGCTCCTGGATGGCCGTGCTGTTCCCGATGAAGGTGACAGCCATCTTGAGCCCGCGGGGCGGGATGTCGCACACAGCCGTCTTGACGTTGTTGGGGATCCACTCCACGAAGTACGAGCTGTTCTTGTTCTGCACGTTGAGCATCTGCTCGTCCACCTCCTTCATGGACATGCGGCCACGGAAGACGGCGGCCACAGTGAGGTAGCGCCCGTGGCGCGGGTCGCAGGCGGCCATCATGTTCTTGGCGTCGAACACCTGCTGGGTGAGCTCGGGGACGGTGAGGGCTCGGTACTGTTGGCTCCCGCGCGACGTGAGCGGCGCGAAACCCGGCATGAAGAAGTGGAGACGCGGGAACGGAACCATATTGACGGCCAGCTTGCGGAGATCGGCGTTGAGCTGACCGGGGAACCTCAAGCAGGTGGTGACGCCGCTCATGGTGGCCGAGACGAGGTGGTTGAGGTCGCCGTAGGTCGGCGTGGTCAGCTTCAAGGTGCGGAAGCAAATGTCGTAAAGCGCCTCGTTGTCAATGCAGTAAGTCTCATCCGTGTTCTCCACCAACTGATGGACAGACAGGGTGGCGTTGTACGGTTCCACCACCGTGTCCGAGACCTTCGGCGACGGGACGACGCTGAAGGTGTTCATGATGCGGTCGGGATATTCCTCGCGGATTTTGGAGATGAGCAGCGTCCCCATCCCCGAGCCGGTGCCGCCGCCCAGTGAGTGGGTCAACTGGAAGCCCTGGAGACAATCGCAACTTTCCGCCTCTTTGCGCACGACGTCCAGGACCGAGTCCACCAGTTCGGCGCCTTCCGTGTAGTGGCCCTTGGCCCAATTGTTGCCGGCGCCGCTCTGGCCTGGGGGCACCACGGGGACATCATTGAGGGGTCACCGAAGGGGTCTGGGGACCTTGGGGGAGAGTTTGAGGGACCTGCGGGGACTTTGGGGACCTTAATCCCAACGTTGGGGGCCATCAAACCCTCACTGGGGACCTTGATGTGACCTTGGGGACCTTAGATTCTAACCTTGGGGACCTAAAAAGGGACCTTGGGGACCTCGATGTCACCATTGGGTACCTTGATCCCAACCTTGGGGACCTTAAAATGGACCTTGATGTGACCTTGGGACCTTAATCCCAACCTTGAGGACCATAAAAGGGACCTTGATGTCATCTTGGGGACCTTGATCCCAGCTTGGAGACCTTCAAAGGGACCTTGGGGACATTGACGTCAACCTTGGGGACCTTGATGTCACCCCTGGGGACATCGATCCTGCCCTTGGGGGCCATCAAACCAACCTCGGGGACCTCAACCCAACTTTAGGGACCCCAAAGCAACCTTGGGGACCCTTCAAACCAACCTTGGAGATCTTCAACCCAACTTTAGGGGCCTCAAACCGCCCTTGGGGACCCTCAAACCACCTTGGAGACCTTGATCCCAACCCTGGGGACCTTCAAACCAACCTTGGGGACCCTGATGTGACCTCAGGGCTCCTGGAGGTGACATTTGGGGACAGGAAGTGATGTCACTCACCGAAGACGAAGTTGTCGGGCCGGAAGATCTGCCCGAAGGGCCCCGATCGCACCGAGTCCATGGTCCCCGGCTCAAGGTCCACCAGGATGGCCCTGGGGACGTATTTACCCCCTGGGGAGAATGGGGACAATGAGGGTGGGACTGGGACACCCCAAAAACGAACCCAGTGCCTGAGAAAATCCCCAAATCGGCCAAAAAACAGAGAAAATCAGCCAAAAATTGGCCCAAAAATGCCCCAAATTGACTCCCCAAACACCCCAAACTGCCTCATTTAACCCCAAAATCCACAAAACCTCAAAACTTCCCCAAAAAACCCCAAATTGATCAAAAAGTGGAGAAAATTGGCCCCAAAACGCCCCCCAAATCACCCCAAAACTGCCTCCCCAAGAACTTCAAAATTCCCCCAAAAACCCCTGAAATTGGCCCCAAAAAACCCCAAATGGCCAAAATTGTCCCTCAAATCACTCCAAAACTCCCCAAATTGGCCCAAAAATGGACAAAATTGCCCTAAAAACTCCAGAAATTTTACCCCCAAAATTGCCTCAAATGGGGGGGGTGGGGGGGGGATAGGGGGGACGACAAATTTTGGGGAATTCTGGAGGGTTTTGGGGAATTTCGGGTCCCAACAGGGTATTTTTGGGTAAAAAGTGATTATTTTGGGACAACACCAAACCCAAGAAGGATATTGGGTGCCAGAGGCACATTCTGGGGGGAAATCAGGAGATTTGGGGGCACCACAGAAATTCTGAGCAAGCGTATTTCGAAGCATAGAAGGTGGATTTTAGGTTGAAAAATGGCGATTTTCAGCGCAGGGATTTGTGGGTGTCGCCAGCAGCTTTTTGGAGTGAAATGTGGGGGTTTGGGAGACAAATTTTGGGGGTGAAAAGTGAGAATTTCAGAACACATAGCAGAAAAAGGAACCAGCACCATTTGGGAGCACAATGGGTGGATTTTGGGGCAAAAAATGGCCGTTTTGGGATTCAAGGCTGCCAGCAACAGCTTTTTGGGGTGAGAGCTGGCGATTTTGGGGCGACACGCCGCGTTTTTGACCGGCCGGACCCACTGGCACGGGGGAGGGGGATTTGGGATTTGCCGGCGTCGATGGGTTTTTGGGGGGAAATTTGGGGTTTTTGGGGGCGGGGACTGAGAGGGGACCCCCGGGGGGTGGGGTGGGGGTGATGATGTCATGATGATGTCATACCAGTGGCCTCATTGTAGTAGACGCTGATGCGGTCGAGCTGCAGGTCGCTGTCCCCGTGGTAGGTGCCAGTCGGGTCGATCCCATGCTCGTCGCTGATCACCTCCCAGAACTGGGCGGGGCCACAGGAGGGTGTGGTCACAAGGGGGTGTGGCCATGGAGACTCCACCCCCCCAGCCCCACCCCCTCCTTCCATATGGATCCTTGGGGGGGGGATCTGCACCCCACCTCCCTTGGGGTTTTAGGTGGGAGGGGCTTAGAAAGAGGGCAGGGCTTGGAGGGGCAGAGCCTGATTGGACAAACCCATCCCCGGGGGGCTGGTTGGTGTATGGGGAGTGAGGCCCCACCCCCAAAGGGGTGGAGCCTCTTTAAAGGCGCAGGTTCAGCTCCCCCAGGGGCAGAGCCTGTAGCCAAGGGGGCGTGGCTTTGAGGCCTGGAGGACGAGCCAATGGGGCAGCTTGATGCGGCAAAGGGGGCGGAGCCAACCCCAAGGGGCTGGTTGGTGAATGGGGGGGTGAGGCCCCGCCCCAAAGGGGTGGAGCCTGCGCTAAAGGGCGGGAGCTCCATTGGACAACCCTGGGTGGCTGAGCCTTGAATCTGATTGGGCGAGCCAGCCCAGGTGGGAGGAGCTTTGAGGCCTGAAAGGATGAGACACCCTGGGGGCGGAGCCAACTGCAGGAGAACAAATGGGAGGGTGGGACATGGCAAAGGGGGCGGAGCCAACCTGAGGGGGGTGAGGCCCCGCCCCCCCAAAAGGGCGGGAACCGGAAACCGTTTGAATTTCAGTGACAGCCCCAAATTTGCCTTTTCCTCCCCCCCAAAAAATCCCCCTCCCCGCTGTCAGATTTCCCCCAAAATTTTGATTTTTTTTCGCCCAAAAAATGTACCAGGGCGGGCGGGGGGGGGTGGGGACGGGACACGCCCTGTCGGGGAAAAAAGGGCCAAAACAGTGCGATTCTGGGTTTAAAAGTTTAATTGTGGGGACATTTGGCTTAAAAAATTTCATTTTGCACTGAAAAATAAGTTTTAAGGTAAAAAGCAGAAATTTTGGGGCCTCTTTTTTGGGGCAGAAATGGGCATTTTTGGAAAAAAAGCTGCCAAAAAATTATAATTCTGCAGTAAAATGATCTTGTTTTGAGGCTAAAAAACACATTGCTGAGCAGAAAAATGGCTTTTTTGGGTCAGAAAGCTGCTTTTTGGACGTTTTAGAGAACAAAGATGCTGTTTGGGGGCTGAAAAATATATTCTGTCTTATTTGGGGGTCAAACCACTCAATTTTAGGGACAAAATTGCCATCGTGCAGCAAAAAAATGATGTTTTCAGGGTGGAAAAATATAAACTGTGAGGCAAAACTCAGCATTTGAGGCAAAAAATGGCATTTCATTCTTGAGCGAAAAGCTCCATTTTGGGGCTGGAAACCTCCATTTTGGGACCGAGAATCACGGGTTTAGCTGTGAAAAAATCCACTTGCAACTAAAAAAAAAAAAAATATGGGGCGAAAAAGGTTTTAGGTCCAGAAAAGCCCATTTTGGGGCAGAAAAAAAAAATTGACGACTAAAAATGACAATTTAGGAAAAAAAAATCTTTCTCTGAGGGTGAAAAGCTCCATTTTGGGGCTGGAAATCCCTTTAAAGAGGAAAAAACCCCCACATTTTAATGCTGAAAAAAAAAGGTTTGGGGTTAAAAAATAAATCGTATTTTAGATCTAAAAATCTCCATTTCGAGACCAGAAAGTCTGGAATTTTTCCATTTTAGGGCAAATTTTAGAGAACAAAGCTCTTTTTTCGAGGGTGAAAACTCCATCTTGATCCCAAAATCCTTCATTTTGGGATTTTAAAACCTTTATTTTCTTAAAATTCCCAGACTGTATTTCAGGTCTCGAAAAGAAAAAACGCCATTTTGAGGCAGAGAAAATGGCATTTTTGGGGCGAAAACCTCCCATTTTGGGACTAAATGATCCCATGGGGGGGGACATGCCCATATTTTGGGGCTAAAAACCCCCATTTGGGGGCAAAATATCCCTATTTTTGGCTCAGAAACCTTCTCTTTTGGGGTGAAAACCCCTCATTTTGGGTCCAAACGCGCTGTGGGCAGCACGACCCGATTTGAGACCCATTTAAAAAAAAAAAAATCTTTATTTTGGGGTTAAAAGCCGCACTTTTAGTGTAAAATATGCCTCTTTTGTAGCCAAAATACCGTATTGGGGGGCGCAAACTCGTTTTTTAGGCGCAAAAATCCCCATTTTGGGGCGGCTTTAAGGGGGGGAAAGCGCTTGTTTTTTCGGCTTAAAAATCCTGTTTGGCGAAAGGGCGGGAAACAAAAAGCCGCATTTTTGGGGGCGAAATCCGCCCCTAAACGGGTTCGATTTAGGACTGAAAATCCATCAATCGAGGCCAAGAAAAAGCTATTTTGGGGCCGAGCTTCGCGCGAAGCTGTTTAGTCGATGGGGACGACGAGGGGAAGGTGGCTCTTTCGTGTCAAAAAGGGCGGTTTCGGGTCCGAGGGCGCGTTCCGGGGCCGCCGGCCGCGGGCGGGCCGCGAACCCGCCATTTTGGCGCCGCGTGCGCGGGCGGGGCCGCCCCCATTTTGAGGCCGGAAACCTCCATTTTGGGACCGAACCGCTTCGTTTTTCACCCGAACCCCCCCCCCTCAAATTCGCGAACCGGCTTGTTAATTTAGGCGTTGAGCTGCGGGGGAAATGGGAAATTTGGGGCGAAAACCGCCCCGCTTCGCGGCCGCCTTTGTCTGCGCGCGGAGGGAGGGGCCGCGCCGCGTGGGGAGGGAACAAGGGGGTCCACCCCGCCCCCCGCCGCTCACCTTGGCCCCGATCTGGTTGCCGCATTGTCCCGCCTGGATGTGGACGATCTCCCTCATGCTGGCGGCGCTGGCGCGGTTGGGCCCCACCCGGGTTCTTTTTTTTTTTTTTTATCGCTAGGAAAGATGGCGCGGCCCCTTTAAAGCGAGAGCGCTGTCAGCGGCGCGCGGCGGCGGCGGGAAACAATGGCGGCTCGCGCCGGCCGGCGCCGCCTCATATAGAGAAAGAGGCGGCGCCCCGCCCCCCGCGCTCCCATTGGACGGTGCCGCCCGCTCGCCTCGCTCCCATTGGGCGGTGCGGGCGGGAGGCCACGCCCCGCCGCGGCCTGTGGTTAAAAAAACTGGCCGCGGCCGCTCTGCCTCTCTCGGAGGACTGTCCCCGCTTCTTCTCTATGCTCCCCGCCGGAAGGACGCGCGCAGCAGCCAATGGGAGCGCCCGCTGGGCGGTCACGGGGGACGGTGACGACCAATGGGAGCGGGAGGGCGGGGCGAGGGGGCGGTGGCGCGGGACGGGTGAGTGCGAGGAGCACTTCGGGGCATTTTGGGCAGTCCCGGGGCACTTGGGGGGGGCGAGGGGCTGTTTTGGGGCAATCTGGGGCCCTGTGGGGCAGTTTTGAGGGGCTAAAGGGGCAGTTTGGGGGCAAATTGGAGCCTTTTGGTGCATTCTGCGTGGTCCCAGGGGCACTTGGGGGGTTAAAGGGCATTTTTGGGGGGTGCTTGGGGCAATTCGGGGGCTGGGGGGGCAATTTTTGTTCCCCTGGGGTAATTATTTCTCTCTTCCCTCCCCCCCCAACCCAGGTAATGAACCGAGGAATCGACCCCCCGTTGGGGGCAGGTGGGTTCCTCGGACACCTGCGTCCCTTCCCCTTGCCCCAGACGTCAGGGGCCCCAAAACCCACCTTTTTCACCCCAAAACCTCCCCTGATCCAGCTGCAGGTGCAAAACCAGCAATTCCAGATGTTGCCGTCCCCCAGAATGGACCCTGGGCCCTCGTGGAGAGCGATACAGACGTGGACTCAGATCCAGACGTTCCCGTGGACCTGGAACCACCAACTCCAGATGTTGGACGCCCCAAAACCCAATATTTCCCCCAAAAAACCTCCCACGGTCCAGATGTGACACTAAAGAGACCAAATCCAGATATTCCACCGGTATCACACAGCGATGGGGACAGCGATACAGACGTGGAGCTGGAACCGCCAACCTTAGATGCTGGACGCCCCCAAATCCGACGAATTCGACCCAAAACGTCCCAACATCCAGATGTTCAGCACGACAACAGGGACATCAACAGGGACAGTGAGACAGATGTTGAGGGCGACCCCCCAAATCCAGCTGTTTCCATCCCCAAAACGCCCCTGAACATCTCAACAGATCCCCCCATGGTGCCGGAGACTCCGGATCCAGATGTTGCACCCTCAAATTTGCCGTTTCTGGCCCCGAATTCAGGGGACGGGAAAGAGAACGACAGCGACGGTGAGAGGGGGTGGGCGCGGACGCCTGGGTCCCTCCCAATGCCTGGGTCCCCTCTCACGCCCCTTTCTCGCCCCCAGGTGACCCCGCCCTCTTCTTGGAGCCCACCCAGAACTTCCTGTCGCCGGCGGATGACGGTTGGTGGCCCCGGATGCCTGGGTCCCCTTTCCCCAGACACCTGGGTCCCCTTTTCCCGGATGCTTCGGTCCCTTCCCCTTGCCCCAGATGTCGGGGCCCCCAAAACCACCATTTTCACCCCAAAACCTCCCCTGATCCAGCTGCAGGTGCAAAACCAGCAATTCCAGAGGTTCCCACTCCCCAAAATGGACCCTGGCCCCTCGTGGAGAGCGATACAGATGTGGACTCAGATCCAGACGTTCCCGTGGACCTGGAACCACCAACTCCAGATGTTGGACGCCCCAAAACCCAATATTTCCCCCAGAAAACCTCCCACGGTCCAGATGTGACACTAAAGAGACCAAATCCAGATATTCCACCGGTATCACACAGCGATGGGGACAGCGATACAGACGTGGAGCTGGAACTGCCAACCTTAGATGCTGGACGCCCCCAAATCCGACGAATTCGACCCAAAACGTCCCAACATCCAGATGTTCAGCACGACAACAGGGACATCAACAGGAACAGTGAGACAGATGTTGAGGGCGACCCCCCAAATCTAGCTGTTTCCATCCCCAAAACGCCCCTGAACATCTCAACAGATCCCCCCATGGTGCCGGAGACTCCGGATCCAGATGTTGCACCCTCAAATTTGCCGTTTCTGGCCCCGAATTCAGGGGACGGGAAAGAGAACGACAGCGACGGTGAGAGGGGGTGGGCGCGGACGCCTGGGTCCCTCCCAATGCCTGGGTCCCCTCTCACACCTCTTTCTCGCCCCCAGGTGACCCCGCCCTCTTCTTGGAGCCCACCCAGAACTTCCTGTCGCCGGCGGATGACGGTTGGTGGCCCCGGACGCCTGGGTCCCCTTCCCCCGGGTGCCTGGGTCCCCCCCAGACACCTGGGTCCCCTCCCGTAGGTTGGGATCCCGAGGAGCCCACCCAGCGCTTCGACCCCCCCGAGGAAGAGAAGAAGGAAACTCCGCCCCCCGCGGCCCCACCCTGCCACGCCCTGGACACCAGGGTCCCATCCCGGACGCCTGGGTCCCCCCTGGACGCCAGGGTCCCCCAAGCAGTGACGGTGCCATCGAGTGAGGAGGTGAGTGGACCCAGGTGTCCTGGGTGCCCCCCACCCGCCCTGTTCAAGGGGACCCAGGCGTCCAGGAAGGACCCAGGCGTCCAGGCACTGACCCCGCCCCCCCAGGTGGGGGCGGGGCTTCGCCGCAGCCAGCGATTGGCCGAGAGCCGAGGGGGTGGAGCCAAAGGGGATGGAGCTCCCGGCCCCGCCCCTCCCAGCCCCGCCTGCCAACCGTGGTGCGATCGCCTCCGGCCCCGCCCCCCTGCACCGGAGCTGCCAATCACGAGGCCCTGCCCACCGCCCAAGCCCCGCCCCCCGATGAGGCGTGCACGGGTGGGTGTGGCCAGAGGGGGGGCGGGGCTAACAAGGGTGGGGTGGGTGGGGGGCTCATTGGGTGGGCGGGGCTTGTGGGGGGGGCAGGTCTGACTGTGGCCCCACCCCCAGCAGGAAGAGGCAGAGTCTCCATTGGTCCCCAGGCCCAAGCTCCGCCCACGGGTGGGGCCGAGCAACAACCCCCCCCAGGTATTGTGGCCTCACCTCCCGCCGGTGTCCCCAGCATGTCCTGGTGTCCCCACCATGTCCCCACATTCGTGGGGTTGGTGGTGGCCCCAGGGTGTCCCCAACATGTCCCCAAGTGTCCCCATGTCCTGTCCATCGTTGTCACCACCCCAGGGGTGTCCCCACTGTGACCCCAACCTGTCCCCATGTCACATTGATGGCTGTCACCACCCCAGGGGTGTCCCCACGGTGTCCCCCTGATGTCCCCAATGTCCCCTCATGTCCCTAGGTGCTGTTCACAGGGCTAGTGGCCGCCCCGGCGCTGCTGGTGGCCCTGGGGACACTGGGGGGTTCGGTGGCCACCGATGTCACCGGTTGTTCCCACCTGGTCACCGACCGTGTGCGACGAACCGTCAAGTTCCTGTGTGGGGTGGCCCGAGGGATCCCCATTGTCACCCCCCAGTGGCTACTGCAGGTGATGAGGGCACAGGGAGGAACACTGGGGAGAAGGGGGACATTGGGGACAAGGGAACGGGGGACACCTGGGAAAAGGTGGCCCAAGGGGTCCCCATTGTCACCCCCCTGTGGCCACTCCAGGTGACAGGGGGGACACTGGGGACAAGGGATGGGGACCCTGGGGATAAGGAGAGGGGGTTCTGGGGACAGAAAAGGAGATTTTGGGGACATTGTAGCCTTGGGGACAGGGCGGTGTTTGGGGACACGGCAGCTCTTGGGGACAAGGGGGGACCTTAGGGACAAGGCGATGGGCGTTTGGGGACAGAAAAGGGAATTTCGGGGACATGGTGGCCGTGGGGACAATGGAGGGGCCCTTGGGGACAGGAGAGCCCTTGGGGACATGGGACAAAGGCCTTGGGGACAAGGGACAAAGGCTTTGGGGACAAGGGAAGTGGCTTTGGGGACACGGTGGCTCCTGGGGACATGGGGAGGTGGCCTTGGGGACATGACAGTCCTTGGGGAGAAAGATGGGGCCCTTGGGGACATGGGATGTGGCCTTGGGGACAGGGGGGTGTTTGGGAACAATGGGGTGGGACACGGGACACGGTGGCTCCTTGGAGACAGGGGGTGTCAGGGGGTGACCGTGGTGTCCCCAATGTGTCCCCACCGTGTCCCCAGAGCGCGGCTGCCAGGCGAGTCCTGCCCCCAGATCCCTTCCTGGTCAGTGACCCCGAGCGCGAGGGACAATTCGGGTTCCAATTGTCACTGTCACTGCGGAGGGCACGACAGCGCCCCCTGCTGCAGGTCAGTGCTGCCACTGTCCCCAATGTCCCCAAGGGTTCCCAAGGGTCCCCAAGAGTGTCCAGTGTCCCTGAGTGTCCCCTTGTGTCCCCTTTGTGTCACCCCCCATCACTGTCCCCAGGGCTACGAGATCCATGTCACCCCCAGCGTCCATCCCCCCCCCGAGGACATGAGGGACATTGTCACTTGTGCCGGGGGCACCTTCCTGCCCCGCATGCCCCGAACATACCGGGTGAGGGGACAATGGGGACATCGGGGGGGATGTTGGGGAACACTGGGAGGGGGACATTTGGGATAATGAGGGGGGGGACACTGGGGACAATGCGGGGGTGTTTGGGACAATGGGGAAGACATTGGGACACTGAGGGGACATTGGGGACACTGTGGGGATGTTGGGGACACTGGGAGGGGGATATTTGTGACACTGAGGGGACATTGGGGACAATGGGGGGATGTTGGGGACACTGGGAGGGGGATATTTGTGACACTGAGGGGACATTGGGGACAATGGGGGGATGTTGGGGACACTGGGAGGGGGATATTTGTGACACTGAGGGGACATTGGGGACAATGCGGGGATGTTGGGGATGATGTGGGGGACATTGGGACACTGAGGGGACATTGGGGACACTGGAGGGATGTTGGGGACAATGGAGGGGACATTGGGGACAATGGGGGGATGTTGGGGACCTAAAGCCACCAAGGGGTGGCTGGTGGGTCCCTATTGGGGGGGGGGGCGGGCAGAGTGTCCCTTCCCTCCATTATCCACTCACCCCATGACCCCCCCATGTCCCTTAATTGTCTCCCCCTCCACCTGGCCCCGCCCCCTCCTCTCCGGCCCCGCCCCCTCTGACCAGCCCCGCCGCCTGGTGATCACGTGTCCCGAGGACGCCGCGCGCTGGGGCCGGGCCCGGGCCCTGGACCTGCCCCTGAGCTCGGCCGAGCTGCTGCTGACGGGGATGCTGCGGCAGAGCCTGGAGCTCCGCCCCTTCCGGCTGCCGGCCCCGCCCCCCGAGCAAACCCCGCCCCCCTGACCGCGGCTGCCGCGGCGGAGCCTGGAGCTCCGCCCCTTCCTGCTCAGGGCTCCGCCCCCGCTCCAGGCCCCGCCCCCTCCTATAAACACCGTTTGAGCGTTTGAAACATGAGACGTTTTTGGGGGGAGATTTGAGTGGGTTTTCGTGGTTTTTTTTTTTTTTAGGGGAGGGGGATTTGGAGGTTTCTGGGGGATTTGGAGTTGGGGGGTATTTGGATTTTTGGGGAAGATTTGGATTTTTTGGGAGAATATCAATTTCGGAGGGGATTTGAGGTTTTTAGGGGATTTGAGGTTTGGGGGGCAAAATTTGGGGGGTTTGGGTGGAAATCTGGGGATTTTGGGGTGGAAAACCATTGGGCTTTCAATTGTCCACAACGAGGCCATTGGTCCCCAACAAAGCCACTTGTCCCCAGGAAGCCGTTGTCCCCATGACGCCACTTGTCCCCAGTGAGGCTGGTGTCCCCATGACGCCACTTGTCCCCAGTGAGGCTGGTGTCCCCGCGGCTGCCAGCGCCCCCTACCGCTGTCCCCGCAGCAGCCCCGGGATGGCGGCTCTGGCCTTGCGACACCCCCGTTCCACTGCGGTGACATCAGGGACGCCCCCGGTGACCAGGAGCCCCCGGGCCACCCGCAGCGTCCCCAGGAGGTGACACTTGGCCAGGCGGGCGCTGGCGTCCCACAGCGTCTCGGCCGCCGTCACCGTGGCCACCAGCTCCTCCCCGGGGCCACCAGAAGCCACCGCGGCCTCAACGTCCTCGAGGAGCCGCTGCAGGTGACAGTAGAAGCCAGTGGCCCCGTGACAAGCGGCCACCAAGCGGCCCAGCGGCCCCGCGGCCGCCGCCGCGCATCGTCCCCTCTCCCGGGCCACCCCCGCGGCCACCGCTGTCACCGCCGCTGCCTCGGTGGCCTCGCTGGCCGCCCGCAGCCCTGCGCTGGCCTGGGCCACCCGCTCCCCATGCGACATCACCTCCGAGGCCACTGCGGCCACCTCAGTGGCCACCGGCAGTGCCCGGGTGGCCGCCAGCAGTCCCCGAAGCGCCGCCTCCTCCTGGGCCACCGCGGCGGCCAGGTGGCCCTTGGGGACATCAGCAGTGGCCCCAGCGGTGGCGACGGTGACAACAGCGTCGCGCAAGCGCTCGGCGTCACCCGCCGCGGTGGCCCAGGTGGCTGCAGCTGAGGCCACCGCTTCCCGCCACCGACGGGTGATGGTGGCCACTGCGGCCCAGGTGGCACCTGGGGCGGCCTTGGGGACGTCGGGGTCCCCTGGTGGGAGCGCAGCGGTGGCCGCCGGGGTGGCTGTGGTGGCCACGGTGGCCTCAGTGGCCCCTGGGGTGACTGTGGTGGCCCAGGTGTCCCCCGTGGTGGCCCCAGTGGCCCCGGTCGCCCCGAGGGTGCGGAGGAGGCTCCTCAGGCTGGTGGCCCCGCAGGGTTGGTGGCCCATGGCCCGTCCTATGGTGGCCACCAAGGCCACCAGCCCCGCGCGCAGGGATCCCGGGGACGTGGCCACCGGGATGTCCCCCGCAATGGCCCCGAACTCGCCCAGCGTGGCCACCGCGGCCACCAGCGGCTCCAGCAGTGCCGGGGACACCTGGGGACAAGGACAGGGGGCGTTGTCACCTCTGGGGTGCCCCCATCTCCCCGTGTCACCCTGGGACCCCCGTGGCCCTTGTCCCCTCACTGGTGTCCCCTTCGTGGTGCCCAGATGCCACCCCCCGTGGCATTTGTCCCCTTGTCACCTCCCCGGTCTTCTGTCCCCACCATCCCCTGTCCCCTCTGTCACCCCCTGACCCCCTGTCCTGTCTGCCACCCCCATCCTCCTGTCCTTGTCACCCCCGTCCCTTTGTCCCCCTGTCACCTCCTGCCACCCCATCCCCATCCTCTTGTCACCCTCCTGTCCCCTCTGCCACCCCCGTTCTGTCCCCATGTCCCCCCATCCCCTTGTCACCCCCATCCCCATCCCATCGTCAGCCTCCTGCCACCCCCTCCCCTGTCCCCCCGCCTCCTCCGTCCTCCCTGTCCCCTCCCCCCCACCCCCTCCTCCCCGTTGTCCCACCTCGGGGGTGACAAGGACCCTGGTGGCCCCGGGGGTCCCCATGGTGTCCGGTGACGCGTCAGTGGCCGCGGCCGCACTCAGGGCTGGGCTGGGGGAGGGGCTGGCCCGAGAACGTCACCCGCCCCCCAGTGACGTGTCCCCCCTGGGTCCCCCCCGCCAGGGCCCCCAACGGGGTCCCGTGTCCCCTCCGTGTGACACAGTGTCCCCTTTATTGTCCCCAAGGGGGTCCCACAGGCCTCAGTGTCCCCAACGGGCGCCAGTGTCCCCCAGTGTCCCCAACAGGGCGCTACGGCCTCCAATGTCGCCCCCCCCCCGATGTCCCCAACAGGGCCTTGTGTCCCCAAGTACCTCCCAGTGTCCCCAGACAGGACAAGGGACATCAGGGTGTCCCCGAGACCCTCCCACTGTCCCCAGAGGAGACAAGGGACATCCCAGTGTCCCCAGAAGGGTCAAGGGACATCGGGGTGTCCCCAAGACCCTCCCAGTGTCCCCAGATGGGGCCAGGGGACACCAGGCTGTCCCCACCACAAAGGGCCACCCCGCTGTCCCCAAACCCCCGATGTCCCCATCACCGTCCGCTACTCGTCCCCCGGCAGCGCCCGCGCCGCCTGTTCCAGCCGCCGCGTCCCCTCCTCGTCCCCCAGCACCGTCCCCAAGGCCACCACGATGTCCCCGAGCAGCGCGGTGCTGGCCGGGAACCCTCGGGCCACCTCCAGGTCCTCGGTGACAGCGGCCACCAGGTCCCTGAGGTGACCCGTCACCTCCTCCAGCGTCCCCAGGGTAGCGGTGGCCGCAGCGGCCTCGGCGGTGGCCTCAGTGGTGGCCGCGGTGGCGGCCGCGGTGGCCCGGGCCAGGCGGCGGTACCGCAGCGCCTGGTGCCGCTGGTGGCTGGCAGCGGTGACAAGGTGATGCCGCGATGTCCCCAGGGCCCACAGCACCCCCTGGCAGAGCAAGGTGACCGTGGCCAGGCAGGGGACGAGGTGACATTCCTGCGTCACCCCCAGGGACTCGCGCACAGCGTCCAGGGACACTAGGGGGACAGGGGGACGTGGCAGCTGGTGGCACCTCCCGGTGGCACCTCCTGGTGTCCCCTGTCCCCTCCCAGTGTCCCCAGTTCTCTCCTAGTGTCCCCAGTGTCCCAGTGTACCCTCCTAGTGTCCCCAGTTCCATCCCAGTGTCCCCAGTCCCCTCCCAGTGTCCCCTGTCCCTTCCGGGTGTCACTGTCCCCTTCTGATGTCCCCAGTTCCATCCCAGTATCCCCAGGTGTCCCAGTGTTCCCAGTCCCCTCCCAGTGTCCCCTTCCATTTGGTCCTTCCTACTGGTCCCTCCTGGTCCCCACTGGTCTATATGGGTCTGTAGGGCTCCCTACTGGTCTGAACTGGTCCCTACTGGCCTGAACCGGTCCCTACTGGTCTGTTCTGCTCTGGTCTATACTGGTCAGGGCAAGAGAAAGTCTACAGGCTTGTAGAGCTTCTTACTGGTCTGTACTGGTCTGTAGGGTTCTCTACTGAACCAAACGGATCAGTAGAGCTCCCTACCGGTCTGAACTGGTCTGTAAGTTCTGTACTGGTCTGTAAGTTCTGTACTGATCTAAATGGATCTGTAGGGCTCCCAGTTGCTCCGCACTGGTCCATACTGGTCTGTACTGGTCTGTACTCACGCAGGGGGGCGCAGAAAACCATCAGCCCCAACGCCAGGGTCCGGCCGGCCCAGAACACCCGGCGCTGGCGCCGGTTCCGCCGCAGCTCCCGCTCCAGTTGGGCCGCGGCCGCCTCGGCCGCTGCCCCCAGCGCCCGGTACAGCCCCTCGGGGTCCAGCCCCGGGGTCTCCGACGTCCCCGACGTCCCCAACGCCGCCACCGCGGCCACCAGCGCCTCCTGCAGCGCCACCAGCGCCGCCTCCGCCCCCTCCAGCACTGTTCGCGCTTGATCCAGCGCCAGCGCCACCGTCACCGGCATCCCCAGTGACTCGGTCAGTGCCACCAGAGCGCCCAGGGCTTGGCCAGTGGCTTCTGTGGCCGAGGCCACCGCCGGGGACAGCAGTGGAGAGGACATCCTGCAAGAGACCCAGGCGTCCGGGTGGGACCCAGGAGTCTGGGAGGGACCAGGGAGTCCGGGTACAGAGCCCTCCCCAAGGCCATAATGAAGAGGGACCCAGGCGTCCGGGAGGGACCCAGGCATCCGGGAGGGGACCCAGGCATCCGTGTGGGACCTAAGCGTCCAGGAGGGACCCAGGCACCCAGGTACAGAGCCCTCCCCAAGGTCATAATGAAGAGAAGAGGGACCCAGGCTTTCGGGGAGGGACACAGGCGTCCAAGAGGGGACTCAGGCATCCTGGTGGGGACCCTCCCCCCAAGCCCATAATGAAGAGAAGAGGGACCCAAGCATTTGGGGGGAACCCAGGCACCCTGGAGAGGACCCAGGCGTCGGGGCGTGGCCACCACTGCCACTCTAAGGGACCCAGGCATCCGGATGCAGGAAAACCCCCTTCACTTCCCTTTCCGTACCCATGGAGGGGACCCAGGCGACTGGGTGGGACCCAGGGGTCCGGGGGGAGACTCAGGCATCCGGGTCCAACCCCCCCAGCACTTACCTCCGTGTACCCTTCGGGGACCGTCCTCACCAGCCGGTGACACCCACGTCACGTCCCCTCCTCCGCCCTCGGGGCGCCCCGGCTTCCGGGCTCCAGGGAGGGACCCAGGCGTCCGGGGCCTGCAGTTACCCCCTTAGGCCCAGATTCACCCCCTCAGGGCCAAATTTACCCCCTCAGGACTCATATTTACACCCTTAGGCCTGGATTTACCCCTTTAGGCCCAGATTTACCCCCTTAGGCCCAGATTTCCACTTCCAGGACCCCGATTTAGGCCCCAAGGCCCCAGATTTAACCCCTCAGGGCTAAAATTCACCCTTCAGGACTCTCGTTTGCCCCCTTAGGCCCAAATTTACTCCTTTATGCTCAGACTGTGCCCCTCGGGGCCCAGATTTAACCCTTTAGGCCCTGATTTACCCCTCAGGGCCCAAATTTACCCCCCAGGACCCCGATTTCCCTGCTTAGGCCCAGATTTATCCCTTTAGGCCCAGATTTTCCCTCTCAGGGTCCAGATTTACCCCTCCGGGCCCTGATTTCACCCCTTAGGCCCAGTTTTACTCCCGTGGGGCTCAGATTTACGCTTCTAGGACCCCGATTTAGGCCCCAAGGCCCCAGATTTACACCCCAGACCCCAGATTTGCCCCCCCAGGGCCTGATTTACACCCCCCCAGGCCTCAGTTTTAACCCCTTCGGCCCCAACTTTACCCCAGGCCCCGCCCCTCGAGCCCTGATTGGCCGAGCAGCAGCTGTGCGTCCAGACGTGGCCTCTCATTGGCCAGCGAGGAGGAAGGGCTTTTGTATTCCCACCTTTCATTGGCTGGCGCTTTCCCGCCACTTGGGAAGCTACTGGGAGTGCGTGGGGGGGAACTGGGAGTCACTGGGAATACAAGTTGGTGTTTACTGGGAGCCAATGGGAGATACTGGGATCCACTGGGAGCATGGGGTGGGGACTGGGAGTCACTGGGAATACGAGAGGGCCGTTACTGGACATCACTGGGAGCCCTATAGATCCATTTAGATCGGTACAGAGCTTACAGACCAGTTCAAACCAGTACAGACCAGTAGGGAGCTCGACTGATCTGTTTGGTTGAGTAGACACCCTTACAGACCAGTATAGACCAGTAAGAAGTTCTACAAGCCTGCAGACTTTCTCTTGCCCTGACCAGTGTAGAGCAGTAGGGACCAGTTCGGACCAGCAGGGACCAGTTCGGACCAGCAGGGACCAGTTCGGACCAGTAAGAAGCTCTACGGACCAGCAGAGGTCTCGGCACATCCCCGAGCGGCCGGGCACCAGGACCCAGGGGCCTCCAGACTCCCCAGGGATTTATCCTCCTTTGATTTATCCCCCTCAAAACTGTTTTCCCTCAAGTGTCTGTGCTCCCTGCAGGAAACATCACAATTTTATCTCAAAAATCACAGTTTTTCACTCTTCCCCCCCAAAAAAAACCCTTGATTTTCCCTCTCAGAACACCCCAGTTTTTGTCAATAAATCCCCATTTATTCCCTCCCGTGAACCCGTTTTGCTCAGTTTTTCCTGAGAACTCATCAAAAGCTTTTCTTCAAAACGCTGTTTTATTATAAAAAACTCTCATAAAAAGTTTCTTTCAGTAAAAAAAACCTTCTTCCTGCACATGAAAAAACCCCAAACATTTTTTCCTCTCAGGAAACCCCCATTTTTTGCAAATCCCCTTTTTTTTTCCAAAAAAATGCTGCAAAACTGACTTTTTTAAATACCTTTTTCCCCTGGACCCCCAGTTTTTTCCTCACAATTCCCCATTTTCTACCAAAAGTTCCTTTTCCACTGTCAGAACCAAAGTGTTGGGGTGTCAGAGCCCAAATAGATCGGGGTGCCTGGTCACACTGGAACGGAGGGTGGGTTTTAGGGGCAGTGGGGGTTTGGAGGCAGTTTTTGGGGTGCAATGTTGGGGTCCCAGTTTTGGCGTCCCGTTTTTGGGGTCCAGTTTGGGGTCCCAGTTTTGGGGGTGCACTTCTCGGGCTGCAGTTTGGGGTCCCCCCCTCGCACGCTGTGTTTCTGTCTCTTCCAGAAGTGCCCAACGTCGGGGCGAGGTGCAGTTTTTGGGGTCTCTTTTTTTGGGGGTGCAGTTTTGGGGTTCAGGTTTTCGGGCACGGTTTTTGGGGTCCGTTTCGAGGGTGCAGTTTGGGGGTCCCCCCATTGTTACCCGTTGTGTTTCTGCCTCTTCCAGAAGCGTCGGACATCGGGGTGTCCCCCGGGCGTCACCACCAGCAGCCGCCGCGCCGGGTGCTCGAACAGCAGAACCCCCAGCGCCCGCGCCTGGTCCCGCAGCAGCGCGAAGTCCCCGGGGGACAGGAACTGGTTGTACAGCACCCCTGGGGACACGGGGACGTGAGGGGACACGCGTGTCGCCAACGGGGACAGCCACGGGTGAGTGCCACCTCCCCCCGGGAGACAGGGGCGCTTGTGCGGCACCCCTGGGGATATGGGTGTCACCGGGGGGGACTGGCACCTCTTCCCGGCGCTGGCACCTCCCTTTGGGGACATCAGGGACTGTCCCCTCCCTTTGGGGACCCGCCGGGGTTGTCACCCCCCTCAGGGACAGTCCCCTCCTCATGGGGACCTCACAAGACTGTCCCCTCCCCATGGGGACATCAGGGACTGTCCCCTCCCCTCGGGGACCTCAAGGATTGTCACCTCCCTTTGGGGACATCAGGGACAGCTCAGGGACCCCCAAGGCTACCACCCCCCGCCCCAAATGTCCCCCATTGGGGACACCAGTTCCCCCACACACCCTTGGGGACACCCTGGAGATGCCACCCCCCTCTTGGGGACAGCGGGTGACCCCAGGTGACGCAGGTGACAGCGCGGTGTCCCCTCACCCTCGGTGAAGCGCAGCCGGTCCCGCTCCAGCTCCCACAGCCGGATCTGGTCCGTGATGGTGGGCGGCAGCACCGGGCTCTGCAAGGGACCCAGGCGTCCGGGGGGGACCCAGGCGTCCGGGGGGACCCAGGCATCCGGGGGGACACCCCTCCCACCCACCATCAGGGGGACCCAGGCATCCGGGGGGGACCCAGGCGTGCAGGGAACACCCCTCCCACCCACCATCAGGGGGACCCAGGCGTCCGGGGGGGACCCAGGCGTGCAGGGAACACCCCTCCCACCCACCATCAGGGGGACCCAGGCGTCCGGGAGGGACCCAGGCATCCAGGCGGTGCCACCCACCTGCTTGGCCATGACAGGGTGTGCCCGGGTGCGCAGGAAGTGAATGATCTGGCGGGGGGGACATTAGTGGGGGACACCCTGATGTCCCCAGGGTCACCCCAGGGCCCCCCAGCCCCCTTGGCTGTGTCCCCCGCTATGTCTCCCCCATTGTGTCCCATGTCCCCCGATGACCCCCGTGTCCCCTGTGTGCCCCCATGTGACTTGTGTCCTTCCGTCATCTCCCTTATGTTTCCTGTGTCCCTTCCATGTCCCCCCATCTCTCCCCACACAGTGTCCCCCATGTCCCTCCCCCCTGTCCCCAGTGTCCCCCCCGCCATGTCCCCGGTGTCCCCACCTGGTCAGCGGTGATGCCGTTGGCGATGGCTGCCTGGACACTGTCCCTTGTCACCTGGGCCACCACCAGGTTGGGGAAGCGATAGAGCAGCTCGGAGAAGAGGGCGATGAGAGCGACCTGCAGCTCCGAGTCTGGGGACACAGGGCACGTGGGGACACGGGGGTCAGCACAGGTGGGGATGAACAACGGGGACACAAAGGGACAGAACGTGACGAGTGATCAGTGGAGGTGGGGGGGACGCCTGGGTCCCATGTCACCTCCCTGGGGACTTTTGGGGACATTTAGGGACAGACCAGTGTAGGCATAGATGCGGTAGTTGGTCTCGACGATGACGAAGCCGCGAGCGTCGGGCTCGGGGGGACACCCCGATGTCCCTGAGGCCAGCGCGATGGCCAAGCGTGTCGGGTAGAACCGGCGGGACTTGCGCTGCGGGGACACGGTGGGGACACGTTGGGGACAACGGGTGTGACAATGACCAGGGGGTGACGGGGATGAGGGACATGGCATCACAGACACAACCGTGGGGACTAGAATGAGCCCTGAGGGGCTCCTGCCACCCGCCGTGTCCCCTGACCCCCTCCTGTGTCACCCGCAGTGTCCCTCGCAGTGTCACCCAGAGTGTCACCCGCGGTGTCACCCGCTGTCACCTTCCTCTGGAAGACGAGCCCGAACTCGCGCAGGTGCTGCAGGAAGGTGAGCAGGGACTCGCTCATGGCCTCGGTGGAGTAATCCTGGGGACAGCCCAGTCAGCACCAGTTAGCACCAGTAACCTCCCGGTAACCCCCAGTAACCCCAGCCCTCGGTGGGGTGATCCTGGGGACAGCCCAGTTAGCACCAGTAGCCTCCCAGTAACATCACAGTAACCCCCCAGTAACAACCCACTCACCCCCAGTAACCCCAGCCCTCCATGGACTAATCCTGGTGACACCAAGTCCCAGTTAACCCCAGTTACTCCCCCAGTAACCCCCAGTTATCCCCCGCCCCTCCCCAGATCAATCCATGGTGGGGTTTTTTGGGGGTGGGAGGGGTCCCCTTCCCAAACACCTGGGTCCCCCCGGACGCCTGGGTCCCTGTACCTTGCCCAGGGTGGAGAAGCTGAGCTGGAACAGGAAGGACAGAATCTCCACCAGGTCCATCCCCCGCGCCTGGGGAGGGGGGGGGGCAGAGATTTAGGGGGGACCCTGCGGATTTGGGGGGGGTCCCGGTTTTGGGGACCCCCCCTGTTTTTTGGGGGGACCATCCCGGCCTCACCTCTGCCCCCTGCAGGTACTGGAGGATGAAATACCAGAGCTGGGCGGGGGTGTCGAGCAGCAGGAACTGGAACCCGGCCGAGGTGATGCAGGGGGCGTCCCCCCCCTCGCTGGGACCCCAAATTAGGGGGGGTCCCTAAACTTCAGGGGGGTGCTGGAAACTTGGGGGGGTCCCTAAACTTGGCGGGGGGGAGGCTGGAAACTGGGGGGGTGCCCAAAAGCAAGAGAGCCCCTAAAACTGAGGGCGCCCTGAAACTGAGAGGAGGTCCCTAAAACTTGAGGGGGATCCCTAAACTTGGGCAGGTCCCTAGAATTGGAGAGGGACCCTAAAACTGGAGGGGGGGCTGAAACTGAGGAGGGGTCCCCAAATCCCCCCAACCCCCTGGGGACCCCCTGAAACTCCCCTGAACCTTCTTGGGGACCCCAATTCCTCCCCACAACTCCCCCAAACCCCCTCAGGATCCCCCAACCCCCCCCGGGGAGCCCCCAAACCCCCCAGGATGCCCCCAAATCCCCCCTTAAAACACCCCAAACCTCCCCAGGACCCCCCCAAATTTCCCCCAGGACCCCCCCCAAGCCCCCCTAGTGGCCCCCAAAGACCCCCTGCCCACCCCAAAACCCTCCCTGGGGAGCCCCAAATTCCCCCAGTCCCCCACTCAGGAAGCCCCCAAATCCCCCCAGGGAGCCCCAAACCCCTTGGGAAACCCCCCCAAAATCCACCAAATTTCCCCCAGGGACCCCCAGGACTCCCCCAAACCCCTCGGGGACCCCCCGAAACCCCCCTGACCCCCCAAATTCCCCCCAAACCTCCTCATGAGCCCGGCCTGCACCAGCAGCTGCGCCAGGTCCTGGCTCACGGCCGCGCTGGGCGACCCCACCATGAAGTGCAGGATCACCTGGGATTTTGGGGTGAAAATGCCTGGATTTGGGGCCTGGGGGGTCTCCCCAGATTTGGGGGTTGTGTCCCCCCCATCGGATTTGGGGGGGATCTTGGGGTCCCCACCTCCCAGCGCTCCTCGGCATATCGATCCAGCGCCCGCACGTCCCGCGCGTGCCGGTCGGGGCCCAGCGGGCTCGTGGTGTCCCACCACGGGGACCCCCTGAAAAAGGGGTCCCTGTGTCACCTGGTGTCCCCCCCACGGTGTCCCCACCCCCCCCCGGGGGTCCCCATGTCACCCCCGGGGTCCCCAAACCCCCCCAGTGTCCCCAAAATCTCCCCCGGTGTCCCCACATCCCACCGGGGGACCCCCTAAAATGGGTCCCTGTGTGTCACCTGGTGTTCCCCCCAGTGTCTCCAACCCCCCCCGGGGTCCCCTCATCCTGCTGTCACCCCAAGTTCCCCCCATGTCACCCCATTGTCCCCCCACCCCATGTCCCGCGATGTCACCCCACTGTCCCCCCTCATTCCGTGTCCCCCCTTGTCCCCCATGTCCCCCGGTGCCACTGACCCCCCCAGCAGGGCCACGCGCAGGTTCAGCCGGAAGTTGGGGTGCAGAGCGACCCCCGGGAGCCCCCCGGGCAGCGTGTGGGGGTGCAGGAGCCGCAGGGCCTGCAGCGCCTCCTGGCTGTCAGTCTGGGCACTGCGGGACAGCACAGTGTCACCCCCCTGTGTGACACCCCCTGGGACCCCCCAAACCCTCCCAGTGACCCCAAAACCCCTGAGACTCCCCCAAACCCCCCTGCAGGGCCCGCAGCGCCCCCTGGCTGTCAGCCTGGGCAATGTGGGGACGCCACAGTGTCACCTCCCCCCTGTGACACCCCCAAACCCCTCCAGTGACCCCCAAACCCCTGTGACCCCCCAAACCCCTCCAGTGACCCCCAAACCCCTGTGACCCCCCAAACCCCTCCAGTGACCCCCAAACCCCTGTGACCCCCCAAACACTCCACTGACCCCCACCCCCCCACAGGGCCCGCAGCGCCCCCTGGCTGTCAGCTCAGGCACTGCGGACATAGGCGTGTCACCTCCCCCCTGGGACGCCCCCTGGGACCCCCAAGCCCCCTGGGACCCCCAAGCCCCCCCACCTCTCGTGCTCCTTCTTCACCCAGAGCCCCAGCGCCGCCTGGGGGAGGGGCAGCTCCAGGAACAGCAGCCGCAGCACCAGTGACTGGGCCAGGGGGGGCAGCTCCCTGGGGGGGGGGACAGTAAATACCCCCCCGAGCACCTCAAACCCCCATAACCACCCCAAAGCCCCCAGATCCCCCACAGCCCCCCTATAGCTCCCCCAAACCCCCACAGCACCAGCGACTGGGCCGGGGGGGCAGCTCCCTTTTTGGGGGGGACCGTGATTACCCCCCAGAGCCCCCCCGAACCCCCATGACCTCCCAGATCCCCCACACCCCCCACCACCCCCCCAAAACCCGCAGCTGTGGGTGCCCCTCTGTCCTACCACGGGGGGGAGCAGGGGGACGGGGGGGGTCGGGGTGCCCGGGGGGGTCGGGGTGCCCGGGGGGGTCGGGGTGCCCGGGGGGGTCTCTCACCGGAACACCGCCAGGCAGGGCGCCGGGTGCCCGTAGAGCCGGTCGAGCAGGGCGGGGCTGAGCCCCCGCAGGAACTGGTGCAGGTTCTGGCACTGCAGCTGCGCGCGCGGCGCCCGCGGGGCGGGGCCCTCCATGGCCCCCCCTGGCCCCCCAGTGTCACCGGTGTCCCCACGGTGTCCCCACGGTGTCCCCACGGTGTCCCCGCGCCACGTGGTGGCGCTGCCGGTGCCGCCCCCTCCGCCGCCAGGCCACGCCCCCTCCCGCCGCCCGGGTCACGTGACGAGGAGCGGTCACGTGGCGCGGCCCGCCCGCCATGGCGCCCCCGCGCGGGTTCGCGCCCCCAGCGCCGCCCCCCGGGGACCGCCCGGGTTGCCGGGGGGGGTCAGGCCCGGTGGGGCCTCCCAGGAGAGAGCGGGGAGCAGGTACGGGGAGCTGGGGGGACTGAGGGACACTGGGAAAGGGGCTGGGGGAACTGAAGGCAACTGGGAGGGACCCGGGGGGACTTAGAGAGCGGCTGGGGGGACGGGGAAGCAACTGGGAGAGGGGCTGAGGGACACTGGGAGGGGCTGGGGGGGACTGGGCGGGGGGACTGTGGGACCCTGGGGGGTTCCGCACTCACCTGGGCTCCGCAGGGCTCCTCCGGAGGACCGCTGGGCCATAGAGTGCGACTTCCGGTGAGCTGGAGGACCGCCGGGCCATAGAGCGCGGCTGCCGGGGGAACTGCCGGGCACTTCCGGGCGGCGCCAGGGCCGCGCTAATTAACATAATGAGCGGCTGGTGGCGCTAATTGCTAATGAGGTAACGGGGGGGCGGGGCGGGCTGTGCTGGGCGGTTACGGGAGGGCCCGTTATAACGTCAGTTATGAGTTTGCTTAGCTATTAGATTATTTAATTATTGCTGTTTAATTATGGGGATGGAGAAATGGGGAGACGGGGAGGGATGGAGGATGGGAGGAGGATGGAGGGGGGAGAGATGGAGGGAGGGGGATGCAGGATGGGGGGGTCGGGCCGGAGAATGGGGAGGGGTTGGAGAGATGGAGGATGGATGGGGGGGTGGGCTGGAGGATACAGGGTGAGGAGGATGGAGGATGGATGGGGGGTGGGCTGGAGGATGGATGGGGGGTGGGCTGGGGGGGTTGGATGGGGGTGGGATGGAGGATACAGGGTGAGGAGGATGGAGGATGGATGGGGGGGGGGCTGGGGGGGCTGGATGGGGGTGGGATGGAGGATACAGGGTGAGGAGGATGGAGGATGGATGGGGGGTGGGCTGGGGGGGCTGGATGGGGGTGGGATGGAGGATGGAGGATGGATGGGGGGGGGGCTGGAGCCCGTCGGGGGCGGCACTTCCTGGGTCAGCGGCGGCTCATCCGGCTCCGCCCGGGCGGCAGCGGCGGCTCCGAGCCGGGGAGCGAACGGGACCCAACCGGGGACCCGGGACCCCCCCAGGACCCCCCGTCCCTGCACCACATAGGAACCCCCAGAACTCTCTGGGATTTTCCGAAACCCCCAGGACCCCCCGGAGCCCCTGGAACCCCCCGGTCCCAAACCCTCTGGGGCCCCCCGGGACCCCCTGAACTCCCCACACCCCCAGGATCCCCAGAACCCCCTGGGTCCCCCCGGGACACCCTGCACCCCGGCTGCAGGTACCAGCTGTCCCAAGTTGGGGGGGACACCCCACTGGAACCCCTGGCGGGGTTGGGGGGTGAGGAGGCTCTGGGGGGGCCCCTGAACCCGGATTTCCCCCCAGGTGCTGCTGACGGCGACATGCAGGAGAGTTTCGAGGCGCTGATGCTGCTGGGTGAGACCTGCGGCCTCATCTTCATCCTCATGCTCCTCCTCATCATCATCTTCATCCTGATGTTCATCCTCATCATCATCCTCATCATCATCCTGTCCCCACCCTCGGCCCCTTCCACATCCTTATCTTCATTTGCACCTTCATCGTCATCCTTGTCCCATCCCGGTCGCCCTCTCCATCCTCATCCTCGCTCTCATCCTTATTCACGTCATCCTCATCATCATCCTTGTCCTCGTTCCTGTCTCCTGCATCGCTGTCTCCATCTCCACCCCCTTCTAGTGCCTCATCTTCATCCTCACCCTTGTCTTCATCCCTGTCGCCATCTTCCTCTTCCTCCCCGTCCAAACTCCAGAATTTCTTTTTATTCCCCGATTTGTGGTTTGCAGATTTCCCGCTGGCCCGTCCCCCGCTGGTGTCGCGGCTGGAGCCGCCCGAGGAGCTGGGGGTGCCCGACCCCAACGACGGCAAAGAGTGGGAGACGCTGCGGGTGGCGCTGACGGGTGAGGGACCCCGAAACCGGGCACCCCAAATCCCCCGTGCTGACCCCCTGTGTCTGTGCACCCCAAACCCCCCCACTGACCCCCTGTCCCTGTGCACCACAAACCCCCCCCCACTGACCCCCTGTCTATGCACCCCAAATCCCCCATCACTGACCCCCTGTCCCCCCAGATGCCGGTTCGAGCAGTGAACATGAGGACGATCCCGACCCCCCTGTCCCGGAGCTGTCGGGGCTGCACGTCGCCCTGTCCTGTGGGGGGGTGACCCTGGAGGGTTCCCCCCAAACCCCAGGGGCGCCCCCCGAGTGTCGGGGTCCCCGTGGGCGGGGCCGGGGGGGGCGACGGGCGGAGAAGCCGTTTCGGTGCCGGGACTGCGGCAAAAGCTTCACCCGCAGCTCCAACCGCAACGCGCACCAGCGGGGACACCGCGGGGACACGGGGGACAGGTACGTGGACACAGGGGGACAGGGGACATGGGGGACAGATAGGGGGACAGGGGACATGGGGGACAGATACAGAGACGGGGGGACAGGTGCAGGGATACCGGGGGAGAGGTATGGGGACATGGGGGGACATTTATGGGGACAGAGGACACGGGGACAGGTACAGGGACATGGAGGACAGGGGACATAGAGGGACAGTTCACATGCTTCTTGAGGTCCATGAGCAAAAGGGTTTTCGTTTTTTATAGCCCGGCCCAGTTGGGAAACGGTTTCATGGCAGAAAGATTTGGGCAATTTTGGGCCACGTTTCCTGTTTGTGGTGATGTCCCATGTCCTGTTCCCTGTCCCCTCTGTCCCGGGATGTCCCCCTGTCTGACATGTCCCTTGTCCCCTCACAGCCCCCAGGCCCGTCCCCGCCGTTGTCCCCAGCGCAAGACGATCCCCGTCCAGCCCCCGTTGGGCTGCACTGACTGCTCCAAGACCCTCGGTGACACCGTCCCCGCTGTCCCCAGTGTCCCCAACGTCCCGCCACGGCGCCGCGGTGACCGTCCCTTCTCCTGCGGTGACTGCGGCAAGAGCTTCAGCTACAGCTCCGCGTTCCTGCGGCACCGACGCGGCCACGGGGACGCGTCCCCAGCGTGTCCCCGCTGCGGGGTGACGTTCCCGGAGGCCGCGGAGCTGCGGCGGCACCTGCGGGGACACCGCGGGGACACTGCAGCCCCGTGTCCCCAGCGCGGCCACCTGGGATGAGTTTCGGGGGGAAACACGCGGGTTTTGGGGTTTCCGGGGAGCCGGCACAAGAGGAGCCGCGGTGGGGACGGACTCGAGGGGACGTTGTGCTTGTCCCATGTGTCGAACGGGGACACGTCACCAGGGACGTCCCCACGGGGACTCCGTGTCACTGTTTCCCCATTGGAGCTGTTGGGGACACCGGGGTTTGGGGACACCCCACATCAACTTTGTGCTGCCGTGGGGATGGCCTCGAGGGGACGTTTTGTTTGTCCCATGTGTCGAACGGGGACACGTCAGCAGGGACTCCATGTCACCCTGTCCCCGGTTGCAGCTATTGGGGACCCCAGAGGTTTGGGGACACCCCAAGTTGACTTTTGGGGACAGACTCACAGGGATGTTTTTCTTGTCCCACGCGCGGAACGGGGATGCGGCACTGGGGACGTCCCCACGGGGGTCGTGTCACTGTCTCTATTGGAGCTCTGGGGGGTGAGGGTTTGGGGACCCCCCCGCACCCCCTTGTCCGCTCTGTCATGGCCGTTGTGTCACTGGGGGGGACATCCTGAACGGGGCCCTGTGTGACGTGTGTCCCCCCCACCATGAGCACGAGGGGCCCAAACACAGAAAATTTGGCAGAAGTGAAGAAAAAAGAGTCGTTGTTTGCCGAGCGCCACCCCGCCCCGCTGCCCAAATGTGCAGCTTGGGGGGGTCCCTTTGCCCGCCCCCCCTCTGTGGGACCCCCCAAACCCTGAGGGACCCCCCCCCAGACCCCATGGCCCTCCCCAGCCCAGGTTTGGGGGTCGGGGGGGGGACACACGATCCTGCTGTGGGTCCCACTGAGGGGGGCGGGGGCACAAAGGGGAATGGGGGGGTCAAGCCGGGGCGGGAGCGGGTGGCGCAACGGGGATGCGAGACCGGGCGGCGGTGGCGGATGGGGGGTCAAGCCGGGGGGTGCCCTGGGGATCGGGGTCGGGGGGCGGTGGGGATGCGAATGGGGGGTCGGGGGGGCCGGGGGTCCGAGGCGGGGCCGGTTCCCCCCCGCCCCCGGGGGTTGAACTTCCTGGGTCAGCGGCGCCGCCGCCTCCATTGTCCGGGCGGGAGGAGCCGCCGGGCGGGGCCGCAGGTACCGGGGGGCGGTGGGAGAGACCGGGGGGAACGGGGGGGCTGGGAACGGGGGCCCGAGGGGAGGCGGGAGCGGGGGGCGGTGAGCGAGGCCGGGGGGGCGGTGAGACAGACCGGGGGGAACGGGAACGGGGGGCGGTGAGACCCGGGGGAGACCCCGGGGGGCTCGGGGGACAACGCGGGGCCGGTGTCCCCGCCCCTCCCCACTCGAGAATGGCTGAATTCGGGGTTTCTGCCCCAAAATCCAGCCCTGGGCTGAGCGGCGGCTGCGTCCTCGGGCCGGGGGGCCCCGGGGGGCGGGCACCCCCCAGGCGCCGTTCCAAGGGTCCTGGCGTGCTGGGCACCCCTGAGGCGACATTTCGGGGGGGGCGGGCGCTTCCCAGCGTGGCATTTTTGGGGCAAAACGGCTCAACTTTGTCTCTTCTGCTTGTCCCCACAGGCGAGGCCGGTGCAGCGACACCCCCGTCACCGGGACCCCCAGTCACCAGAGCCCCCCCCCCATTACCAGGACCCCCCATTGCAAGGCCCCCCCCCAATCCCCAGGACACCCCATCACCAGGATCCCCCCAGAACCCCCCCCATCGCCGGGACCCCCCATCGCCGGGACCCCCCAGCCCCCCCAGTCCCCATGTCCCCCAAACGCTGCCCCGAGCGCGGCCGCTCCCCGAAGCCCCCGGGGGTCCCGGCCCCCCCGGTGCCCCCCCCCTCGCCCCCCGCCCGGGGCCGCGGGGGCCGCAAGCGCAAGGACACGGTGGTTCGGCAGCGCGCAGCGCCCGGCGAGGACCCCAACATCTGCGTGGAGTGCGGCACGAGCTTCGCGCACAGCGCGGCGCTGGCGGCGCACCGGCGCGGACACCGCGGCGACGCCGGCGACGCCGGGGACGGGCCCTTCGCCTGCAGAGACTGCGGGAAGAGCTGCGGCGGCAGCGCCAACCTGCTGCGGCACCGGCGTGCGCACGCGGCCCCGCGGAGCTGCCGCGACTGCGGGAAGGAGGTGGGGGCGCCCGGGAACGGGCGCGGGCGGCTCTGGAGGAGACGGTGCCAAAAACAAAGATTTACGGGTTCAGGAGGTCGGAAAGCAAAGCGATTTACAGCTTTAGGAGGTCCAAAACCAGAGCGATTTAGAAGCGGGAGTTCCAAAACCAAAGTGGCTTACAGTTCTAGAACCCGGAGTTCTAAAACCAAAGTGGTTTACGGTTCTAGAACCGGGAGTTCTAAAACCAAAGTGGTTTACGGTTCTAGAACCAGGAGTTCTAAAACCAAAGTGGTTTACGGTTCTAGAACCGGGAGTTCTAAAGCCAAAGTGGTTTACGGTTCTAGAACTGGGAGTTCTAAAGCCAAAGTGGTTTACGGTTCTAGAACCGGGAGTTCCAAAACCAAAGTGGCTTACGGTTCTAGAACCGGGAGTTCCAAAACTAAAGTGGTTTACGGTTCTAGAACCGGGAGTTCTAAAACCAAAGTGGCTTACGGTTCTAGAACCAGGAGTTCTAAAGCCAAAGTGGTTTACAGTTCTAGAACCAGGAGTGCTAAAACCAAAGTGGTTTACGGTTCTAGAACCGGGAGTTCCAAAACCAAAGTGGTTTACGGTTCTAGAACCGGGAGTTCTAAAACTAAAGTGGTTTACGGTTCTAGAACCGGGAGTTCTAAAACCAAAGTGGCTTACGGTTCTAGAACACCAAAGTGCTTTACGGTTCTAGAACTGGGAGTTCTAAAACCAAAGTGGTTTACGGTTCTAGAACCGGGAGTTCCAAAACCAAAGTGGTTTACGGTTCTAGAACCAGGAGTTCTAAAACCAAAGTGGTTTACGGTTCTAGAACCGGGAGTTCTAAAGCCAAAGTGGTTTATGGTTCTAGAACTGGGAGCCAAATCAATTTATGGTTTTGGAAGTGAGAGTTCTAAACCCAAATCCTTGACGGTTTTAGGAGTTCTAAACCCAAATCCTTGACAGTTTTAGGAGTTCTGAACCCAAATCATTTACGGTTTTGGAGGCAAGGGTTCTAAGACCAAATTGATTTACGGTTTCAGACATGAGAGTTCTAAAACCAAAGCAATTTAAGGTTTTTAGAAGCAAGAATTCTAAAACCAAAGCAATTTGTGGTTTTGGAAGTGTGAGTTCTAAACCCAAATCCTTGACGGTTTTAGGAGTTCTAAACCCAAATCGTTGACGGTTTTGGAGCTGCTCGTGCCCCTTTGCGCCATCACCTGCAGGAACCCCCAGCGATCCCAGACTCTGCTTTTTTTCCACGCAGAATGTTCAGATTCCCCACATTTCCACAAAATCCTCGGCCTGTGCGTCGTTTCCCTCCGTTATTCGGCTCGTAACCAAAACCCAACCAATGAACCGTCCCTGGCGCTGGTGGCGCCGCCTCGTTTCCTGTTCTTGGGTCTTAACGAATCTCAAAAAACACCGTTCTTGGGACTTAAGGCCTACAAATTGCCCAGCACCTCTGAACTTTATTCTTAGTAGCTTAGTAAATGCCCCAAATCTACGACCCTTATTTGTACAGACTTTATTTTATTACTAATTGCTGATTTTAGGTACCGACCCCCTTATTCATATAGACTTATTTTATTACTCAATGCTGATTTTATATTTTATTCGTATAGACTCTATTATTTGCTGATTTTAGGTCTCGACCCCCTTATTCTCATAGACTTTATTTTATGACTGATCACTGATTTAAGGTATTGACCAACTTGTTTTATGACTAAATGCCGATTTTAGGTACCAGCTCCCTTATTTGTATATCTTATCTTATTACTGATTCCTGGTGTTAGGTCTTGACCCCTTTGTTTGTATAGACTTTGTTTTATTACTAATCTCTGATTTTCGGTGTCAACCCCCTTATTTGCATAGACTTATTTGGTGGCTAAATGCCGATTTCAGGCATCAACTGACTTATTTGATGACTAATTGCTGATTTTAGGTATCAACCAACTTATTTTATTACTAAATGCTGATTTTAGGTCTCGACCCCCTTATTCGTGTAGACTTATTTTACAACTAAATGCCAATTTTAATTATCGACCGACTTATTTTATGACTAATTGCTGATTTTAGGTATCAACCCTGCTATTCGCGTAGACTTATTTTATTACTGATTTCTGATTTTAGGTATCAACTGACTTATTTTGTGAACTAAATGCTGATTTCAGGTCTCAATCCCCTCGTTCCCATGGACTTTATTTGATGACTAAATGCTGATTTTAGGTATCAATTGACTTATTTTATTACTAATTGCTGATTTCAGGTCTCGACCCCCTTAATCCTATAGACTTATTTTGTGACTAATTGCTGATTTTAGGTATCGACCTCCTTAATCGTATAGACTTATTTTGTGATTAAACGCTGATTTTAGGTATCGACCCCCTTAATCGTATAGACTTATTTTGTGACTAATTGCTGATTTTAGGTACTGACCAACTTACTTTGTGACTAATTGCTGATTTCAGGTCTCAATCCCCTCATTCCCATGGACTTTATTTGATGACTAATTGCTGATTTTAGGTATCAACTGACTTATTTTGTGACTAAATGCTGATTTCAGGTCTTGACCCCCTTAATCGTATAGACTTATTTTGTGACTAATGGCTGATTTTAGGTATCAACTGACTTATTTTGTGACTAATTGCTGATTTCAGGTCTCAATCCCCTCGTTCCCATGGACTTTATTTGATGACTAATTGCTGATTTTAGGTATCAACTGACTTATTTTATTACTAATTGCTGATTTCAGGTCTCGACCCCCTTAATCCTATAGACTTATTTTGTGACTAATTGCTGATTTCAGGTCTCGACCCCCTTAATCGTACAGCCTTATTTTGTGACTGCACGCTGATTTCGGGGCTCGGCCCCCTCGTTCGCACAGACTTTATTTGGTGACGAAATGGCGATTTCAGGTACCAAGTGACTCACCCCGTGTCCCCGGCTGTTCCAGGTCTCGCCTGGCGTCCCCAGCGTCCCGGTGGCCGCGCGTCCCCGCGGGCCGAGGCCGTTCAAGTGCGTCGACTGCGGGAAGAGCTTCTCCCCGGCCGGGCCCCCGCCGGGGCGGCGCTGGCGCCAGAAGGAGAAGGCGCCGAAATCGGCCGCGGGGCTCCCGGGCACCAACACGTGTGGCGAGTGCTGGCAGAGCTTCAGCCAGAACTCAGACCTGGTGAAGCACATGCGCATCCACACGGGCGAGAAGCCGTACGCCTGCGCGCACTGCGGCAAGCGCTTCAACGTCAGCTCCAACCTCATCCGCCACCGCCGCATCCACACCGGCGAGCGGCCCTACGGCTGCGCCGACTGCGGCAAGAGCTTCACCGACAAGTCCACGCTGACCCAGCACCGGCGCGTGCACACGGGCGAGCGGCCGTACGCCTGCGCGCACTGCGGGAAGGGCTTCAGCCGCAGCTCGCACCACAAGCGGCACCAGCGGACGCACGCGGGGCAGGGCCCGGGCGCCATCTTGGGGCTCTGCGCCTTCCCCCGCCAGCCCTGCTAAAACGGGATTTGGGGGGACGCTCCTCCGTGGTGGGTGGAGGTGGCCGTTCGGGGGGGGCGGGGAGGAGGGTGGGGTGGGGTAGGATCTGTAGGGACCCCCCCAGAAACGTGGGGGGGTGCGCTGGGTGTGAGGAGCTGGAGCACGTCCACACCCACCAAGGTGGTCTCACTCCGGTTTCGCTGTAGAACGGTTTAATACACACACACACACACAAAAAAAAAAAATTAGAATACTGATTATTTCTGCTTGGTGGTTCTTGTCGTTATTCCCCCTTTTTTGTCTGTGTTGTGCGTGTGTTTTGTTTTATTTTGTTGGTGGGACGGAGCAGGAGCCACAGGGATCCCCTCAAAATGGCAGCCAGACCCATTGGGTACCCATCACAATGCCATCGTTCCTGCTTTAAAAAGCGATTTTTCTGTGGGGTGTTATGGCTGAGGGGACAAACAGCCAAAAGAAGAGGCTTTTCCGCTTAGTATTTCTGTGCTTTGGTTTATTTTTTTGTTTTCTGGCACCGAAATATGGAGGTGTCTGCTCTGCACCCCCCGCCACGGGCTGGGCCCCGGCGCCACCGTGGGGCTCTGCGCCTTCCCCACAGCCCTGCTGAAACGGGGGTGGGGGACCCCCCGTCACGGTGGGTGGAGGTGGCAGTTCTGGGGGGTGGGAAGGGGGAGGATCTGTAGGGACCCCCCAAAAATGGGGGGTTGAGCTGGGTGTGAGGAGCTGGAGCCACATCTGTGACACCAAGACACTCTTGTTCTCGCTCTGGTTTCACTGTAGAATGGTTTGACACACACACACACACACACAAATTAGAATAATTATTATTTCTGCTTGTCATTATTCCCCCTTTTTCATCTGGGGTTTTTTGGGGTGCGGGTTGAGCCGGGTGTGAGGAGCTGGAGCACGTCCGTGCCCACCACAATTACCACCCCAAAAAGCCCCTAAAAAAATTCGGGGGGTGGGGGGGTAATTTTGGGGTGTACCCCCCCCATTATCACCCCAAAACCCCTCAAAAAAATCCGGGGGGGGGTGGTGGTTTTGGGGTGCTGCCCCCCCCCTTTTTACCTCCCCCAACATCTACACCACGAGCCGGGATTTCCCCTGTGCCCCACAGAATTGGGGGGGGAGGTGTCCCTGTTCAATCCCCCGCCCCAGACTCAATCTTGGGGGTCACACGATTCCCCCCCTCCCCCTTTTTGGGGTGCCCCCCCCAAATAAAAAAAATCAGAGGGAAGTCAAAGCATTTATGGGTCACAACATTGAGGCGCAAAAATAAACACGCTACGAGGGGGTTGCAGCGATTCTGCCGTTTTGGGGGGTTTAATGGGAATTTGGGGGAGGTTTGGGGTGCCGGGGGGGGCAGGGGGTGCATGGGGGGGCGGGGGGCCCCCCCAAATGGCTCAGGCCTTGCCCTGCGCCCGCTGCAGCTCCTGCTGCAGCCGCCCCAGCGTCTCGCGCTGCTGCTCCGAGCGCCGCTCCAGCTCCTGCATCTGCTGCTCGTAGCGTTTGCTGCCAAAAAAAGGGGGTTCAGGGTGGGAATAAACCCCCAAATCCCTCCGATTTAACCCCCCCCAGCACCTACATCTCACCGGTGATATAGTCCAGGCGCTTCCCCACTGTGGTTTTGGCTTCGTCCATCTCTTGCTTCACCAAAACCGGCCCCATCAGCTTGAAAATAGTGTTGGTGGTGTCCAGCAGGTCCAGCTCCTGGTTTTGGGAGGGCCCCGGGGGGGTTTTGGGGTGTCAGCGGGGTGTTTTTAGGGTGGTTTTGGGGGGTTGTGGGGTCACCCACCTCCTTGACGATGGTGTTTTCCGTCAGCTGCGCCTCCAGTTTCTGCCGTGCGGACACCGAGCGGCTCAGGTCTGGGGGGGACACAGAAAAGGGGGTTCACCCCGACATGGGGGTTCGGGGGGGGGAATGGGGCAATGGGGGGCAGGAATTTGGGGTCCAAGGGGGGGTTATGGGGTGCGGGGGGGGGTTAGGGGGTCCATGGGGGGGTTTTGGGGGTGCAAGAGGGGTGCGGGGGGGCACAGGAGGAGTTTTGGGGGTGCAGGGGTGGCTTTTGGGCTGCAGGACGGGATTTAGGGGTGTGTGGAGGGTTGGGGGATGCAAGGGGGTGTTTTGGGGGTGCAAGGGGGTGTTGGGGGCCCGTGGGGTGTGGGGTCCCTGGGGGTTTTTGGGGGGCACGTACCCTTCTGCAGCTGCTGGTATTTCTCCAGCTCTCCCTGCAGCTTCTTCTGGATCTGCTCCGCCATGGGGGGCTGGGGGAGCAGGGGGGTTGGGGGACCCCCCAAAACCCCAGGAGCCCCATGGGGATCCCCTGCTCCCCACAGAGCCCCCCAAACCCCGCAGACACCCCCCAGACACCCCCAAACCCCAGAGAACCCCCCGGGGAACCCCCCAGAGCCCCCTCCACCCCCCACACCCCCATAAACCCCTCCAGACCCCCTCAAGTGCCCCCCCAGAACCCCAAACCCTATAAGGTCCCCCCAGACACCCTCCGTCGCCATAAAGCGCCCCCAGGGCCCCCCAGACCATCCAGCCCCCCCCCCAGATCCCTCCCGGACCCCCCAGACCATCCAGGCCCCCCCCAGATCCCTCCCGGACCCCCCAGACCATCCAGGGCCCCCCAGACGTCCCCAGGACCCCCCAGACCCCCCCGGACCTTCTCCGTTCTCCTCCCGCCGGAACCGGCTCTGGCTCCGCCCCCAGCCGCCCACGTGACGCGCAGCGGCTCCGCCCCTTCCGCCCCGCGCCTGCGCACCCCGGTCCCCTCCCACGCCCAGCCCGTCGCCCCGCCCTCTCTGCGCCAAGACCACGCCCTTTGTCCCGCCCCGCTATCGCCGCGCCCCCTTCGGGATTCAAGCCACGCCCCCAAACCAACACCACACCCCCGCGCCCCCTCGACCAATCCCCACTCCCCTCCGCCGAGACCACGCCCCTATCCGTCTCCCCGCCCCACTCGCTCCCTTGGCCCCGCCCCCCGGAGCGGCGCGCACGCGCGGTCCTACCGCCCCTCCGCTCCGCCGCGTTTGGACTTCGCACCTCCGGGTGTCCCCGCGGTGTCCCCTTGGCGGGGGGGGGACACGGGGAGGGGACACCCCCCGGTGAGGATGTGGCGGCGCCGGCGCTGGCGGGGGGCGGGGCGCTGGGCGGGGCGGGGGGCGGTGCTGGCGCTGGCGCTGCTGGGGCTGGGGCTGGGGGGGGCCGGGGGGGGCGAGGAGCTGCTGGCGGCGGCGCTGGCGGCCTGGGAGGAGCGGGGGGGGGACGGGGGGGACCCGGCAGGGGGTGCAAACGGGGCGGGGTTTGCAAAAATGGCGTTTGCGGACGGTGCAAACCGTGCGGGGTTTGCAAACGCGGGGTTTGTGAATGGTGCGAATGCTGCAGGCTTTGCAAACACAGCGTTTGCAGACAATGCGATAGTTGCAAACGGCGCGATATTTGCAAACAACGCGAACCTTGTGGACGGTGCAGACTTCGCACACGCTGCAGCACTTGCAGACACTGGGATTCTTGCCGACGCCTCCGTGCCCCCTCGGCTCCTCCCGCCCCCCCCGCCCTGCGGCGCCCCCGCCCCGTTCCTCCTGGTCCTGGTCCCCAGCGCCCCCTCCCACGCCGCCCAGCGCCAGGCGGTGCGGGACACGTGGGGGGGCGACCCCCGCCCGGGGGGGCTCAGCGCCCGCACCCTGTTCGTGCTGGGGGTCCCGGGGGGGCCGGCGGAGCAGGCGGCGCTGGTGGCCGAGCGGCGGCGGCACGGGGACCTGCTGCAGGGACCCTTCGGTGACACCTACGCCAACCTGACCCTCAAGACGCTGCTGCTGCTGCGCTGGGCGGCCACACGCTGCCCCGGCTCCCGCTTCGTGCTCAAGGCCGACGACGACGTGTTCGTCAACCTGCCCGCGCTAACGAGGCACCTGCAGTCACGGCCGCGGCCCCGCCGGCTCTACCTGGGCCGGGTGCACTGGTGGGTGCGCCCAGAGCGGGACCCCCGCGCCCGCCACCACGTCCCGGTCACCGCGTACCCCGGCGCCGCATTCCCCCCGTACTGCAGCGGCACCGCGTACGTGCTGTCCCGCGAGGCCGTGCTGGCCGTGCTGGCGGCCGCCCCACACGTCCCGCTGGTCGCCCCCGAGGACGTGTGGGTCGGGCTGTGCGCCTGGCGGGCCGGTGTGTCCCCGCGGCACTCGGCGCGCATGGCAGGGGCGACGCGGTTCCCCCCCGACCGCTGCTGCCTGGGGGAGCTGCTGTTCAGTGCCCACCAGCTGCAGCCCCCGGAGCTGCGCGGGGTGTGGGCGCTGCTGCGCGGGGACGGGGGGGCATGCGGGGCCGTGCAGCGGGCGCTGGGGCTGCTGCGCTGCCGGGCCCTGGCGGCTGCACAGTGGCTCTGGGAGTGACAAAGCGGGGACAGCGCAAGGGGCTGCGGGAGTCCCGGAGTGCAGCGTCTGGGAGGAGCGGCCCCGGTGAAGCGGGGACAAGGACGTTGCATGATGCTGCACAGGCTTAAGGAGCTGCAGCCACGCCAGGATGCAGCATCTGGGAGGAGCAGCCCCAGTGCAGCGAGGACAAGGATGGTGCACGAGGTTGCACGTGTTTAAGGGGCTGCAGCAGCTCTGGGATGCGGCGTGATGAAGACATAGCCCTGGTGCAACGGGGACAAGGACGTCGCACACATTCTCGAAGAGCTGCAGCAGTCCCAGCTGGGATGCACCGTTGCAGTGTGATAATGACACAGCCCTGGTGCAATGGGGACAGCGAAGCTGCACAAATTTGAGGAGCTGCAGCAGCCCCGGGATGCAGCGTGATGGAGACTCAGCCCCGGTGCAACAAGGATGAAGATGTTGCACATGTTTGAGGAGCTGCAGCAGCCCCGGGATGCAGCGTGATGGAGACTCAGCCCCGGTGCAACAAGGATGAAGATGTTGCACACGTTTGAGGAGCTGCAGCAGCCCCGGGATGCAGCGTGATGGAGACTCAGCCCCGGTGCAACAAGGATGAAGATGTTGCAGCAGCCCCGGGATGCAGCGTGATGGAGACTCAGCCCCGGTGCAACAAGGATGAAGATGTTGCACACGTTTGAGGAGCTGCAGCAGCCCCGGGATGCCGCGTTGCAGCTGCAGCAGCTCTGGGATGCACCGTTGGCAGCGGGATGAAGACCCAGCCCCGGTGCAACGGGGACAAGGACATCGCGCGGCGCCGCACCATCCCCAGGTGTGACGGTGACAAAGGCACCGCAGGGACAAGGACACTGCATGGTGACAATGACGTCACATGGCGCTGGCAGCCACCGCAGTGTCCCTGTCCCTGTCCCCGCTGCAATAAACCCCCCGGGGCTGGTGACACCGCAGTGGCTCTTGGCTTGGGGGAGGATGGGGACATGAGGGGCTTTAATGGGGGGGCTGGGGACCCCCAGGGTCGGGGGGACACGTTGGGGACCCCCATGGTGGGGGGGACACATCCATTGGGGATCCCTATAGTGGGGAGGGGACCCCAGGGACCCCCATAGTTGGGGGGGGGTACACTGACACACTGGGGACCCCCATATTGGAGGAGGACACACCAGGGACCCCAAAGTTGGGGGGGACGCACTGAGGACCCCAAAGTGGGGACACACACACTGAGGACCCCCATGGTGGGTGGTGGGGGGGACATTGTGGGGAACCTCCCCACATTTATTTCCGGAAGCGCTCGAGTGCCCCCCGTTTCTTGGGGGGGGTGGGGGCCCCCCCTTTCTTCCCCTCCCCCCCCTTTTTCTCACGCTGCTCCACCTTCTGCCGGATGGCGGCCTGGGGGGGGGACACACAAAATAAGGTGGGGACCCCCCCAAAAAGCTGCATGTTGGGGTTCAGGGGGGTCCCCGCACTCACCCGCAGCTGCTCATGGGCCACCTGGCGCTTGCGGCGCTGGGGGTCGCTGCCCTTGACCCTGCGGCGCGGCTTGAACTTGACCTTGGCCTGGGGGTCAAAGCCCTGGGGAAGCCCCAGGGGGGTCAGGGGCGGTTTGGGTGGATCTGGGCGGGATCAGGGGGGCTTGGGGGGGTCGGACACCCCCAGATTTGGGGAGGTGTCTCCCAGTACCAGGCGCTGGATTCGCTCCTCCCGCTTCTGCTCCAAACTGGTTTTGTCCACGTGGCCCAACTGGGAGGGGTCGAGGGTCAGGAGCTCGGCCGGGATCTAGGGGGGAGAAATTGGGGGTCAGCAGTGGTTTGGGGGGGTCAGGACCAATTTGGGGGGGTCAGGAGTCATTTTGGGGGGGGCCAGCATCTGATTTGGGGGGTCAGGAATGATCTAGGGGGTCAGCAGCACTTCGGGACCCCCTCAAGATTGTGGGCCCCCCCCAGCAGTTTTGGGGGGGGCGGTCACCAACGCTTTGGTGTGGGGGGTCCCCACACTCTGCCCCCCCTCACCATCCTTTTGGGAGGTCCCATCCCTTTGGGGACTCAACCCCAGACTCAGCCCCCCCCCCATTTTTGGGGTGCCCTCCCCCATTTACCTTTTCCAGCAGCGCCTTCACCTCCCACTCCTGGCGCTGCCGGCGGCTCCGATACGGATTCAGCTCCAGCGCATCGAAATTCGCCTCCCCCGCCCCTGAAAATGGGGAAAAAAAAGGGAGTTTTGGTTTTTTGGGGGTTTTTTTGGGGTGGGGGTTCAGGGTTCGGGGGGGTCCCCACTCACCTGGCACCAGGAGGCTGCTGAACCCCCCGCCGTGCCCCACCCCCAGCACGTCCTCCAGGGGGCAGAAGCGCAGGGCGTGGGGGGGGCAGGGGGGGCGGTGACACAGGAAGGGCCGGGGGGGGCCCTCCCCCACCCCCCGGAACACCTGGGGGGAAACAGTGAGTTTGGGGAATGGGGAAGTGGGGTTTGGGGGAGGAATTGGGGTTTGCGGGGGCTGCTCCTTCCCCACCCCCTCATACCCCTTTTTGGGGGGGAAAAACGGCAATTTTGGGGTTGGGGAGGCCCCGGGGGGGTGTTACCGTGATCTGGTCCCCGCAGGCGGCCGCCAGCAGCCCCCGCTGGCTGAAATGCAGGTGCCCGGCGCCCAGCGGCAGCACCAGCTCCGCCAGCGCCCGCCACGTCCGCACGTCCCACACACGCAGCTGTCTGTCCGTCCCCGCCGACGCCATGTACCTGTGCGGGGTGGGGGACATAGGGACGGCGGTGACACCCAAAAAAAGCCCCAGAAAAGTGAAAAAAAAAAAAAAACAAAAAAACAAAAAATGGGAGTTTTGCTCACGTGCCGGTGGGGTCGATGGCGAGCGCCCGCACGGCCCCGCGGTGACACAACAGCCGCACCAGCGGCTCCGGCACCGAGGGACACCAGAGTGTCACCGTCCCTGGGGACAACAACATGGTTCAAGGCAAGGCCAAGGTCGCGGGGACACGGATTTGGGGTATTTTGGGGAGTTTTTACCGTTGCTGTGGCCCAGGTGCACGATGGCGTTTGCTGGGTTCTGCGCCATCACGCTCAGGCGGCCGCCGCGGGTGGCGAGTGCGGCCACCTCCTGCCCCACCGAAATGTCCAGATATTGCAGAAAACCCGTCGCGTTCTGCCAAAAAAACCTGCAATTTTGGAACCCCCCCGGAAGGGCAATGACCCCTCCTTGCTGCTACATGGGGGACCCCGGCGTCTGGGGGGAACCCAGGCGTTCAGGGAGGGACCAGAGGGGCAGCCAAGAGGCAGCAGAATAACAGATATTACCCCAAATCTGCCTTTTTCTGCACAAATCAAACGCGGGGGACACTCGGCAACCCCCGCACAAGCTGGGTGCCCCCCTCCCCCACCCCACAGGGGACCCAGGCATCCGGAGGAGGACCCAGGTGTCCAGGGAGAGGAGGTGGAAGGGCAGATATTGCCCAAAATCTGCATTTTTCTGTGCAAATCAAAGGCAGGGGACACTCCGGACCCCCCCCACCAAGCCAGGTGACCCCCACACAGGGGACCCAGGTGTCCGGGACCTACGGCAGTGGCCAGGAGCAGGTGGAAGGGCAGGAACTGCAGGCGCAGGACCCCAGGGAAGCGCTTGAGGCAGTTGAGCTCCAGCCCCTGGTTGTCGTAGACGTGGAGCCAGCGGCGCTGGGCAACGGCAACGAGAGATTCGGTGTGCAGCCACCTGCGGGACACGGGACATGGGGACACCTGGGGACGTGGGGGGACACGTGGGGACACGGGGAGGGTGGGGATATGTCCCCTGTTCCCTGTATCCCCAACATGTCCCCAGCTCCCCGATGTGTCCCCAGCTCCCCGTGTCCCCCACGTCCCCAGCTCCCCGTGTCATGCACGTGTCTCCATGTCCCCCCGTGTCCTCCCGATGTGTTCCCCCCATGTCCCCGTGTCACTCACGCCACATCGGCCACGCTCTCCATGACGTTGATCTCGCACATCAGCCGCTTCGTCCCCCACTCCAGGGCGGCCACGTGTCCCCTCCGGCCGCCCAGCAGCAGGTGCCTGGGGACAGCGGGGACAGCGGGTGACACAGGGTGACAGGGAAGTGACACGGGGGGGGACACCCCGGCCCGGCCCCACTCACCGCCCATCACGCGTGTAATCCACCCGGTATGGCCCGAACTGCTCTAGTTTCAGCTCAAAGTGCTGTAGAAAAACGGGGTGAGATGCCCCAAATCGGTGTCACCCCCGCCCCCAAAGTGTCCCCAGGTGTCACCTTGGCAGCGCTGGCGATGTCCACGGCCTCGGCGATGTCCCTTTGGGTGACGGTGCAGGTGTCCTCACCGGGGTCAGCTTCCAGAAACCTGGGGGTGAGAGAACATGGGGGTGACACGGGGGTGACACGGGGGTGACTCGGGGGTGACACGGGGGTGACACGGGGGTGACACGCTGACCCACCCCGGCTCCTGTGGCAGCAGCAGCTCGGCTCTCGCCGCCCCCTCGGCCGCCGCCTCCTCCCGCTGCTCCCAGAGCTTCAGCTGCCGGCGCAGCCGCGGGCGGGCGGCCCTGGGCTGGGGGACACGGGGTGAGCGGGGACCCCGCCACCCCCAGGGCCCCCCAGTATCTCCCATCCCCCCCAGGCCCCTCTGGACCCCCCAAATCCCCCCAATCTCTGTGTCCCCCCCCAGCTGCTCCTTTCCCAGGGGACCCCAATCTCTGCCCCCTCAATCCCCTCAAAACACCCTAATTTCTCCCCCCCATCCCTCCAATTTCTTCCCCCCCCAAGTGCCCCCATCGCCCCCCAATCTCCTCCCCAGCCCCCCAAATCCTGCCAAGACTCCCCCAATGTTTCCCCCCATCTCCAGCCCCCCAAGTCCCCCCCTGGCCCCCCCACCCCCCAGGACCCTGTTGTGTCCCTCCCCACCCAGGACCCCCCGTTCCCCCCTCACCGCTTTCTCCTTCGCCCCCCGCAGGAACCGCTTCACTCGGGGCCGGGCCAGGGGAGCGGGGCCGGGAAACGGGTCCTTGCGCTGCGGCGACACGGAGCTGGGACCGGGAACCGGGACCCCGGGACCCCCGGAACCGCGACCGCCCCCCTCCCGCCGCCCCGCTCACCCCGGACACGCCGCCCGCCTCCCCCCGCTCCCGGCCCCGCTCGGCGGCCGCGGGGCCCGGCCCGGCCCGGAGCCGCCGGGGGACGGAGCGGGACCGGCCGCCGCTCGCTGCCGCCGCCATCCGCCGCCACGTGTGGCGCCCGCCCGCCTCTTCCGGCGCTGTAGCCAATGGGAGAGCGGCGAGGGCGACGTCGCTGCCAATCAGAACGCGGCGGCGCGGCGGAAGGGCGAGGCCGGCGGCGCCATATTGGTGTTTGGCAGGGGAGGCGTTGGGGAAAGCGGTGCCGCCATGTCGGTTGAGGGCGGCGTGGAGGGGCGGTGAGAGCGGCCATGTTTGTTGAGGGCAGGCAGGGGTGGGAACCGGCACCGCCATCTTTGCTGCGGGCAGCACGTGAGCAAGGGGGCGCGGCTTGCATGAGCGGGGGCGTGGCTTGCACACGGCGGCCACGCGCCCTGCCCAGCGCACCCCAAAGCCCCTTGCACGAGGGCTCATCCTTGTGCAAGAACGCACCCTTGTGCAAAGTCCTCGTGAGAGGCCCCATCCTTGTCCCAAACCCCGTCCCTGTGCAAAGCCTCATCCTCACATGAGGACTTGCCCTCGTGCAAGGCCACTTCCTCGTGCAAAGTCCTCGCACGAGGCGCCACCCTCGTGCAAAGCCCCATCATCCTGTAAGACCACGTCCTCGTACAAGACCCCATCCTCGTGCAAGGACTCGCCCTCGTGCACGGCCCCTCCCCCGGCGCAGTCACACTCGTGTCACGCTCCTGTCACCACAAGTGTCACTTTTATTCCCCACCCCCCGTGTCACTTTTTCTTGGACACGCCGACAGTTCGGCCGCGCCGGCCCGTGGTCTTGGTGTGTTGGCCCCGCACACGCAGCCTGTGGGGGGACGCAGGGGTCAGGGACACTGTCCCCAAGTGTCACCTCCCTCCCGTGTCCCCCATGTCCCCAAACCCCCCAAGTGCCACATCCCCACACACAGCCTGGGGACGGGGACAGTGCAGTGGCCTTGGGGACCTTGTCCCCAAGTGTCACCTCTCCCGGTGTCCCTAAGAGCCCCCCAAGTGTCACCAACACCCCTTGGTGTCCCCAAATCCCCTTGTCACCCCTGGAAGTGCCATGTCCCCCTCGCACGTGCAGCCACCTCAGGGACTCTGTCCCCAGGTGTCGCCTCTCTTGGTGTCCCCAAGACCCCCTGGTGTCCCCAGTCTCCTCCCCAATGTCCCCAAATCCCCTCGTCACCCCCAAAAGTGCCACGGCCCCCTCCACTCTGTGGGGAAATGACAACAATCCTAGTGACCCCACTCCCAATGTCCCCAGGTCCCCCCTCACCCCCAGAAGTGCCGCAGCCCTCGATGCGCCCGGATTTTCTTCAGCCGCTCCAGATCCTCCCGCAGTTTGTTGTCCAGCCCGTTGGCCAAAACCTGTGGGGGGGGCAGGGAACATCAGGGGACACCAGGGGACACTGGGGAACATTTGAGGAGACTCGGGGATGTGTGTCCCCACCCACCTGGCTGTATTTCCCATCCTTCACGTCCTTCTGCCGGTTGAGGAACCAGTCAGGGATCTTGTACTGCCGCGGGTTCTGCATGATAGTGATGACGCGCTCCACCTGGGGACAAATGGGGTGACACTCCCAGAGCTGTCCCCAACCCCCCCATGATGTCCCCACGCCCCTAGGGATGTCCCCAACCCCCCTATCATTTCCCAATCCCTCCGTGATGTCCCCATCCCCCACCTCATCCTCGGTGAGCTCCCCGGCCCGTTTGGTCAGGTCAATGTCAGCTTTCCGCAGCACCACGTGCGCGTAACGACGTCCCACGCCCTGGAGGTGACAAAATAGAGGGGTCGGGGGGGGTGACAACACTCGTGTTCCCCCCCTTCCCACGGCCCCGTGCCCTCACCTTGATGGCCGTGATGGCGAAGGCGATTTTGCGGCGCCCATCGATGTTGGTGTTGAGGACGCGCAGAATGTGCTGGAACTTCTCGGGGATCACGAGGGACTGGGGGGGACACGGTGACACCGGGGGTGACAGGGCCACCGGGGGTGGGACAGTCACGAGAGGGGACAAGGGCCACGATCACCGGGGGGTGGGGCAGTCACGGGGGTTGGGGACACGCGGGGGGGTCGCGGGGCCGGGGAAGGTCCCGGGGGTGACACGGCCGCCATGGCGGGGGGGGGTCCCGCTCTCATCCCGCCACCGCCGCCATCCGCTCCCGCCACCGCCCCCCCCGCCGCTCCTCCGCACCCCCCCGCTCCCCCCCGCTCCCTCCCCGCCGCCCCCTCGCCCTCCCCGGGCCCCGATGGCGGCCGATCCCGCCCGGCGCCCACCATGGCTGCGGCCTGCGCCTCCCGCCGGCTCCGCTGGAAGAGAGAGAGAGGGCGGAAGTGGCGTCGAGCCGGAAGTGCTGCGGGACGGAAGTGGAGGGGCGGAGTCATGTGACAGAAGCCGCTGTCATGGCGGCGGAGGCCGCGGTGGGGCCGGGAGCAGCGGGGGGACCCGGCGGGTTCGGGGCGTTTGGGGGATCCGGGGGGCCCGGGGGGGCTGAGCCGCCGCCTGTGCCGCAGGTTCGGGGCCCGGAGCTGCCGCTGGAGCCGGAGCTGGAGCCGGAGTTGGGTCCCGGCCCCGCCGAGGCCGAGCTGGAGCTGGAGGGGGAGGAGCTGGTGCTGGATGAAGTGGACGGTGGGGACGGGGGGGGACACGGGGGGGACACGGGGGACGGGGGGGACACAAGGGACGGGGGGGACACAGGGGGACGGGGAACCGAGGTGGGGAGGACACAAGGAGATCGGGGGAAACCACTTGGCGGGGGACACAAGTGACTGGGGGACACATGATATGGGGGGGACACACGGGACCTGTGACAGGAGGCGGGGTCAGGGGGGAGGAGACAGTTAAAGGATGTTTTGGGGGGACATGGGGGTGTTGGGGGGGGGAGGTGACACCCGGGGGGGGCAGTTTGGGGACAGCGGTGACATCCCCCCCGTGTCCCCCCCCCCAGTTCACATCCAGGCCAACCTGGAGGACGCGCTGGTGCAGGAGGCGCTGAAGACGGTCAGTGGCTTTTGTCACACCCCCCCCAAAAAAAACCCATCCCCATGGTGCTGTCCCCGTGGTGTCCCCCCCTCGGTGACACGAGTGTCCCCGCAGGGCGTGGATCTGCGCGAATACTCCAAGCAGGTGGAGCTGGAGCTGCAGGAGGTGGAACGTGCCTCCATCCGCGACTGTATCCTCTGGGGGGGCTGTGACACTGGGGGGGGTGACAGTGTCCCCAGGGTGTCCCCAGGGTGTCCCCAAGTCCTTAACACCCCCCCAGACATCAAGGAGAGTGAGAACATCGCGTCACTGCACAACCAGATCACGGCGTGTGATGCCATCCTGGAGGTGAGGGCGGGACGGGGGCGTCCCCAGGGTGTCCCCAGCGCGTCCCTGGGGTGTCCCTCACCCCGCGCTGTCCCATGTCCCCCCCAGCGCATGGAGCAGATGTTGGGCACGTTCCAGTGTGACCTGAGCAGCATCAGCTGCGAGATCCGGACGCTGCAGGAGCAGTCGGTGGCCATGACGCTGCGGCTGCGCAACCGTCGCGCTGTGCGCCGGCAGCTCGGTCGGCTCCTGGACCAGCTCGTCGTCCCCCCCACCATGATCAGGTGGGACATGGTGACACTGCAGCCTCTGTCACCTCCCCATGTCCCCTTTGTCACCTCCCGCCCCCCCCCCCAGCACCATCCTGGAGGTGCCGGTGACGGAGCCAGAGTTTCTGGAGCAGCTGCAGGAGCTGAACGGGAAGATCGACTCGGTGAAGGAACAAGCGTTCCGGGAGACCGTGGCCTGCGCTGACGTGCAGCACGTCCTTGAGAAGCTCAAGATTAAGGTGAGAACCGCCCCCTCGGACACCCCAAAACCTTGGGGACACCCCAGAACCTTTGTGTGTGTCCCCCCTTCCCCAGGCAGTGACCAAAATCCGTGAGTTTGTCCTGCAGAAGATTTATTCCTTCCGCAAGCCCATGACCAACTACCAGATCCCCCAAAACGCTTTGCTGAAGTACAGGTGGGATTTGGGGGGGTCAGGGATAAAATGGGGGTGCGGGGGGGGTGCCCTGACCTCTCCCAGTTTGCCCAGTAGGTTTTTTTACCAGTTTTTGCTGGGGAACGAGCGGGCTGTGGCGCAGGAGCTGCGGGAACAGTACGTGGACACCATGAGCAAGATTTACCTCTCGTACTTCAAATCCTACACCAGCCGCCTGATGAAGATCCAGGTGGGTTTTGGGGGGGCCGGGGGGGTTTGGGGGGGCTCTGGGGGGTTGGTGGAGACACATTTTGGGTGCTGACCCCGCCTCATTTTGTCCCCCGCAGTACGAGGAGGTGGCAGAGAAAGACGATCTCATGGGGGTGGAGGACACAGCCAAGAAAGATATCCCGTGATTGTGGGGGATGGATGATTTTTGGGGGGTTTCAGGGGATTTTGGGGGCCCCCCCCCGTTATTTCCTTGACCCCATCCCATCACGGTTCTTCTCCAAACCGTCGCTGAAGAACCGCAACACGGTTTTCACGCTGGGCAACCGCGGCAGCGTCATCGGGGCGGCCGAGCTGGAGGGGCCCATCATCGTCCCCCACGCCGCCCAGAAAAGTGACATCAGGGTGAGGATTTTGGGGTGATTCCGGGGGGGTTTCGGGGGCGTCCTGACCTCCGTCCGTCCGTCTGTCCACCCGCAGTTCCCCTTCGAGTCGCTGTTCCGCAGCCAGCACTACGCGCTGCTCGACAACAGCTGCCGCGAGTATTTGTTCCTCTGCGACTTCTTCATGGTGACGGGCCCCAGCGCGCAGGATCTGTTCAACGCCGTCATGGGCAAGACCTTGGCCATGTTCCTGGTAAACTGGGGGGCCCTGGGGGTTTGGGGAGGGCCCCCCAGAAGCTGCTGACCCCCCCAAAATGTCTAGAAACACATGGACGCGTACGTCTGCGACTGCTACGATGGCATCGCCGTGTTCCTCTGCATCCACATCGTCCTGCGCTTCCGCGCCATCATGGCCAAGCGCAACATCCCGGCCGTCGACAAGTGAGCGGGGGGGACCCCAAAATGTTGCCAGGACCCCCCCAAATCTCGCAGGGACCCCCCCGAATCCATGTGCCCCGCCCAGGTACTGGGAGGCGCTGCTGGAGCTGCTGTGGCCGCGTTTTGAGCACATCCTGGAGCTGAACATCCAGAGCATCCAGAGCACCGACCCCCAGAAACTGGGGTTCCTGGACACACGCCCCCACTATGTAAGAGCGGGGGGTGCTCAGGGAGGGAATTTTGAGGTCCCCCCGGCCCCCCAAACCCTCCTGATCCCCCCCAGATCACACGCCGCTACGCCGAGTTCTCCTCCGCCATCGTCAGCATCAACCAGACCTTCCCCAACGAGAAGACGAATGCGCTGCTGGGGCAGCTGCAGGTATTTTGGAGGGGGGCTCAGGGGCTCAAAGACCCCCCCCCATTTTTGGGGAGGCCCCCAACGCCCCATTTCCCCCCTCAGGTGGAGGTGGAGAACTTTGTCCTGCGCGTGGCGGCCGAGTTCTCCTCCCGCAAGGAGCAGCTCATCTTCCTCATCAACAACTACGACATGATGCTGGGCGTTCTCATGGTAACGACTCCCCCAAACCCTGGGGACCCCCTCCAGACCTTGGGGACCCCCCCCAAAATTAGGGGCACCCCCAAGTTTAACAGGAGGGGCCCAAAATACCCCATTTCCTCTCCCCCAGGAGCGAGCGGTGGAGGAGAGCAAAGAGGTGGAGGGTTTCCAGCAGCTCCTCTCTGCCCGCACGCAGGTACCAGCCCCCCTATTTTTGGGGTCCTCCTAACTTTAGGGTGTCCCCCTTTCTGAGGGGGTGTCCCCCACATCGGGGGGAGTCTGAGGAAGTGGTTCCCCCCCCAGGAGTTCATCGAGGAGCTGCTGTCCCCCCCGTTCGGGGGGATGATCGCCTTTGTCAAGGAGGCTGAGGCGCTGCTGGAGAAGGGGCAGCTGGAGCGGCTGCGCGGGGAAGAGGGTAAGAAAACGGGGTGGGGGGTAAATTTTGGGGACCCCTTCACAAATTTTGGAGTTCTTGAGAGTGTTTTACCCCCCCAGCTCGCGTCACCCAACTGGCGCGAGGCTTTTCCAGCACCTGGAAGGCGTCGGTGGAGTCGCTCAGCCAGGACGTCATGAGATCCTTCAGCAACTTCAAGAACGGCACCGGCATCATCCAGGTTGCAGTTTCGGGGGGTGCCGAAGGATTTTTTTGGGGGGGTTCCGGGGAAATCAGGGCTCCCTGACCTCCCCGTGTCCGCAGGGCGCCCTGACGCAGCTGATCCAGTATTACCACCGGTTCCACAAGGTGCTGGCGCAGCCGCCGCTGCGCTCGCTGCCCGTGCGCGCCGACCTCATCAACATCCACCACCTCATGGTCGAGCTCAAGAAGCACAAACCCAACTTTTAAACTGGGGCGGGGGGGGAGGGTTGTCCATCTGTCCCCTCACCCCCCCAGGTGTCTCTCTGTCCCCTCGCCCTCCCCCATTGTCACCCCTGGGGGTGACACCCCCCAAAACGTGCAGATAAAGGTGAGAAAGGACCCGAGTGATGGTTTATTGCTGGGGGAGTCCAGGGGGTGCTGGGGGGTCTGGGGCCACCACTGTCCCCCACCCAGGGGACAAAGGACAGAAGGTGACATCACGCTGCGGTGACACCACCCACTGCCATGGGGGGACACACTGGGGGGGTCTTTTTGGGGGGTGCTTGGGGGAGGTGGGGGGACCCCCAGGGAACTATCACCCTCCCCCCAACAGCAGGTGACAAGGGACTGTCCCCTCCCCGGTGCCCCCCAAATCCAACACCAAACCCCTCTGGGACCCCCAGCCAGTCCGTGTGGAGACCCCGGGGGGGGTCCCCATGTCCCCCCCTATTTCTGCTCCTTGGTGGGCGCGTAGTAAAGCTCCAAGGGTTTGCTGAGCTTCCAGTACTTCTCGTTCACCAGCTCCAGCGTCAGGGACCCGTTCAGGGTCTGGGGGGGCAGAGTTAATGGGGTGTCCCCCTAGTCCCCTCTGTCCCCCTGTTCACTCCCCTGGGTCCCATGTCCCACAGTCCCTGTGTCCCCCCTGGTACCCCCAGCATCAAGGACCTGTTTGGGGTCTGGGGAGACAAAGTTAATGGGGTGACCCCCCGCACTGGGACTTCTGGTCCCCTGTGTTCCCCCTGTCACCTTTGTGCCGCCCCCAATCTCCTGTGTCGGCCCCCAAGTCCCTGGGGTGCCCCCATCCCTGTGTCCCCCTCGTCCCCTGGGCCACCCCATGGTCCCCGTGTCCCCCCGTCCCTGTGTTCCCCCCGTCACTGATCCCCTGTGTCCCCACATCCCCCCCCTCCCAGTCCCTGTCTCCTCCCTGTCCCCCAGTGCCAGGGACCTGTCCAGGGTCTGGGGAGGTCACACTTAATGTGGTGACTCCCCTGGTCTCCCTGTCCCCTCCCCTGGGTCCCCTGTGCCCCCCCACGGGGTCAGGACCCCCCCCGTACGGTGAAGTTGGCAGCAATGTGGATGCTGTTCTGCTTCTCGCTCACGTCCCCCCATGTCCCCCCTCAGTTACCGATCCCCTGTGTCCCCCCCGGTCCCTGTGACCCCCCATGTCCCCCCCGTGTCCCCGCACCGTGAAGCTGGCGGCGGCAGCGATGTGGATGCTGTACTGCTTCTCGCTCACGTCCCCCAGCGCGGCCTCGGGCCCCCCCGGTGCCTCCTCCAGCGCGATGCGCAGGGCCAGGTACTTGGAGAGGTGATCGACCGTGGCGTTGGACGTTGTCTTCACGTACCTGGGAAACGGGGAAATTGGGGAAAAACGGGAAAAAGAGAAGGAAAAACAGAGAGAGAGAAAAGGAGGAGGAAGAAGAGAAGGAAAAAATAGAAAGAGGAAAGAAAAAAGGATGGAAAAGAACAGGAAGGAGGAGAGGGAGAGGAGGAGAGAAGCAAAAAAAGAGGAAAAGAAAGAAAAAGAAAAGGGAGATGGAGAAGGAAGGAGGAGAAAGAGGAAGGAGAAAGAGGATGGGAGGAGGAAGAGAAGGCAGAGGAGGAGGAGGAAGAGAAGGCAGAGGAGGAGGAGGAAGAGAAGGGAGATTCTCCAGTGTCCCCATGTCCCCAGCGTCACCCTGTCCCCAGTGCCACCCTGTCCCAGTGTCCCCATGACCACAGTTACCCCCGTCCCCTGTCCCCATGTCCCCCTGTCCCATGCGTCCCTGTCCCATATCCCTGTCCCCACACCCCAGCGTCCCCCTGTCCCTGTCCCATGTGTCCCCCCGTCCTCACCGTGTCTGCGCGTACTCGCCCTTGTCCACCAGCAGGGGGTGCGGTCTGAACACCAGCTCTATCTCACTTCCGCCTCCCGCGTCCCCGCCCGGCTCGGGGCTGCCCCGCCCGGCCACGCCCTCCTGGGGCGGGGTTTCCGGTTCCGGCTCCGCCCCCGACTCGTCGGAGCCGCGGGAGCGCTTCCGGCTCGGTCCGGGCTCGGCGGCCCCGGACGCGCCGCTCAGCTGGGACCGGCTGTCCCCGTTGTCCTCGGGGCCGCTGAACGTCGCCGTGTCCGACTCGGCCTGGAGCTTCCGCACGCGCTGCGCCCTGCGGGACACGCGGCTGGGGGAGTGGGGGGCTGGGGGGAGTGGGGGGCTGGGGGGAATGGGGGACTGGGGGGAATGGGGGGAATGGGAGAGACTGTGGGGGAATGGGGAGAATGGGGGGAATGGTGGAATGGGGGGGCTGGGGGGGAGTGGGAGAGACTGGGAGGGAGTGGGAGAGACTGGGGAGGAGTGGGAGAGACTGGGGAGGAGTGGGAGAGACTGGGGAGGAGTGGGAGAGACTGGGGAGGAGTGGGAGAGACTGGGGAGGAGTGGGAGAGACTGGGAGGGAGTGGGAGAGACTGGGGAGGAGTGGGAGGGAGTGGGAGAGACTGGGAGGGAGTGGGAGAGACTGGGCGGGAGTGGGAGAGACTGGGGAGGAGTGGGAGAGACTGGAGGAATGGGGGGCGCTGAGAGGGAGTGGGGGGGACTGGAAGCCACTGGGAGAGGCTGGGAGGGACTGGAAGGAACTGGGAGGGACTGGCGTCCCCAGGCCCCGCGGTGTCCCCACGGTGTCCCCACCTGTGCAGCGCCTGCATCTTGAGCCCCTCCTCGATGCTGCTGCTCAGTGCCTGCTGGTTGTGCAGGCGGCTCAGCTTGGCCAGCACGCGGTCCTGATGCGCCTCGTACTCGTCCCGGCTCGGGTAGATCTTGGAGATGAGCGCGTCGAAGTTGGGGTCGGGCCGCAGCGAGCGCTTGGACACCAGCTTCTTGCGGCACGTGGGGCACTCCTTGTTCCTGGGGGGACGCGGGGGTGAGGCGGGGACAAGGGGACGCGGCGGGGATGCCATGGTGACCCCACGGTGCCGCCGTACCCGCTGCGCAGCGCGGTGACGATGCAGTCGGAGCAGAAGCGGTGCAGACACTCCTTGGTGGTCATGGTGTTTTTGAGCATGTCCAGGCAGATGGGGCACATGAGCTCGCTGTGCAGGCTGCGCGGGGACACCGCGATCTCCGTGCCGTCCATGATGGCCTCCTGTGGGGACAGGGAGGTGACAGGGGCAGGGGTGACAGGACAGTGTCCTCCAGCTCGGGGACACCCCCTAGAACTACGTGTCCTGGGTTTGAGGTGACACAACAGCATCTCCCACCTTGGGGACACCCCAAGGGGACACCCCCTGGGCCTGGATCTCCTGGGTTTGGGGTGACAAGGCACTGTGACCCCCAGGGACACCACAGGTCCCCTGTCCCCAACCCTGGGGACACCCCTGGACCTGGATCTCCTGGATTTGAGGTGACAGGACAGTGTCATCCACCCTGGGGACACCGTCCCCCACCCCCAGGACACCCCTGCGGCCCAGGTCTCCTGAACATGGGGTGACAGGACAGTGTCGCCCAGCTTGAGGACAATCCCTGGGCCTGGATCTCCTGGGTTTGGGGTGACAAGACACTGTGACTCCCCAGGGACACCGCGGTCCCCTGTCCCTAACCCTAGGAACACCCCTTGACCCAGGTCCCCTGAGCTTGGGGTGGCAGGACAGTGTCCCCCATGCTGGGGACACCCCCTGGGTTTGGGGTGTCCCCTCCCCTCGGGTGCCCCCCCCGTCATCTTGGGGTGTCCCCGGCCTCGTGTCCCCTGTCCCACCCCCCCCCAACCAGCACTGTCCCGTGTCCCCACATCCCCTCCTGTCCCCCCTATCCAGGGGCTGTCCCCTGTCCCCCCTTGCCCCCATGTCCCACATGTCTCCCCCCCTGTCCCCCACCTGCGGAGTGTCCCGTGTCCCCTGGTCCCCCCCCATCCAGGAGGTGTCCCGTGTCCCCCGCCGTGTGCCCCCAGGGTTGTCCCCCTGTCCCGTGTCCCCCCCCGGACCTGCGGGGTTCGGTGCAGCTCGTACAGACTCAGCTCCCAGGTCTTGCTGGCGCTCTGCGCGTTGGCGGGGGCGGCCATGGCGGGGGGGGGGGCGCTGTGCGGGGGGCGGCGGCGACCGGAGGCCCCGGGCAGGCCCGACCCGGCCCCGGGAAGGCCCGAACCCCCGGCCCGACCCGGCCCCGCTGTCCCCGCGTCCCCGGGCGCGGCCTCTCCCGCTCCCCCCTTCCTGCCGCTCGCCGAGGGGGCGGCGCCTCCTGCCAGCGTCACTTCCTGCTCGCCCGGGGTGATGACATCACCGGCCTCGCCGTTCCCCCTCAGCTCCCGCCCGCCTCCTCCCGCAGCCAATCACAGCCGCGGGGTTTCTCCCGCGGGTCCTGGCAGCCAATAGGATTCGCCGCTGCCGCGCTCGCCGCTCCCACCGTCCTCTCCCCGCCAATCGGGCGGCTCGACCAATGGGAACGCAGCGAGGGTGCAAGAGGCGGGGCCGGCGGTCCGGGGGCGTGGTCTGGATGCGGGGGCGGGGCCTCGGAGGCACCTGCTGCGGGCGGGGGGACCCGGGGGGACCCGGGGGGACCCGGGGTCTGGAGGCGGCTGGAAGCCCAGCTCGGTGCCCCCCGGTGTCCGTAGCAGCCCCGGCTCTGCCCCTCCGGTGTCCTCTGGTGTCTCCGGTGTCCCCCGGTGCCGGTAGCAGCCCCCGCTCGGTGCCCCCCGGTGCCCGGTGTCGGCGGGAGCCCCAGCTCGGTGTCCCCCGGTGCCCGTAGCAGCCCCGGCTCCGTGGCCCACATGTCCCCCGCGTCCCTGGTGTCGGTTTGAGCCCCGGTTCAGTGTCCCCGGTGTCCCCGGTGTCGGTTTGAGCCCCGGTTCAGTGTCCCCGGTGTCCCCGGTGTCGGTTTGAGCCCCGGTTCAGTGTCCCCGGTGTCCCCGGTGTCCCCGGTGTCCCCGGTGTCGGTTTGAGCCCCGGTTCGGTGTCCCCGGTGTCCCCGGTGTCGGTCTGAGCCCCGGTTCAGTGTCCCCGGTGTCCCCGGTGTCCCCGGTGTCCCCGGTGTCGGTTTGAGCCCCGGTTCAGTGTCCCCGGTGTCCCCGGTGTCGGTTTGAGCCCCGGTTCGGTGTCCCCGGTGTCCCCGGTGTCCCCGGTGTCGGTTTGAGCCCCGGCTCTCGACGTCCACACCCAACTCTCGGCCCACACAAGAATTGCGTTTGGACAATCACGAGCCGGTGCCCGGTGTCGCGGAGTGGGGGACGGGGACACCGGGACCCCCGGGACCCTCTCCCGGTGCCGGGGCCGCCCCGAGCGGCCGGAGCCCGAACCCACGGGACACGCGGGGAGAACCGGGACCCGGGCGGGGGCGATCCGGGGGCTCCGGTTGCACCGGGAGCAGGTTGGGACCCAGCGGGAGGGGGCTGGGCCATCGCGGGGAACCGGAGCCGGGCGGGAGCGGCCCCGGGACCGGTTCGGGACCCCCCGGGAGCCGGCCGGGGACATCGTGTGGGGTCCGTGGGCCACCGGGGAGCGGGTCGGAGCACCCGGGGGGGTCCGGGGATCACCGGGAACCGGGGCCAGTCCCATCGGGGCGTCCCGAGGGGGTCCGGGGACCGTCGGGGAGCGACTCCGGGTCCACCGGGACCGGGTCGGGGCAACCGGGAGGGTCCAGGGAGCACCGGGAGCGGGTCGGGGTCGGTCGGGGAACCCCGGGAGGGTCCGTGATCCACCGGCAGCGGGTCGGGACCCACCCGGGGGGGGATTCGGTGCCTCCGTCGGGAAAGCGGCTCCGGGTCGGAGCGTCCCGGGAATCGGGGCCCCAGCGGGGACCATCCCCCCCCACACCCGGTGTCCCCCCCGCGCCCCCCGGCCCCGTTCGCCGCCGCTACCCCCGGTGTCCGGTCGCTCCCGCCGCTCCCGCCGTCCCGGCGGCCGGGAATGGCGGGGGGGCGGAGGGGAGGACACAAAGCGGGGCCGCCCCCGCTCCCCCCGCTGTGGGGGCCACCCAGCGCGGGGACCCCCCTCCCCTCCCGGGACCCCGGTTGCCCCGAGTGATGGGACATGAATGGGCGGCATCTCCCGGCCCCGCCCCCCCCCGCCGCCCCTCCCCCCCCCGCATTGTCCCCGCGCCCGCTCGGGGGGAGGAAACTGAGGCAGGGGACCCAGGAGTTCGGGAGAGACCCAGGAGTTCGGGGGGGACCCAGGAGTTCGGGGGGGACCCAGGAGTTCAGGGGAGCAGAGGCAGCGGCGGGTGGGGGAGGGGCTTCACCCCGTTTATTTTGGGGGGAGGTGACACGGGGGGGGGCGCGGCCGGATCCGTCACATGAAGAGACCCCCTGAAAGGAGAGAGATGGTGGGGACACCGGGGGGGGACACGGGCACATGGGAGGGACATGGGGACACTGGGGGGGTGAGGACACAGGGGATGGGGACACAGAGGAGACAGGGACATGGGGGGGACATTGCGGGGGCGATGGGGACCCAGGGGATGGGACCCACGGGATCCCAAGGGGACAGGGACACTGCGGGGGGTGACACCCGTGGGGGGGACAGGGACACGGGGGTGACGTGATGTCCCCACCTGTCACCTCCACACTGGCCCCCGTGATGTAGCTGCTCTCGGGGGATGCCAGGAACGCGATGACATCGGCCACGTCTGGGGGGGACACAGTGACACACGTGTCCCCAAGTGTCCCCTCATGTCCCCTGTCCCCCCCATGTCCCCTCTGTCCCCCCTCATGTCCCCACTCACCCTCAGGGTCCCCGAGACGTCCCAGCGGCACCATCCCTGCAAACTGAGCCAGCACAGTGTCCCCAGGTGTCCCCAAGTGTCCCCTCCCCATGTCACCCCCCGTTACCTTCACCAGAACCTTGTTGTCCCCACGTTCCCCACGATCTCTCTGGGTCCCCACCCCCCATAACGTCCCCCCATGTGTCCCTGTCCCCCATGTCCCCCCCAGAGTCCCCATATCCCCATCCCCACGGGGTCCCCATGTGTCCCCCTGTCCCCCCTGTCACCTTCTCCAGCACTTTTGGTGGCACTTTCTCGGTCATGGGGGTGACAATGAACCCAGGCAGCACCACGTTGCAGCGGATCCCAAACCTGGGGGGGTGGCAGGGGGACGGGGGAGTCTGAGCGTCCCCCGCCGTGTCCCCATGTCCCCGGTTGTCCCCATGTCCCCCACCTGGCCAGCTCCTTGGCGCAGCTGCGGGTCAGGCCCTGCACTCCGGCCTTGGCCGCCGCGTAGTGAACCTGGCCCAGGTTCCCCACCTGGGGACACGGGGGACACAGGGGTGACAAGGGGGACACGGGGGGTGACGGGTGAGTCCCCATGTCCCCCGTCATCCACCGTGTCCCTGTCCCGTGTCCCCGTCACCCACCTTGCCCACCACGCTGCCCACGTGGACGATGGAGCCGCCGGGGGCGCCCGTGGCCACCAGAGCTCGGGCCACCGCTTGTGTCACCAGGAACGTCCCCTGGGGGACACACGTGTCCCTGTGTGTGTCCCCAGGTACCTCCTCAATGTCCCCATGTCCCCCTCAATGTCCCCATGTCTCCCCCACATCTGCCCAATGTCCCCATGTCCCCTCATGTTCTCCTGATGTCCCCAAATCCCTCATGTCCCCCCGATGTCCCCACGTCCCACCCATGTCCCCAATGTCTCCACGTCCCCTCATATCCCTGTGTCCCCCCAATTCCCCCATGTCCCCCCTGTCCCCATATCCCCCCATGTTCCCCCGATGTCCCTCATGTCCCCATATCCCCCCTATGTCCCCTTGTCCCCATGTCCCCCCATCCTCCCCACGTTCCCCATTCCCCCCGTTGTCCCCATGTCCCCACACCCCCGAAGTCCCCCGCTGTCCCCGTGTCCCCCCGTGTCCCCCCGTGTCCCCGTTACCGTCAGGTTGACCCCCAGCACCTCCTGCCAGGGCCCCTCCCCCAGCCGCAGCAGGAACTCGTCCCTTGTCACCCCCGCGCAGCCCACGAGGACCCCGGGGGGGTCCCCAAAGTGCTCCTGGTGGGGGGGAGGGGAGTCACCCGTGTTCCCGTGTGTGGGGGGTGTCCCCAGGGGGGGTGTCCCGGGGGTGTCCCCAGGGGGGGCGTCCCCAGGGGGTGTCCCGGGGGTGTCCCCAGGGGGGGTGTCCCCGGGGGTGTCCTGGGGGTGTCCCCAGGGGGGGTGTCCCCAGGGGGTGTCCCGGGAGGTGTCCCCAGGGGGGGTGTCCCCGGGAGGTGTCCCCAGGGGATGTCCCGGGGGTGTCCCCGGGAGGTGTCCCCGGGAGGTGTCCCCGGGGGTGTCCCGGGGGTGTCCCGGGGGTGTCCCGGGGGTGTTACCTGGACCCGCTCCAGCAGGCGGGTGACGCTGGTGGCCGAGGTCACGTCCACGTCGAAGGCCGCGTGGGGGGGGCCCGGGGCGGGGAGGGGCCGCAGCCCCCGCGCCGTGTCCCCCGCCCCCCCCGCGTCGCGATCGGCCACGGCCACGCGCGCCCCCTCGCGGGCCAGGCGCGCGCACACGGCGCGGCCGATGCCCCCGCCCCCCCCTGCGGGTCACCGGGGGGTCACCGGGGGGTCACCTGTCCCAGGTGTCACAGGGACTGTCCCACCCCCACCCAGAGTCACCCGTGGGGTTTGTCACTCCCCCCGCCCCCCCAAAAAAGTGCCGCCCGTGGGGTCTGTGACGCCTCCCCAACGTCACCCGTGGGGTCTGTGTCCCCCCCAATGTCACCCGCAGGCTCTGCGACCCCCCCAAGTGCCACCCCTGGGGTGTGTGTCCCCCCCAGTGTCACCCGTGGGGTCTGTGACGCCTCCCCAATGTCACCCGTGGGGTCTGTGTCCCCCCCCAGTGTCACCCGTGGGGTCTGTCCCGTGTCCCAAGTGTCACCGGGACTGTCCCACCCCCCCAGTGTCACCCTTGGGGTCTGTCCCCCCCCCAGGGGGGGGGTGTCTGTCCCCCCCGTCACGTGACGTCCCGTGCCCCCCCCACGTCACCACCTGTCACCAGCGCGAGCGCCCCGCGGAGGCGCCCGCCGGAGCCCATGGCGAACCCGGAAGTGACCAGCGAGGCGCCCGCGGGGCAGGGCAACGCCGCGCGGCCGCTCTACCCCGCACCCCGCTCTGTGGCCGGTCCTCCGAGAGCGGATTTTTCGCTCATTTCCGCGGGTTTTGGAGCCGCCCGTGGGGCTGGGACTCCTCGGTCCTCTCAGGGCCTCGTCTAACTTATTCTTTAATTAATCAAAGCCGCAATTCCCTGCAGCAGTTAAAATAACCCCTAATGCCCCCAAATCTGCCTGGCAACAGGTGACGTCCCGCCTGGACGCCTGGGTCCCTCCATGGGACGTCTGGGTCCCCCCTCGTGGGCCCTGGTCACCTGGGTCCCCTCAGGTCCATCTCATTTATTCTTTAATTAATCAAATCCACAAGTCATAAAAAAACCAAACCAAAACCAAAAAAAACAAACAACCCTCCCCCCCCCCCATCAAACCCCCGAATCTGCCTGGAAACAGGTGACGCCCCAGCCCAGATGCTGGGTCCCCCCAGCACCTCATTGGCTCGTCTTGTTTATTCTTTAATTAATCAAATCCACAATTTGTTACAGTTATTTAAAAAAAAAACCCTGACACCCCCACAACAGGTGACCCCGCCCGGACACCTGGGTCCCCCTATGTCACCCCCCTTGGTCCCAAACACCCAAAACTGGGGGACCCCCAGTGAGGGCTGGTTAAATACAGCTCCCCTGAGGTCCTAACCCCCCAAAAACAGGGTGTCCCCCCAAAAAACAGGGGTGTCACCCCCCAAAAGAGACTGTCAGCCCCCAAAATGGAGTGTCACCCCCAACATGAGGTGCGTCCCCCCTCAAAAACGGGGATGTCACTTGTAGTGGGCAATGGCCGCCATCACGGCCACCAGCTCCCCAAGGGCCAAACCCCCCCAACACGTGGTGTCACCCCCCCAAAATGTGGTGTCACCCCCCCAAAACGTGATGTCACCTCCCCAAAATGAGGTGTGTGTCCCCCAGAGGGGGTGTGTGTCCCCATTGAGGGGGTGTCACTCGCACAGGGCGATGGCCGCCATCACGGCCACCAGCTCCCCTGAGGGCCAAACCCCCAAAACGCAGTGTCACTCCCCCAAAACATGGTGTCACCCCCCCAAACGTGATGTCCCCCCCCCCAAATGGGGTGTCGCCCCCAAGAGAAGGTGCCACCTCCCCAAGACGGGGTGTCATTGTCCCCCCCCGAGGAGCTGTCACTTGTAATAGGCAACGGCCGCCATCACGGCCACCAGCTCCCCGAGGGCCAAACCCCCAAAACGTGATGTCACCCCCCGAAACGTGATGTCCCCCCGAGAGGAGACGTGTCCCCCCCGGGGGTGTGTGTCCCCAAAGGGGGTGTCACTCGTAGTGCGCGATGGCCGCCATCATGGCCACCCCCGCCAGCAGCGCCAGCAGCTGCGCCAGCGCCTGCGGGGGCCGCGTGTCCCGCAGCAGCTCCGGCAGCACCGTCACCGTCCCCAGGTAGATGAAGCCGCCGGCGGTGAAGGGCAGGACCCCCCCGATCGCCGGGGGACCCCCGCCCGCCCCCCCCTCGGCCAGCAGCGAGCAGGCGGCCCCCACCAGCGCTCCCAGTGCCGTCACCAGCTGCAGCCGCATGGCCTGTGGACATGGGGACACGGTTGGGGACACAGCTGGGGACATGGGAGGGACAGCAGGGACATGGTTGGGGACAGGGGGGGGACACAGCTGGGGACATGGGGGAGACAGTGGGGACACGACTGGGGACACGGGGGGGACACGGCTGGGGACAAGGTGGGGACAGGGATATTCCCTCTGCTGGGTGGGGAGGGGCTGGGGGGACCAAGGGGGTTGGGGACACTGGAGGGAGTGGGGACAGGGGTGGCACTGGGGACATGGGGACAGGGTGACCTGGGGACATGGTGACCCAGGGACACGGGGACCCTGGAGACAGGGTGACATTGGGGACGGGTGATATGGGGACAGGGTGACACTGAGAACACAGGAACAGGACGACTCTGGGGACATAGTGACCCAGGGACCCTGGGGACAGGATGACATGGGGACAGGTGACCTGGGGAGAGGGTGAAATGGGGACAGTGTGACTCAGGGACACAAGGACCCTGGGGACAGGTGACCTGGGGACAGGTGACCCAGGGACAGGCGTCCTGACCTGGCGCTTGCTGCATCCCGCCTGCACCAGGATGGCGAAGTCCCCGAGCTCGTGCGGCAGCTCGTGCAGCAGAACTGTCACCGTTGTCACCGTCCCCAGCGCCGGCCCCCCCAGGAAGGACGCGCCGATGGCCAAACCATCCGTGAAGTTGTGGGCGACGTCGGCCACCAGGTTCAGGTACCCGGACACCCCCATGCCTGGGGACACGGGGACATCAGGGACCCCCAATGTCCCCACCCCGTGATGTCCCTGTCCCCACTGGGGTCCCCATGTCCCTTTCAGAGCCCCTCAAGTTCTTGTCACCTCTTCCAAGTGTCCCTGTTCCCATAGGGTCCCTGTGTCCCCTCCAGAGTCCCTTCTAGTCTCTGTCACCCCCCTCTCCAGTGTCCCTGTCTCCCCCCAGTGTCCCTGTGTCCCCCGCAGTGTCCCCATCCCTGCCGTGTCCCCCTGTCCCCACCATGTCCCGTCCCCCCGTACCCGCCTCCTTGCCCCTGTCCCGGCTCTTCCCACGGTGGCCCTTGGAGTGGCCCTTGGGGTGGCCCTTGGAGTGGCCCTTGGGGACCGTCCCATCCGGCTCCTCATCCCCCTCGCTCGAACTGCTCTTGGCCTTGGCCCCTGCGGGGTGACAATGACAGGGGTGACAATGACCCTGCGGGGTCAGCGTCCTCCCCGGACCCTCCCGTGTCCCCGCCCAGGGCAGGTGTCACCTACCGTGCCCGTGACCGTCACCGTGACTGTGGCCGTGGCCATGGCCGCCCCGCACGTGTCGCACGAGCGTCTCCAGCACCAGGAAGGTGACAATCCCGGCCAGGACCCACGTCCCCACGGCCACCATGTGCCCGTGCTGCGCCCCTGGGGGGGACACAGGGGACACTGAGGGACCCACGGTCCCCACGGTGTCCCCAGGGTGACATGACCCCCCATTTCCTACCGTGCGAGTGGCCGTGGCCACCGTGGCCACCGGGGTCACCATCCTCGTGATGCGCGTGGGGGGCTGTGGGGACAGCAAGGCGGGGACACGGGGGTGTCACCGGGTCCCCAGGGTGGGGAGGGGACAGAGGGGACACAGGGGACATGGAGGTGTCACTGTGTGTGTCCTCAGGGTGGGGAGGGGACACAGGACATGAGGGTGTCAGGGTGTGCCCGAGGCAGGGAAGGGACCCTGTGGGTGTCAGGGAGGTGACGTGGGGGTGTCAGGAGGTGACATGAGGACCTGGTGGGTGTCAGGGACAGGACACAGGGGGGCCAGTGGGTGTCAGGGTGTCCCTGGGACAGCGAGGGGACCTGGTGGGTGTCAGGAGAGGACAAGGGGTGTCGGGAGGTGACAGTCAGTGGGTGATGGGGGCGTCACGTACCCAGTGCGTGCGGGATGAGGTGCAGGAAGGCGTCCCCCAGCAGCCCTCCCGCGGCGAAGCTCAGCAGCAGCCGCAGCCGCGCGCGGTGCCGGGGGGCGCCGGGTTCCAGGGGCACGAGCAGCAGCAGCAGGAACGGGGCGGCGCTCACCAGCAGCGTGGCCGCCAGCGTCTGCGGGACAATGGGGTGACCAACACCCACACAACGGGGGCACCGACGCCCACACGCTGGGGGCACCAACACCCCGGTGTCCCCGGGATGGGGACGGGAGGGGACAGGAGGGGACACCCACCTGCAGCCACAGCGTCAGCGTGTCCCGCTGGGGCTGGGAGTGCGGATCCTCGTGCAAATGGCTGTGTCCGTGGTGTGGATCCTCGTGCGAGTGGCCGTGGCTGTGGAACACGCCCTCGTGAGAGTGCCCATGGCCGCGGTAGAGCCCGTCGTGCGAGTGCCCGTGGTGCGGATCCTCGTGCAAGAGGCCGTGGTGTGGGTCCTTGTGCGAGTGGTCATGGTGCAGATCCTCGTGCGAGTGGTCGTGTCCATGGTAGAGCCCCTCATGCGAGTGGCCATGACCATGATATAGATCCTCGTGCGAGTGGCCGTGTCCATGGTGCGGATCCTCGTGCGAGTGGCCGTGTCCATGGTGTGGATCCTCGTGCAAGGGACCATGGCCGTGGAACGCGCCCTCATGCGAGTGTCCATGACCGTGGTGCAGATCCTTGTGCGAGTGGCCGTGCCCGTGGTCCGGACCCTCGTGCGCGGCGCCGTGTCCCGGCAGCAGGCTCAGGGCCAGCGCGGCAATGGCGATGGTGACGGCGAATCCACCTGTCCGCGCGGCCGCCATGGCCCCGGGGTCCTGCCACAGAGACGGGGGTGAGGGGCCAGAGGGGCCACGTGGGGGGGACAACCATAGAGACAGCGCCTAGAGAGGGACCCTCGGGTGCACCATAGAGCGGGGAGACGGGGGGACAGAGCAGCCCTACCATAGAGTTAGAGAGGACATAGAGCGATACCAATCAACCCTACCATAGAGATGAATGGATGAGAGTCCAGACAAGCCCCAATGGGGAGGACGGACACAACCATAGAGACAGGGCCTAGAGCGGGACCCCCGGGGGTGCCATAGAGTGGCAAGACTGCAGTCTAGAGTGGCCGTAATGCGCCATACCATAGACCTAAAGAGAAGATGGAGCGGCACCAACCAAGCCTACCATAGAAACAAAGGGATGAGGGTCCGGACAGGCCACATTGGCTCCCAAGGGGTGGAGGGGACACAGACCATAGAGACAGGGCCTAGAACGGGAACCCTGGGGGTGCCAAAGAGCGGCGAGATGGGGGATAGAGCGGCCCTAACGGGCTAGAGCGGCGTCAACCAACTACACCACAGAGACAAAGGGATGAGGGTGCAGAGCGGCCCCCTGGGGGCACCACAGAGATGGGGACGGGGCAGCCAGAGCGGCGGGAGGGAGCGGCGGGGCCATAAAGGCGGTGGGGGGGCGGGCGGGGGCCCTTCTGGCCGCGTCTCTGTGCCCCGGGTGGGGGTCTCACCGTCCGCGCGCTCCGCTCCCGCTCCGGCTCCAGCCCGACGTGGCACCGCGAGATCTCGCGAGATCTCGGCGGAGACGGAGAGAAAGCGGGCGGAAGCGCCCGTTGCCAAGACGACGTGAAGGCGGCGGCGCCATCTTGCCGGCGGGCGGCGCGGCGCGGGGGCTGCCGGGAGGCGCGCGGGGCGTTGTGGGGCGGCGGGAGCGGCGGCGGCCGGAGCGGCCCCGGGGGGGTCGGGACGGGACCGGACCGGACGAGGCCGGAGCGGCCCCGGGGGGGTCGGGACGGGACCGGACCGGACGAGGCCGGAGCCCCCGGAGCCGCCGGCAGCGCGGGATGGGCGACAGCGATCGCGGTCAGCGGGGAGCGGGGGGTTGGGGGGGCTCAGCCTATTGACTGGGGGGGCTGAGGTGGTTTTTGGGGTCCTGAGGTGATTTTGGGGGGACGGGGGCAGAAGGGGCCCTGGGGGGGGGGGGTGTGGGTCTGGGGGGGATGTGGGGGGCTCGGGTTGGTGGTTTGGGGGGTCCTGGGGTGCCAAGGGGGTTTGGGGGGCACTGAGGGGCTGGGAGGGTGGGGGGTTTGGGGGGTCCTGGGGTTGTTGGGGGGGGCTGTGGGGACTTGAGGGGGATCCTGGGGTGAAGTTGGGGGTCAGGGGGTGAGTTTGGGCTCAGGGGATGGAGGGCAGGGGTGGACTTGGGGGCTCGGGATGAATTTGGGGGGCTCAGGGGGTGGATTGGTGGGTCAGGGATGGACTGAGGGGGCCGGGATGGATTGGGGGCTCGGGGTGGATTTGGGGGGGTCAGGATGAATTTGGGAGGTCGGGATGGATTGAGGGGGTCAGGGATGGATTTGGGCTCAGGGGGTGGATTTGGGGAGGTCGGGATGGATTTGGGGGGGGCTCAGGGGTCGGATTTGGGGTCCCTGACCCCCCCTCCCCCCCAGACTGCCGGAGCCCCGACAGCTCCTCCCTGAGCGCCTCCCCGCCCCCCCCGGAGCCGCCGCCCCCCCTGCCCCCGCCCCCGCTGCTGGGGGCGCCCATGGGGTCCCCCCTGCCCCCCCCCCCCGGCCTGGGCTCCCCCTTCCCCGTCATCAGCTCATCCATGGGCTCCCCGGGCGGGGGGGGGCTCCCCGCGACCCCCCCCATCGCCTACGGCCCCGTCAGCAGCCCCCAGGTGAGGGGGGGGGACAAAAATGGGGAGGGGGGGTCCCCCAAATGGGGGGAATGCAGATAAGGGGGGGGGGGGGCGTTCAGAAAGGGGAGGGATGGGGGAAAAGGGAGGGACCCCAAAAATGGGGGGATGCACGAAAGAGGAGAGGGTCAGAAGTGAGGGGGGGGAAGGGGAAAAGCGGGGTCCCCAAAAATGGGGGGGGTGCAGAAAATAGAAGGGAGCTTGGAAATGGGGGGGTGAGGAAAAGAGAGGGGTCCCCAAAAATGGGAGGAATGCAGAAAAGGGGGAGATGGGAGGGGAAGGGGGGGCAAGAAATTGTGTGGGGTGGGGGAAATGGGGGGATGGGTGACAAGGGGGGTCCCAAAACGGGGTTTGCGCCCCCAGATCAACTCCACGGTGACGCTCCCGGGGCTGCCCCCCCCCGTCAGCAGCTCTGACGACGTGAAGCCCCCGCTGGGGCTGCGCCCGGTCCCTTGTCACCCCCACGGGGCCACCGGGAAGCGGCTGTGCGCCATCTGCGGGGACCGGTCCTCGGGTAGGGGACACGGGGACATGGGAGGGACATGGGGACACGGCTGTGCACCATCTGCGGGGACCGGTCCTCGGGTAGGGGACACGGGGACACGGGGACATGGGAGGGACATGGGGACACGGCTGTGCGCCATCTGTGGGGACCGGTCCTCGGGTAGGGGACACGGGGACACGGGGACATGGGAGGGACATGGGGACACGGCTGTGCGCCATCTGTGGGGACCGGTCCTCGGGTAGGGGACACGGGGACATGGGGGGGACATGGGGACATGGCTGTGCGCCATCTGTGGGGACCCGTTCTCAGGTAGGGGACACGGGGACATGGGGGGGACATGGGGACACAGCTGTGCACCATCTGCGGGGGCCGGTTCTCAGGTAGGGGACATGGGGACACGGCTGTGTGCCATCTGTGGGGACCGGTCCTTGGGTACGGGGCATGGGGACGTGGGGGGGACACGGGGACATGGTGGGGACATGGGGAGTCACCTTGGGGACATCTTGGGGCCGCATTGAGAAGATTTTGGGGCCACTTTGAGAACATATTGGAGTCACTCTGATGACCCTTTGAGAACATTTTGAGGCCACTCTGAAAACCCTTTGGGAGCATTTTGGGGCCACTTTGAGAACGTTTTGGGGCCACCCTAAGGCTCCTTTGGGAGCATTTTGGGGCCACTTCGAGAACATTTTGGGGCCACCCTGAGGCCCCTTTGGGAACATTTTGGAGTCGCCCTGAGGCCCCTTTGGGAACATTTTGGGGCCACTTCGAGAACGTTTTGGGGCCACCCTGAGGACCCCCCACCGTGTCCCCGTGTCCAGGGAAGCACTACGGCGTGTACAGCTGCGAGGGCTGCAAGGGCTTCTTCAAGCGCACGATCCGCAAGGACCTGACCTACACGTGCCGCGACAACAAGGACTGCGTGGTGGACAAGCGCCAGCGCAACCGCTGCCAGTACTGCCGCTACCAGAAGTGCCTGGCCACCGGCATGAAGCGCGAGGGTAACTGGGAGCGCTGGGGTGACGTGTTACGGGTTCTCCAGGGCTCATCACAGAGCGTCGGGGGTTGGATTGACTTCCGAAGATCGTCTGTTCCGCAGCAGGAACGCCCAGATGAGGTTACACAGAACCAGGCGGGTTTGAATGTCTCCAGAGAAGGAGACTCCACAACCTCCCTGGGCAGCCTGGTCCAGGCTCTGTCCCCCTCATCATGGAAAAGCTTCTTCTCATATTTAAGCGGAACCTCCTGTGTTCCAGTTTACACCCGTTGCCAGTTGTCGCTTCCAACCTCCGACACGCTGTGATTCTGTGTAATGAATATATTGAGTCGTACAACGTTGCGCGTTGCAGCCGTCCAGGAGGAACGTCAGCGCGGGAAGGACAAGGACGGGGACGGTGACCTGGTGGCCAATGCCAACGAGGAGATGCCGGTGGAGAAGATCCTGGAGGCTGAGCTGGCGGTGGAGCAGAAGTCGGACCAAACGGTGGAGGGCGGCGGCGGCGGGGGCAGCTCGGTGGGTGGTTTTTTGGGGGGGTATGGAGGAGTTCTTGGGGGTTTTTGGGGTCACCACGCTGATGTGTCCCCCCCCAGCCCAATGACCCGGTGACCAACATCTGCCAGGCCGCCGACAAGCAGCTCTTCACGCTGGTGGAGTGGGCCAAGCGCATCCCCCATTTCTCACAGCTGCCCCTGGACGACCAAGTCATCCTGCTGCGGGCGGGTGAGCGGGGACATGGGGACAAGGGGGACATGAGGGTGTTGGGGGACATCAGGGACATGGGGACAGCAGGGGACATGGGGGTGTTGGGGGACATCAGGGACATGGGGACAGTGAGGGGAGGGGGACGTTGGAGATATCAGGAGACACGAGGGGGACATGGGGATGTCGGGGGATGTGGGGACGTCAGGGGACATGGGGGTGTGAGGGGACACGGGGACATTGGGGGACATGGGGACAGCGGGGGGACGGGGACATAGGGACAATGTGGGGGACATGGGGACGTTAAGGGATTTTGGAGACTCCTGGGGGGTGGGGGAGCCATGGAAGGGGGTTTTTGGGGGCTGCCTCATAGAAGGGTCAGTGGGGGGGTGGGGGGAATCTGCCCCATTGCGGGGGGGCAGATTTTGGGGTCCCTGTGCATGTTTCTGGGGACCCCCCCAGGATAGGAACAACAGGGACATTTGGGGTGTTGGGATGGGGGGTGTCAGCCCTATGGTGTGTGTGGGGCAGGGGGACCTGTGGGGCTCAGGGTGTCCTCGCAGATTTTGAGGGGCTGGGACGGGGTCTCAGGACCCCCTCCCTAGATTTTGGGGAGCTGGGGGGGGGGTCCTGACCCCCATTTCCCCCCCGCCAGGGGTGGTGTTTCCAGGGACATTTGGGCCATCCGCAGCCTGGGTTGGGGGGTGTGAGCCCCATGGCGCAGAGGGGTTGGATATGTGGGGCTGGGGGAGGGGTCTCAGGGTGTTCCCCCCATATTTTGGGGGGGTACTGACCCCTGTTTGGCCCCCCAGGCTGGAACGAGCTGCTCATCGCCTCCTTCTCGCACCGCTCCATCACGGTCAAGGACGGGATCCTCTTGGCCACCGGCCTCCACGTCCACCGCAACAGCGCCCACAGCGCGGGCGTGGGGGCCATTTTTGACAGGTGGGGGGTGAACCGGAGGGACTCGCGGCCTGGGGGGGTCCCCAAAACCCCGCTGACCCCCCCGGTGCCCCCACCCCGCAGGGTGCTGACCGAGCTGGTCTCCAAGATGCGCGACATGCGGATGGATAAGACGGAGCTGGGGTGTCTTCGCGCCATCATCCTCTTCAACCCAGGTACAGTGCTGCCAGAAGTGGGGGGGTTACGCGGTGGGGGGGTTACGCGGTGGGGGGCCCCCCCCATTCTAATTTGCCCCCCCCATTCTAATTTGCCCCCCCCCACTCTAATTTGCCCCCCCCCTCAATTTTGTCCCCTTCCCCCTAATTTTGTGCCCCCCAGACGCCAAAGGCCTCTCGAACCCCAGCGAGGTGGAGCTGCTGCGGGAGAAGGTTTATGCGTCGCTGGAGTCCTATTGCAAACAGAAATACCCCGAGCAGCAGGGCAGGTGGGTCTGGGGGGGCTCGGAGCTGGGGGTGCCACCCCCCCAACCCTAAATTCCCCCCCTGGGCCCCCCCCAGATTTGCCAAACTGCTGCTGCGCCTGCCAGCCCTTCGCTCCATCGGCCTCAAGTGCCTGGAGCATCTGTTCTTCTTCAAGCTCATTGGGGACACCCCCATCGACACCTTCCTCATGGAGATGCTGGAGGCTCCACACCAGCTCTCCTGAGACCCCCCCAAAACGGGCGGGGGGGTAACAGGGCCCCCCCGACCCCCCCTGAGGGATTTGGGGGGGGTCCCTGTGCGCCCTCTCCCTGTTTGGGACGTTGTATCATAACCCCCCGTCCTGGTGCTCATTACACCAGGGTGGCCCCCCCGGGGTGGGTTTTTTTGGGGGGGATGCAGCACCCTGAACCCCCAAACCAGTGCGGGCCGGGGGGGTCACCCCGTGTCCCCCCCATGTCCCCCCCACCACTCAGGCACCCGATAGCACTTTGAACCCCCCCCCACTATGCAGCAGGTACCCAGGGCGGGGGGAGGGGGGTGGGGGGGTCCCGCTGGGGAGCGGGGGGGGCTTTGTTTTTATTGTAGGTCCTACAGCCCCCCCCGACCCCCCCACTCGTGGTTTTATTCACCTTTGGCGTTTCCCACCCCCTCAAAAAAAGAAAAACCAACCCGGTCGCTTTGGATTTTAAGTGATTAAAGTTGCTGCTTCTCAGTCGCTTTGGGGCTTGTTTTGGGGGGAGGGCGCTGCAGGCAGCCCCCCCACACCACAGAGACCCCCCCACACCACAGGGGCCCCCCCGAACCCCAAAGCCCCGGGAGTGTCCCCTCTGTCCCCCCCCCGGCCGCCACCTCCACCCACCGCAGTGAGTTTTGGGTCAAATCTGCGGCTCCCAAAATAGCCACTGGGGGGGGGATGTGGAGCGGGGCCCCCCCTGACCCCCCCCGGCACACAGGGCCGCTCTGTCCCGCCTCAACGGGCCAGTGTCTGCGGCTGGGCCGGGGCCAGGGCTGCGGGGACGGGGGGGACAACGGGGCAGGGGGGGGACATTGGGATGGGGGGGACGTTGGGATGGGGGGGACACCAGAGCTGGGGGGCACACACACCCACACCCACTGCCGCCTGCCTGTCCCTGTGTCCTGTCTGTGTGTCCTGTCCCCAGGTCCTGCCTGTCCCTGTGTCCTACCTGTCACTGTCCCCGTGTCCTTCCTGGGTGGGGAGGGAGACAAGGGAGGGGAGAGGGGCTGGGGTGGGGACAGGGATGGGGACAGGGGACAAGGGAGGGGACCAGGGAATGGAGACAGGGAGGAGGGACTGGGACCAATCTTTGGGATGGGGACAAGGTTGCAGAGTGGGGACAAGGGCACAGGGGGGTCAGGAGATGGGGACAGGCATGGAGATGAGGGAGAGGGGTGTAGATTGGGGGTGGGACAGAGCGTGGGGACAGGGACACAGGGTGAGGGCAGGGTGGGGGCCGCGGGTCTGCGGACCGAGATTGGGCTTTTGGGGACGGGGGACCCGGTGGGGGAGACACCTGGGGGGGTAATTGGGGGTGACCCGGGGATAACGGGGCGGTCGCGGTGTAACCGTGGGGGGACCCGTGGGCGGACGGGGGGGTAACGGCGGGGGTGGCCCTGGGGGACCCGTGGGCGGAGCGGGGGGTGTCCCGGGGGCGGGGCCGGGGGGGCGGCGGGGCTGGGACCGGGCGGGCGGCGGGACCGGGCGCACTCGGAGCGCGACCGTGCCCGGGAGCAGCCGGAGCCGCCGCTCGGTCCGACCCGGAGCCGCCGCTCGGTCGGTCCCGGAGCCGCTCGGTCCGACCCGGAGCCGCTCGGTCCCGGAGCCGCTCGGTCCGACCCGGAGCCGTTCGGTCCCGGAGCCGCTCGGTCCGACCCGGAGCCGCTCGGTCCCGGAGCCGCTCGCTCGGTCCCGGAGCCGCTCGGTCCCGGAGCCGCTCGGTCCCGGAGCCGCTCGGTCCCGGAGCCGCCGTTCGGTCCGGCCCCGCCATGGCCCCGCACGGCCCCGCGCTGCCCCTCGCCGTCCTCGGGCTCATCGCTCTGGCCCGGCCCGCGGCGGCGGCACCAGGTGGGACCGGGACCGGGACCAGTGCGGGGGGACTGGGGAGGAGCTGGGATGCTGCTGGGAGCTGGTGCTGGGAACTGGTACTGGGAGCACTGGGGGGACTGGGGAGGAGCGGCTCGGAGCGCCCGGGATGCTGCTGCTGGGAGCTGGTACTGGGAACCGTTACTGGGAGCACTGGGGAGACTGGCGGGGATGAGGGTCAGAGCGCCCGGGGTGCTGCTGGGAGCTGGTACTGGGTGAACTGGGGAGATGCAGCATCGGAGCTGCAGGGGAGGCTGGGGGGCACCTGGAGCTGATACTGGGAGCACTGGGGGGTCCCGGTGCTGGTAACTGGGAGGCACAGCGGGGATGATACCTGGGGGCTGTAACTGGGAGAACTGGAAGGTCCTGGGAGATGGGAACTGTGTGGAGGTTTTAAGTGGGAGATACTGGGAGGTACTGGAAAGTACTGTAGGTCTGTAACTGGGAGATGGAAGCTGTGCAGGTGCCGTAACTGGGATTTGCTGGGAATTGGTGACTGGGAGCAGTGGGGATGCTGGAGCTGGGAACCGTGTGGAGGCTGGAACAAGAGATACTGGGAGACACCCCGAGACTGTGACTGGGGGTTACTGGGGGCTGTGACTGGGAGAACCAGCAGGGCTGGAACTGGGACTGGGGGCTGCAGCACCGGGGGCTGCTGGGCCACCGTAACTGGGTGTACTGGGTGTAACTGGGAGTACTGGGCTGTACTGGGCCGGTCCAACCACCACGGTCCCACCCACCCTATTTTTAGCCCCGTGGCCACCGCAGGCGGCTCCGGGTCTATTTATAGCCCGGGGGGGACACGGTGACAGCGCCAGCAGGGCCCCTTGTCCCCAAGGGACCGTGGGGTGCCATCTGTCCCCCCCCAGACTCCCCTTGGGGTGCCAGGGACCCCGTCTGTCCCTCCATCCATGGCATAGTGGGGGGACCCCCGTGTCGCCCCCTGAGCAGGGACCCGCGTGTCGCCCCCTGAGCAGGGACCCGCGTGTCCCCCGTGTCCCCCCCGTGTCCCCCCGACGGCTCTGCCAGCCGGTGCTCCGCTCCCCACCACCTTCCGGCTCTTTTTTCCACTGGCAGCGGCTGCTGGAAATTCCTTGGGCCAGGATCAGTCGGGAGCGGCTGCTGGTTCCTGACCCCCCCCAAAAACCTTTCCTGGACCCCCCGGCCCCTGTGCCCCACGGCTGAGCCCCCCGACAACCCCAGTGCTTGGGGGGACCCAGGAGTCTGGGGGGCTCGGGGAGCACCTGGGGGTCCCGGGTGCACCTGGGGGGTCTCAGGAAGGACCCAGGAGTTTGGGGAACACTTGGGGGTCTCAGGAAGGACCCAGGATCCCAAGACCCCCCCAGGATCCCGGGACCCCAACCGCTGGCAGAACAGACACCGACCCCCCCGGGTCCCGTCCCCGGGGTCCCCGCAGGTGGCCGGTGACACCGTCCCCGCCGCCGCCGTTCGGGGGATGTGGGACGGGGGAAGGGGGGGCCCCTCCGTGCCCCCCCCAGCCCCCCGGGAGTTGAGTTATGTGCCCGTAATGGCTTTTCCTCCCGCGGATGGAAGGATGAAGGGATGAAAGGTGCCTCTGTGCGCTGGGAGGGGGCCAGGCCGGGGAACAGGAGGGGATGCGGCCGCCCCCCCCGCGCTGCCAGCCCGGGGACGGGGGGGAGTGGGGGGGACGGGGGGGACGGGGCTGCTGCCAGTGCCCCGGGACGGCCCCGATATCCCAGTACGGCCCAATATCCCGGTATGGCTGAAATATCCCAGTACAGTCCAAATATCCCAGTACGGCCCAATATCCCAGTATGGCTCAAATATCCCAGTACAGTCCAAATATCCCAGTACGGCCCAATATCCCAGTATGGCTGAAATATCCCAGTACAGTCCAAATATCCCAGTACGGCCCAATATCCCAGTATGGCTCAAATATCCCAGTACAGTCCAAATATCCCAGTACGGCCCAATATCCCAGTATGGCTCAAATATCCCAGTACAGTCCAAATATCCCAGTACGGCCCAATATCCCAGTATGGCTCAAATATCCCAGTACAGTCCAAATATCCCAGTGCAGCCCAATATCTCAGTATGGCCTGACTGTCCCAGTACAACCCAGCTATCCCAGTATGGTCCAATTGTCCCAGTACAACCCAGCTATCCCGGTACAGCCCAACTGTCCCAGTATTGCCCAGCTATCCCAGTACAACCCAGCTATCCCAGTACAGCCCAACGGTCCCGGCCAAGCGCCGGGGGGGCCGGGGGGGCTGCGATCCCGGTGCCACGGGGACGGATGATGAGAAACGCAGGTTGGGGCTGGCGGGGGGAGGCGGAGGGGGAGGGGAGGCGGACAGACGGACACACGGACACACGTGGGGCCCTGTGGCCGCGCACCCCGTCGGGGATGGGGCTCTGGGGGAATTTCGGGGTGTTTGGGGGGCGCTGGGGTCGCGCTGGACAGCCGCACCGGCGCGGTGGCACCGCGTCTGTCTGTCCGTCCGTCCCCCCCCCCGGCCCCGGTGCTTGGCTGCTGCCCCTGATGGGTTCAGCAGATGCTGCGATGGGGAAAACAGGAATGGGGACGGGGGGATGGTTCGGGGGACGTTCGGCGACGTTTGGGGGACGGTTCGGGGGATGGTTGGGGGTCCGGCCGCTGGGGGGGCGCCGGCACCGGCGAGACCCCCCCGGCTCGGCCGCCGTCCCGGTGCCGCCGCAGCCGAACAAAGGGCCCTTCATGGGCGTCCCGGGAGGGAGATTGGAATTCGGATAGCGGGGCGGGGCGGGCACGGCTGCAGTGCCCCACGGCGCCCCATGGCATCCTATAGGACCCTATGGCATCCCATGGCACCCTATGGGACTCCATGACACCCCATGGCACCCTGTAGTGCCCAGGGCACCCCACGGCACCCCATGGCATCCTATAGGACCCTATGGCATCCCATGGCACCCTATGGGACTCCATGACATCCTATGGCATCTCAGGGCACCCTATGGTACGCTATAGGACTCCATGGCACCCCATGTCATCCTATAGGACCCTATGGCATCCCATGGGACTCCATGACACCCCCTGCAGTGCCCAGGGCACCCCATGGCTGCCCATGGCACCCTATGGCATCCTATAGCACCTTGCAGTGCCTGGGGCACCCCAAGACGCCCCACGGTTTTCCGTGGTACCCCGTGGCATCCATGGCACCCCCATAACGTGTCCCCTCGTGTCCCCAGGAGACCCCGTGGACGTGCTGAGGATCCTGCGGCTCCACGCGCTGCCCGAGGGCGTCCGGAGGGCCCCAGGATTCTGCTCCGCGCGCGGCGCCGGTGCCGACGGCGCCTACCGGATCGGGCGGCGGGCGCAGCTCAGCGCGCCCACCCGGCAGCTCTTCCCCGGTAAGCGGTGACGCCGGGGACGTGGGGACATCAGGGACACGGGGACATCGGTGGGGACACGGGGATGTCGGGGGACACGGAGACATTGGAGACATTGGGGTGTCCTGCTCTGCGGGGGGGATTACGAGCTGAGGGGGACACAGGGACATCAGGGACACGGGGACATCGGTAGGGACACGGAGACATCAGGGACATGGGGACGTCAGGGGACATGAGGATGTTGGTGGGGACTGGGACATCGGGGACACGGGAATGTGGGGACATTGGCGAGGTTGGGGGCGTCAGGGACATGGGGACATTGGGGGGAACACGGGGACATCAAGGGGTTTTGGGGTCTCATGAGGGGTGGGGGAGCCATGGAAGGGGGTTTTGGGGCGACTGTAGGAGGGGAAGTCTCCCGTGGAGGAGGTTTTGGGGGGTTTCTGCCCCAAAGAGAGGGATTTTGGGGGTCACAGGGGCGTTCTGGCCCACAGAGGGGTTTTTTGGGGGGGGGGTTCTTACCCACGGAGGAGGTTTTGGTCTCACAGGGGGGATCTGCCCCGCAGAGGGGTTTCTGGGGGAATCTGCCCCGTGGAGTGGGGGGTTTCTGGGGGGTGTCTGCCCGCCCCGTTCTCACCCCCCACCCGCAGGGGGGTTCCCCGAGGATTTCTCGGTCATGGCGCTGGTGCGGCCCGAGCGCGGCGCGCAGGCCCTGCTGTCCGTCTACAGCCGCGACGGCGTCCGGCAGCTGGGGCTGGAGCTGGGACCCTCGCCCGGGCTCGTCTACACCGACCAGCGCGGCCGCCCGGGGCCCCTGGAGCAGCCGCGGTTCCGCGGGGCCGACCTGGCGGACGGCAGGTGGGGCCGGGGGGGCCGGGGGTTCCACGGATGGCAGGGGGGTCCCGGGAGGATCGGGGGGGTCCCGCGGCCGGGGGGTGGATCCCAGAGCGGGCGGTGGGTCCTGGGCCAGGTGGAGGGTCCTGGGCGGATCAGGGGGTCCCGGGGGGATCAGGGGGGTCCTGGGGCAGGCAGTGGGTCCTGGGGCAGACGGGGGGTCCCCGGGGGATCAGGGGGGTCCCGGGGGATCAGGGGGGTCCCCGGGGGATCAGGGGGGTCCTGGGGCAGACGGGGGGTCCCCGGGGGATCAGGGGGGCCCCGGGGGGATCAGGGGGGTCCTGGGCGGATCAGGGGGGTCCCGGGGGGATCAGGGGGGTCCTGGGGCAGACAGGGGGTCCCAGGGGGATCAGGGGGGTCCCGGGGGGATCAGGGGGGTCCCGGGGGATCAGGGGGGTCCCCGGGGGATCAGGGGGGTCCTGGGGCAGACGGGGGGTCCCCGGGGGATCAGGGGGGCCCCGGGGGGATCAGGGGGGTCCTGGGCAGATCAGGGGGGTCCCGGGGGGATCAGGGGGGTCCTGGGGCAGACAAGGGGTCCCGGGGGGATCAGGGGGGCCCCGGGGGGATCAGGGGGGTCCTGGGCGGATCAGGGGGGTCCCGGGGGGATCAGGGGGGTCCTGGGGCAGACAGGGGGTCCCGGGGGTATCAGGGGGGTCCTGGGCCAGGCAGTGGGTCCTGGGGCAGACGGGGGGTCCCGGGGGATCAGGGGGGCCCCGGGGGGATCAGGGGGGTCCTGGGCGGATCAGGGGGGTCCCGGGGGGATCAGGGGGGTCCTGGGGCAGACAGGGGGTCCCGGGGGGATCAGGGGCATCCCGGGGGGATCAGGGGCGTCCTGGGCGGATCAGGGGGGTCCCGGGGGGATCAGGGGGGTCCTGGGCCAGGCAGTGGGTCCTGGGGCAGACGGGGGGTCCCGGGGGATCAGGGGGGTCCCGGGGGGATCAGATGGATCCCTGGGCGTGCGGGGGTCCCCGCGGCGCCCCGCCGTGTCCCCACGGCCGCGTGTCCCGCAGGTGGCACCGGGTGGCCCTGAGCGTGCGCGGGCGCTCGGCCACGCTGCTGCTGGACTGCGGGCGGGGGGACACGCGGCCCCTTCCCCGCGGGCCCCGGCCCCACATCGACACCCACGGCGTCACCGTCTTCGGCACCCGCGCCCTGGACGACGAGGTTTTCCAGGTGCGGGGGGGGATGCTGGGGGGTTTTGGGGGGGTTTTGGGGGTGTCACCCCCTCTGACCCCCCCGGCGTCCCGCAGGGTGACATCCAGCAGCTGCTCATCGCCCCGGACCCCCAGGCTGCGTTCGATTACTGCGAGCTCTACAGCCCCGACTGTGCCGGGGGGGGGCACGGGGACCCCCCTGCGCAGGAACCCGCCCGGCAGGAGGTGGGGGGGCGGGATTTGGGGAGGGGGGGTGCAGGATTTGGGGGGACGCAGGATCTGGGGGGATGCGGGATGTGGGGGATGCAGGATTTGGGGGGGACGCCCTCCTCCGTGGGGGGGTTGATGGGTTCACCCCCCGCAATGGGGACAGGGGGGTGTCCCCGGTGTCCCCCCCCCCCAGCAGCTGCGTTTCGGTGACATGTCCCTCTTCTCGCCCCCCCGTGGCTGTGTCCCCCCACAAGTACTCCGAGGAGACCGGGGAGTACTACGAGTACCCCAACTACTACAGTAATAGCGAGGACAGGCCCCCCCCGGGGGGGGACCCCGAAAAGGTAACGGCGGGCGGGGGCCCGTCTGTCCGTCCATCTGTCTTGTGTGTCCGTCCTGTTGCCTCGCAGTGTGCCCCCCCTCCAAAAACAAACCCCAAACAGGAGTGTGAAGGTGATGGGGAAGGGCGTGGGGGGGTCCCCAACTCGTGGCACCCCCAGGACCTCACGCGTTGTGTTTTGTCTCCCCCCCCTCCCCAAAATCCCCTCCCCGCCCGGGGTGTGTTGGTGTCGCTGCCGCCGCCTCGTCCTCGCCGACCCCCCCCGCCCCAAGGGCCCCCCCCCGAAAAAGCAGCGGATGATGAGCACGGCCCCCGGCAAGGGGGGGTCCCCCAAAACCGGCCCGAGCGCCCCCCCCCGAGGGAACAGCTACCGGCAGGTAGAGAGCGACCCCGCGTCCGTCCGTCCATCCGTCCCGGCGCTGGAAATAAAGCGGGGGGGCGCTGGAAAGATGGGGGGGGCCCTCTCCAGCCCAGTCTTTATTTCTCACACCCGCCCCGAGAAATCCCACCCCCCCCAGCGATCGCTTTGTCCCCAAAACGATCTGGGTGGGTTTTGGGGGGTCATTTCCTACCCCCCCCCCCCAAAGGGCTGCGTGTCCATCGCTTCGCTTGTCCGTCTGTCCGTCCCACCCGCTCCCCCCGTGACCTCTCCCCGTGCCCCCCCCAGGACACGGGGCTGCCCCCCGCCCCGGAGCAGCCCTGGGGGGTCACCCCGGGCCCCCCCCGGGAGGAGACGGGGCCGCAGGAGGAGGAGGACGATGGGGGGGTCGCCCGGGGGTACGAGTACGTCTATATGGACCCCCCCGAGGAGATGGGCGTAAGTCTTGGGCCGTGGGGGTTCCTGAGTGTCCGTCCATCTCCACGTCCGTCCATCTGTCCCGTCTCCGTGTCTGTCTCGTCCCATGTGCCCCCCCCATTTCCCATGTCCCCCTCCCCAATTTCCCCCCCCCGCATGTCTGGGGTGTGACGTCACTCGGGCCACATGTGATGTCACCACCTCCCCCCCCATTCTTCCCCGTGTGCTTTGCCCCCCCCAATTAAGGGCGGTGCTGGTGTTAATTACCCTGCGGGACAAGGTAATTAACACCCCCCCACCCCCCAAGCCACCATGCGGGGGGGGCTGGGATTTGAACTGGGGTCCAACCCCCCCCCAGTTCCTAAATCTCAGCCCCCCCAGTTCCTAAATCCCCCTCCCTGACCTTCCCTTTGCGGGGGGTGTGTATGTTTGGGCGGGTTTCTGTACTTTTGAGGGGTTCTGTGTTTTTGAGGGGGGTTTCTTTATTTTGGGGGTGTGTATTTTTGGGGATTTTGTGTATTTTGGGGGGAGTTTCTGTATTTTTAGGGTTTTCTGTGTTTTTGGGGAGGTTCTGTATTTTTGGGGGTTTATGTATTTTTTGGGGGTTTATGTATTTTTTGGGGGGGTTCTGTATTTTGGGGGGGGTCTGTATTTTTTGGGGGGGTTCTGTATTTTTGGGGGAGTTTCTGTATTTTTTTGGGGGGGGGGGCGTATATTTTGGGGGCTTCAACCCCATCCCCAGGCCCCGCCCTGATTAACGCTGCGCTAACGGGGCCGGGGGGGGTTCAGCCCCCCCGTGGCAGGTTCGGGGGGTCCCGGGGGGGTCCCCAGGTCCCGGCACTGACGGGTCCCTCGGGGGGGGTTACATGTCTGCCACCCCCAGGCTGTGCACGGCGTCCGGGGCTACAAGGGTGAGAAGGGTGAACCCGCCGTCTTTGAACCGGTACGTGTGACCCCCCCCCGATCTGTGACCCCTGTCCCCTCCCCGATTTGTGACCCCGTGTGTCCCCCCCGATTTGTGACACCCCCATAACCCCCCTCTTCCCCCAGGGAATGTTGGTGGAGGGTCCCCCCGGCCCCGAGGGACCCGCGGTAAGACCCCCCTACCTCGGGTGATGCTTTGGGGGGGTATCCCCCCTTGTCCCCCCCACGGTGCCACCATCGCCCCCATGTCCTGTCCCCCCCAGGGCATGTCGGGACCACCGGGGACACAGGGACCCCCGGGCGCCCCGGGAGAGCCCGGCGAGAGGGTGAGTGCGGGGGGGCCCCAAAACCCTCCATGGGGGCGCTGACCCCCCCACTCTGTACCACCGACCCCCCCGTTGTGCCGTGCCCCCACAGGGCCCCCCCGGCCGCGCCGGCCTCCCCGGCTCCGACGGGACCCCCGGGCCCCCCGGCACCTCCATGATGCTGCCGGTGAGTGGGCCGAGGGGTGACAGGGTTGTGTTCCCCCCCCATTTTTGATTTCTGGGGGGGGGTCCCGTCCCCGTGGGGACCCCCCCCCACCGTGTCCCTGTCCCAGTTCCGCTTCGGGAGCAGCGGTGGGGACAAAGGCCCCGCGGTGGCGGCGCAGGAGGCGCAGGCCCAGGCCCTGCTGCAGCAGGCCCGGGTGAGTCCTGGGGGGTCCCCATTGTGGGGGGTAGGTCACCATACTGGGGGCAGGTCCCCATTTTGGGGGTGTCACCATACTGGGGGGAGGTCTCCGTTTTGGGGGGGAGGGGTCACCATGTTGCGGGGGGAAGTCACCATATCGGAGGGCAGGTCCCCATTTTGGAGCGGGGGTGTCTCCATATTGGGGAGGGTCCCCATATTGGGGGGTACATCCCCATTTTGGGAGAGGTCCCCATTTTGGGTGGGGGGTCGCCATATTGGGGGGAGGTCCCCAGTCTGGGGGGGGGAGGTCCTCATTTTGAGGGAGTCCCCTTCATGACACCCCCCCGGACCCTGCAATGGGGTCCCCAAAGCTGTTTGCACCCATAGGTGCCGGATTTGGGGTGGTCGGGGGGGTCGCATCCCCCCCCTCAATGAGGAATGACCCCCCCTCTGTGCTTTGCCCCCCCAGCTGGCCCTGCGGGGCCCCCCCGGACCCATGGGGTACACCGGCCGCCCCGGACCCATGGTGGGTATCGGCATCCGGGGGGTTTGGGGGTTCAGGAGGGTTTTGGGGTTCAGAGGGGTTTGTGGGGGTGGGTGCTGTGGGGCGGGGGGTTGGGGTGTCTGGGGGGGCACCCCCTGACTGACCCCCCCGTCTGGCAGGGCCAGCCCGGCAGCACCGGCATGAAGGGCGAATCCGGAGACTTCGGCCCTCAGGTGAGTGGGGGGGCGAGCGGACCCCAGTGACCCCCCCACGGCACCGCCTCGTTAACCGGCACCTCGTTAACACTCTGCCCCCCTGACAGGGTCCCCGAGGTCCCCAGGGCCTGATGGGCCCCCCCGGAAAGCCCGGCCGGAGGGTGAGTTGGGGTGGGATTTGGGGGGGAAATAGGGGGGTTTGGGGGGTTTGGAGGGGTCGGTGTACCCTTCTCACCCCCCCCATCCCACAGGGCCGGCCGGGGGCTGACGGTGCACGGGGGATGCCCGGTGATCCCGGCGTGAAGGTAACGAGGGGGTCCCCGAGGCAGCACCGGGGTCCCCCCCACCCTCGGGGTCCCCCCACCCTCGGGGTCCCCCCAGTAAAGCTCTGGGCCAGGAACTGGTGTCCCCAGGGTGAACTGGGGACACTGGGATCCTGTGGGATGGGGACAAGGAGCCTGGACGGAACGGGGCGATTCCAGGGGGTGGGGGGACGGAGCGGGGGGGGACACAGTGCAGGACCCCCCCCGATTTGGGAGTCCCTCTGTGGGGGCTGATCCCAGGTCCTGGCTGATCCCACTGGTCCCAGTTTATCCTGGATCCCACTGGTCCCGGTCTACCCTGGATCCTGACTGGCCTCGGCTTGTCCTGGATCTTGGCTGATCCTGGGGGGCACCCCAGCACCCCCCCCCACCCCGAGGGGTGCCCTCAGTGACATTTTTATGTCTCCCCCAGGGTGACCGCGGCTTCGACGGGCTGCCGGGTCTACCAGGTGACAAAGGCCACCGGGTGAGTCACCGCCGTGGGGGTGAAAGCGGCGCTGGAGCCCCCCCCGCTCAAAGCGGGGGGGTACCCACCCCCCTCTTCCCCGTCCCCCCCGTCCCGGCTGTGCCCCAAACCGCGGGCTGAGCAAACACCGGTCCCCGGCGCGTCCCGCCCGGCGCACAGAGCCCCATTCACACCGCACACTGGGTCCATTCACACCCCCCCTTTACCTGCCCCCCCACGCCAAACCGCACCGACCCCCCCGCACCGTCACCGCCTGACCGGGTTGTGTCCCCCAGGGTGACACCGGCGCGCAGGGGGTGCCGGGACCCCCCGGCGAGGACGGCGAGAGGGTGAGTGGGGCCACCGAGGGGGCGACACACGGGCTGGGCCCCCCCACATCCCTGCTCATTGTCCGCCCCCCTTGTCCCTCCGCAGGGAGATGACGGAGATGTGGGACCCCGAGGGCTCCCCGGAGAAGCGGTATGAGGGGGGACAAAGTGGTGGCACCTGGGGGGGGACATCACCCTCCCGCCCCCCCGCCTGGTGCCCCCTGACCCCTCCGTGTGCCCCCACAGGGACCCAGGGGGCTGCTCGGCCCCAAAGGCCCCCCCGGCATCCCCGGCCCTCCGGTAAGTGCTGTGGTCAGAGCCCCCATCCTTGCGTCCCCCCATCTCCATGTCCCCCCCAAACCACCCGTCCCCCTGTCCCTCTGTGTCACCTAAACCTGCTGTCCCCCATTTCCCCCCATCCCCATGTCTCCCCATTCCTGTGTCCCCCCAAACCCGCTGTCCCCATGTCCCCCCAAATCTGCTGTCCTCTCTGTCCTCATGTCCCCCCCAAACCCGCTGTCACACATGTCCCCCCCAAACCTGTTGTCCCCCCTGTCCCCATGTTCCCCCCAAATCCGTGTCCCCCCTTAGCCCCGTCTCCTCGCAGGGCGTGCGTGGAATGGACGGTCCCATGGGGCCCAAGGGGAACCTGGTGAGTCTAGGGGGGCACCCAGAGTGTCCCCCCCCAATGACACCCCACCCGTGATGCCCCACTGGGGACACCGGCGTGTCCCCAACAGCGTCCTCAGCTCTGACCCACCGTCACAGGGGCCGCAAGGGGAGCCCGGACCCCCCGGCCAGCAAGGGACCCCCGGAACTCAGGTGACCCCCCATTCCGGACCCCCCCGCAGCAAGGGAGGGCACAACGGCGTAACCCCCCCCATTGCTGTGTTTTAGGGTCTCCCGGGACCACAAGGTGCCACAGGACCCCCCGGAGAGAAGGTGGGGCCGGGTCCCCACCAGGGGGGTGCAGGGGAACTGGGGGGGCACAAAGCTGTGCCCCCGCTCGGTGCCACCGCTCACCCGGCTCCTCTGTCACAGGGTCCCCAAGGGAAACCCGGTTTGCCCGGCATGCCCGGCTCCGACGGACCCCCCGTGAGTGTCACCCCCCCGGCAGTGTCACCCCCCCAGGGGGACAGTGGCACATCCAGCACCCCAAAGATGCTCCGGCCACCTCTGACCCACTGTCCCCATGTCCCCAAGTCTCTGGAGCCCCCGCCGGGCTGGTTGTGGGTCCGGGGGGGTGGGATATACAAGGGGGGCATGCGGATGGGGCCGCGTGTCCCATCTCAACTCTGTCCCCTCTCCTGTCCCCAGGGCCACCCCGGGAAGGAGGGACCCCCCGGCACCAAGGGCAACCAGGTAAAGCACCGATGTCACCAAACGTGTCCCCGACCCCGGGGGGGTTAAATCATGGTCTTTGGCCCCCCGAGTGTCCCCTGGCGCATGGTGCCAATGTGCCTGTCCCTCCGCAGGGTCCCTCGGGTCCCCAGGGCCCCATCGGTTACCCGGGGCCACGCGGTGTCAAGGTCAGTGCCGGGGTTTTGGGGGAAAAACATGAAGAACTGGGAGCGGTGTGACCGCCCCGTGCCGTGTGTCACCCCCTCCTCTGTCCCCAGGGTGTGGACGGCATCCGGGGGCTGAAAGGACACAAGGGCGAGAAGGTGGGTGTCTGTCCCTGTCTGTCCCCCGCCTCAGTGCCCCCCAATGCCACCGTCACCATCCTCATCCTCTCCGCAGGGCGAGGAAGGCTTCCCCGGCTTCAAGGGCGACATGGGCGTGAAAGGCGACCGGGTAGGTGTGCAGGGGGTCCCCGGTGTCCCCCCCGGGGCTGCCAGACCGCCCTGACACCCCCCTGGTGTACCCCCCAGGGTGAAATCGGGGTCCCAGGTTCACGGGGTGAGGACGGACCCGAAGGTCCCAAGGGACGGACGGGACCCACCGGTGACCCTGGACCCATTGGGCTGGTTGGCGAGAAGGTGAGGGGACACGCGAGGGGACGCACGAGGGGACGGGGGGTGAACCCTCTCTGCACCCCACGACCCCCCCGTGACCCCACACCTTTTTTCCGCAGGGGAAGCTGGGGGTGCCGGGCCTGCCCGGGTACCCGGGGCGACAGGGGCCCAAGGTGAGCACGGTAGCCGTGGGGCTGCCCCACATGTCAGCCATGGGGCTGCCCCACATGTGTGTTCCCCCCCCAAACACCACTGACCCCCAAAACTCCACTGACCCCAACTCTCCGTCCCCAGGGGTCCCAGGGGTTCCCCGGATTCCCCGGCAGCAACGGCGAGAAGGGCGCGAGGGTGAGTGACCCCCCTTGGGGACTGGCTGTGAAGCTGGGGGGACACAAACACGAAGAGGGGACATTAGCACCCAGGGAGGGTCCCTGCCCTGTGTCCCCCCCACCTCCCAAAATGTGTTTCTGAAGCGATTTGTCTTGTAGGGTCTGTCCGGCAAATCGGGGCCCAGGGGCGAGCGTGGCCCCACGGTGAGTGCGGGGCAGAGTTGATGTGGGGGGGCTGTGCTGCACCCCCCCCCAAACCCCAATCCCGGGGTGCCCACACCAGCCCAGCACCCCCCAAATTGTGTGGGGGGTGATGGACCATCCGTCACCCCCTGTCCTCCCGCAGGGTCCCAGGGGACAGCGGGGACCACGAGGAGCCACCGGGAAGTCAGGGGCCAAGGTCAGTTTTGGGGGGCTGGGGGGGGCGTGTGTCACCTATGGGCACCCCAAAACCTCGCCCCATCCTCCCTTACCCACCCCAGGGCACGTCTGGCAGCGATGGCCCCCACGGTCCCCCCGGCGAACGGGTAAGTGCCCCCAGGTCGGTTTTGGGGTGGAGGGGTCCCAGCTGGTGTCCCCTGGGGTGTCACCCACCCTGTGGCACTTGTGCCGGGCTCTGCACCCCCCTCATGACCCCCCATCACACACACCTCCATGGGGGGTGTCAGTGCTGCTCCGCTAACAAGGTCAAGTGTTAATTAGCATTAATTAGCACTGTCCCCCACCGTTCTCCCCTCCAGGGGCTGCCAGGACCGCAGGGACCCAACGGTTTCCCAGGACCCAAAGGACCCCCCGTAAGTACCGGGGTGTCCCCCCCACACACCGTGAGGTGCCTCCGGTGCCGCTGACCCCCCCTCTCCGCAGGGCCCCCCCGGCAAGGACGGGCTCCCCGGCCACCCCGGCCAGCGTGGAGAAGTTGTGAGTGTCCCCGTGTCCCCTCCACGTGTCCCCAACCCCGAGGTGGCCCCCCTCACCCCTTCTCCTCTCTCCCCACAGGGATTCCAAGGGAAAACCGGCCCCCCCGGCCCCCCCGGGGTGGTGGGACCTCAGGTGAGTTCAGGTGGGTGGGTGGGGGGTCCCCGGTTCCCCGGGGGCTGCGCTGACTCTTGTCCTCGCCGTGTCCCAGGGAGCCGCTGGCGAGTCCGGCCCCATGGGGGAGCGGGGCCACCCGGGCCCCCCCGGCCCCCCCGGCGAGCAGGGGCTGCCGGGACCCTCGGGCAAAGAGGGCACCAAGGTGAGACGGGGCGGGGGCGTGTGGGGGGCGGGAGGGGGTACCGGGGGGTGTCCCACTCATCTCACCCTCTGCCCCCCAGGGAGACCCCGGCCCCGCCGGCTCCCCCGGGAAGGACGGTCCGGCCGGTCTGCGGGGCTTCCCCGGTGAGCGGGGTCTGCCCGGCACCCCGGTGAGTAACCGCGGCCTCGGGACCCCCTCAATCCCGCACCCCCCGGTGACACCGCACTGACCCCCGCATCGCGCAGGGCGGCCCAGGGCTGAAAGGCAACGAGGGACCAGCGGGACCCCCCGGACCCGCAGTGAGTGTGTCCCCCCCCCTCCAAAATGACCCCCCCTGTTTGTCGCCACGGTCCCCCCTCCCCAAATCTCCATCTTTCCCCCCAGGGTTCCCCAGGTGAGAGAGGTGGCCCAGGACAAGGGGGTCCCGTCGGCCCCCCCGGACGGCCGGGACCGCAGGGACCACCGGGCCCCGCCGGAGAGAAAGGAGTTCCCGTGAGTGCTTGGGGACATCGCGGGGACATCGGGGTGCGAGGGGGGGTCTGCATCCCTCACCCCCCTCCCCAATTCTTTCCCCAGGGCGAGAAGGGCCCCATGGGTCCCGCCGGCCGGGATGGCGTTCAGGGCCCTGTGGGGTTACCTGGCCCCGCTGGCCCCCCCGGTGGCCCCGGGGAGGACGGTGACAAGGTGAGGTCCCCCCCCGCCCCAGTGTCCCCATGTCCCCCCCATGCCGGGGCTGAGCATCCTGTCCCCCCCAGGGTGAGGTGGGCGAGCCGGGACAGAAGGGAACCAAAGGCAACAAGGGCGAGCACGTGAGTGTGACCTGTGTCCCCCATGCCCCCCCCCGCCTTGTTACCGCTGTCCCCTGGCCTCACTGTCCCCTTCTGTCCCCACAGGGTCCCCCTGGTCCCCCCGGGCCCATCGGGCCGGTCGGGCAGCCTGGAGCAGCCGTGAGTACAACAGAGGGGACGTGATGCGGGAGGGGGAGGTCCTGTGACACCCCCGGGACGGTGATGGTGTGACCGACCCCCGCTCCCACACCGCAGGGCGCCGACGGGGAACCGGGTGCCCGGGGTCCCCAGGGACACTTCGGGGCCAAGGGCGACGAGGGGACAAGGGGCTTCAACGGCCCCCCCGGCCCCATCGGGCTCCAGGTGAGACCCCCCACAATGTCCCCCCCACCCCGCTGTGTCCCCGCCTCGTTAATTCTCCCCTTCATTAATTCTCCCCCTCGTTAATTCTCCCCCTTGTTAATTCTCCCCGTCTCCGCAGGGTTTGCCAGGTCCGGCCGGTGAAAAGGGCGAAACGGGTGACGTGGGCCCCATGGTAAGTGACACCGACCCCCCCACACCGTGTTGCTCTGGGTGGGGGCGCCCAGGAGTGTCCTCACTCCGTGCTTCCTCCCCCCACACACCCAGGGCCCCCCCGGCCCCCCAGGTCCCCGTGGCCCCGCTGGACCCTCTGGAGCGGATGTAAGTGACCCCCCAGTCCCCGTCCCCATGTGGGGTGCTGGGGTGACCCTGGGGTGACCCGCTCTGCTCTCCCCCCCACAGGGACCCCAGGGGCCCCCCGGAGGTGTTGGGAACCTGGGACCTCCCGGTGAGAAGGTACGTCCGGGACATTTGGGGTTCACTCCCGGAGTGGGGGGGACGGGAGCTGCGTTATTGGGGTGTCTGAGGGACCGATCCGGGCGGCTTGGTGACGGGGTGACTTGTCTCTGTTCCCGTTTCAGGGGGACCCCGGTGAATCGGGGGCCCCAGGAATCCAAGGAGAGCCAGGAGTGAAGGTGAGTGATGGTGGGGACACTGTCCTTGTCCCCCGGTTGTCCCCCGGTTGTCCCCGCTGGCCGCTGACCCCCCCTTGTGCCGCAGGGCCCGCGAGGAGAGCGAGGGGAGAAGGGAGAAGCCGGAGCCGCCGGGGCCGCGGGGCCACCGGGAGGGAAAGGGCCCCCCGGCGACGACGGGCCCAAGGGCAACCCCGTGAGTGCCGTGTCCCCCCGACACGGGGGACACAGGGGGTGCGGGGGGGGTTCGCTCGGAGTGTCTGGGGCCCCCTCAGGCAGCTCCTCACTCTGTTCCAGGGCCCCGTTGGGTTTCCAGGCGACCCCGGACCCCCCGGTGAAATGGGCCCCAGGGTGAGTGTGGCTTCCCCCCCGGGAATTTGTGTTGGGGTTCGGGGGGGTGCATGTGGCCTCGTGGTGACTCCGGGTTGTCCCTTCCCACCAGGGCCAGGATGGAGCCAAAGGCGAGCGCGGCGAGGATGGCGAGCCTGGGGAGCCGGTGAGTGACCCAGTCCGGCGCGTCCCCCATCACCATCGCTCTGGGACATCTCAACCAGACCCTTCCATGAATTTGGGGGCTGAATCGACCCCTCTGCTCCAGGAACACCGGGGTTTGGGGCAGCCCAGCCCGTCCTCCCTCTGGCGGCCACCGTCTGGTCCCCCTGGTCCTGGGACCATTGTGTCCCTGCACCGGGCGCAGGATCCTCTTCCTCTCCATCCCGCTTCTGCGCCCGCCTCGCTCAACTTCTTTTTCTCCTTCCGCAGGGCTCTCCGGGTCCCACAGGCGAGAACGGTCCCCCTGGTCCCCTGGGGAAGAGGGTAAGCACCGGGTGGCAGGTCTGGCTGTCACACACCCCGTCCCCCCTGCCCGGGTGTCCCTGTCCCTCACCACTCCGTGTCTCCTTCCGCAGGGTCCCGCCGGCTCCCCCGGCCCCGAGGGGCGTCAGGGCGAGAAGGGCGCCAAGGTGAGCGATTCAGTGACACCTCAGCGCGGGGACACCCCGGTGGCACTGCCGAGCTCTGTGCGCACGGGATCGGTGTCACCTCTCCTTTGTTACCACAGGGAGAACCGGGCGCCATGGGTGCTCCTGGCAAGACGGGTCCCGTGGGTCCCCAGGGCCTCGCTGGGAAGCAGGGACCCGACGGGCTCAGGGGTCTGCCCGGCTCCGTGGTAAGTGCCAGCGTCCTGGTGACGGGTTCCACTGTCCCCGTGACAAGTGCCAACATCCCAGTGACAAGTGCCAGTGTCCTGGTGACGGGACCGGGGTCCCGGGGGTGGGAGTGCAGTGGGGTCCGCAGGCGCAGGGCAGAGCAGGGGTGAGGGTCCGATTGTCACCACGGGAGGGGACTGGGACACGGAGGGGTGACCGGGGGGCGCGCTGCCACCGTTGACACCGATTTCGGAGCGGTAGGACTCACCCCGTGTTGTCACCCGTGCAGGGAGAACAAGGCAAACCAGGCACCACGGGCCAGGCTGGGCCCCCAGGACCAGTGGTGAGTGTGGCCCCTGTGCCCCCAGCTCCCCAAGGGGGGTCCCCCACTTTCTGCTCCCCACAACTCACGTGTCTGCCTGCCAATCCCCACAGGGTCCCCCGGGTCTCCCCGGCCTCAAAGGTGACACCGGTGCCAAAGGAGAGAAGGTGAGCGAGGTGACACAAGTGCTCGGGGTCACTGTTGCACCCGACACAATTTGGGGTCCATGGCACCCCAGTGAAGATCCTAAACTGCACTGGGCCCCGTGGGTCCCCTGGGTGCTGTCCCCTCCGTGTCCCCTCCATGTCCCCGTGCTGATCTCCGCTCGTGTCTCCCCAGGGCCACCCCGGTCTCATCGGCCTGATCGGCCCCCCCGGGGAGCAGGGGGAGAAGGGAGACCGGGGCCTCCCCGGCCCCCAGGGCTCCACGGGGCAGAAAGGAGAAACGGTGAGCACGGGATGAGGTTGTGGTTGGGGGGATCTGTGCAGGGGACAATTCGGGGGGTCTCTGGGAGTGGGGGGTGTTGGAACGGGGCCGTCCTGGTTTCCTCATGGTGGTTTCTGCTCGTACAGGGGATCCCTGGTGCTACTGGACCCATCGGCCCCACTGGCCCCCCTGGGCTTCCCGTGAGTGTCCCCCGTGTCCTGTGTCCCTCCCCAAACCCCGCTGCTTGCTCCCCTCTCCCATCCTTGTGCTTGGGCTCCCAGTTTCCCTCCCTGTGTTTTTGGGGGGGCTGCTGTGTCCCCCCCAACGCCAGCCCTGGTCACTGATACCTGCTCTTGCTTTGCAGGGCCCAGCGGGTCCCAAAGGTGCCAAGGGAGCCATGGTAAGCGCTGAGTTGGTGTCACCATCCTCAGTCCCAGTGTCCCCACCCTGTCACCACCTTCAGCCCCAGTGTCCCCACCCTGTCACCACCCTCAGTCCCAGTGTCTCTGAGTGTCTCTTTCCTCCAGGGCCAAGCTGGACCCAAAGGTGAACGTGGACCCCCGGGACCCCCAGGACACCCGGTGAGTGGCTCAAGGGAAGGGGTGACATGAACCCTGTTTCCCCGAAAATAAGCCCCACTCCAAAAATAAGCCCCAGTTACAGTTCATTAAGAAAGTCAATTTAAATAGTGTCCAGGCAGCTGTACACATACAAAAGCGTCTTTTGGAGAAAAAATTGTATAAGACCCTGTCTTATTTTTGGGGAAACAGAGTAGGAACGGCCCCTCCGCAGCTGAAATGACACGTGGGGTAGATGCGGAGGGGTGTTTCCCACCTCAAAAGCCTGAGCACAGGGATGTTTGGGGCATGGGGGACGGTGGGTCGCGGCCCCCGTGCTCGGGTGCTGAGGGTGCTGTACCTGCCGCAGGGCCCCCCCGGGGAGGTGATCCAGCCCCTGCCCATCCAGCTGCCCAAGAAGAGCAAGCGCTCCATCGACGCCAGCCAGCTGCTGGAGGACGAGGAGGGCACAGCGGCTGAGCGGGCAGCGCGCAACTCCGCCGAGGGCATGGAGGAGATCCTGGGCTCCCTCAGCTCCCTGAAGCAGGAGATCGAGGGGCTGCGGCGCCCCATGGGGACGCGGGACAACCCTGCGCGCACCTGCCAGGACCTGCGGCTCAGCCACCCGGGGCTGCCGGACGGTGAGCGGCACTGGTGGGGACAGACGGTGGCGAGCACGGCGGCGCTGCCCCGCGCGCTCACCCCGCTGCTCCCCGCGCAGGCGAGTACTGGATCGACCCCAACCAGGGCTGCGCCAGAGACTCGTTCAAGGTTTATTGCAACTTCACGGCGGGCGGGGAGACCTGCGTGTTTCCCAGCAAGGACATACAGGAGGTGAGGGGACATGGGGGGATCGGCCGTGAGAAGAGGGAGCTGTGGGGTTCAGCCTGGAGAACAGGAGCTGAGGCGAGATCTTCTGATCTCTGAACTGCCTGAAAGGAGCTTGGAGCACGGAGGGGGTTGGTCTCTCCCAAGTAAAAGTGATAGGGCAAAAAGAAATGGCCTCAGGTTGCACTAAGGCGGTTGAGGTTGGATATTAGGAAAAAATTCTTCCCGGAAAGGGCTGTTGGGCATTGGAACAGGCTGCCCAGGGCGGTGGTGGAGTCACCATCCCTGGAGGGGTTTAAAAGACGTTTAGAAGTTCTTAGGCCATGGGTTAGTGCTGGAGTTGGGTTACGGTTGAATCGGTGATCCTGAGGGTCTTTCCAACCGAAATGATTCTGTGATTCAAAGAGGGCGCCATGGGGCTCCCCCCTTGCTCACGGTCTCCTCTCTCCTCTCTCCTCTCTCCTCTCCCAGGTGAAGATGTCGGCGTGGGAGAAGGAGCTTCCCCAGCGCTGGTTCAGCCAGTTCCAGGGGGGCAGCAGGGTGAGGACGCTGCTGGCCCGTGGGGTGTCTAAGGAGAAAGAGAAACATCTCCCACTTGAACTTGAACCTCTCAGCCCTTCCCACCATCTCCTTCCCCAGCTGCCTCCTCCGGGGGGGGCCTGGACCCCACCAGACCCCTCCAGCCCCGTTTTTCACACGCCTCAAACCATCGTCCCCCATTAATTCGTCTCCCGTTCCCGCAGTTCTCCTACGTGGACTCGGAGTCGCAGCCGCTCGGCGTGGTGCAGCTGACCTTCCTGCGGCTCCTCAGCGTGTCCGCCCGGCAGAACTTCACGTACCGCTGCCAGCGCTCGGTGGGCTGGCGCAGCGCGGCCGCCGGGGACCACCAGCGCGCCCTCCGCTTCCTGGCGGCCAGCGAGGAGGAGCTCGGCTACGACAACAGCCCCTACATCAAGGCGGTGACGGACGGCTGCGCGGTGAGCGCGGCGGGGACGGCGCTGGAGCACGAGGGTGATGAGGTTGAGGGAGCTGGGGGTTCAGCTGGAGAGCAGGAGCTGAGGGGAGACCTTCTGATCTCTGACCTGCCTGAAAGGAGCTGGGAGCCAGGGGGGTCGGGCTCTGCTCCCCAGGAACAAGCGCCAGGACCAGAGGAAACGGCCTCAAGTTGCGCCAGGGGAGGTTGAGGTTGGATCTGGGGAACAATTTCTTTCCCAAAGGGCTGTGGGGCGTTGGAACAGGCTGCCCAGGGCGGTGCTGGAGTCACCGTCCCTGGAGGGGTTTAAAAGGCGTTTAGACGAGGTTCTTGGGGACCTGGTTTAGTGCTGGAGTTACATTAGGTTATGGTTGGACTCTAATCGTGAGTGTCTCTTCCAACCGAAATGATTCTATAGAAGTTGAGGAGAAAGGGACGGGTGAAGGCACAAACGGGTAACGAGGAGGGAGGAGGCGCCAAAAGGCACCAAGATGGAGGGGTGGGGGAACTGGAAGGATGGAGGAAATGGAGGGATGGAGGGGTGAAAGGATGGAGGAACTGGAGGGGCAGAAGAACTGGAGGCACTGGAGGGATGGAGGAACAGGAAGAACTGGAGGGATGGAGGGATGGAGGACCTAGAGGGATGGAGGAACTGGAGGAACTGGAGGGATGGAGGAACTGGGAGGGATGGAGGAACTGGGAGGGATGGAGGAACTGGGAGGGATGGAGGAACAGGGAGGGATGGAGGAACTGGGAGGGATGGAGGAACAGGGAGGGATGGAGGAACTGGGAGGGATGGAGGAACTGGAGGAACTGGAGGGATGGAGGAACAGGAGGGATGGAGGGATGGAGGACCTAGAGGGATGGAAGAACTGGAGGGGCGGAGGAACTGGAGGCACTGGAGGGATGGAGGCACTGGAGGGATGGAGGAACTGGAGGAACTGGAGGAACTGGAGGGATGGAGGAACAGGAGGGATGGAGGGATGGAGGACCTAGAGGGATGGAGGAACTGGAGGGGCGGAGGAACTGGAGGGATGGAGGAACTGGAGGGATGGAGGAACTGGAGGAACTGGAGGGATGGAGGAACTGGAGGGATGGAGGAACTGGAGGAACTGGAGGAACTGGAGGAACTGGAGGGATGGAGGAACTGGAGGGATGGAGGAACTGGAGGGATGGAGGAACTGGAGGAACTGGAGGAACTGGAGGGATGGAGGAACTGGAGGGATGGAGGCACTGGAGGGGCGGAGGAACTGGAGGCACTGGAGGGATGGAGGAACACCCCACGCAGGGCGCCCTGGACAGGGCTGACCCAGCGCGATCGCAGCAGAAGGGGCGGCTGGTCAGGGCACCCCAGGGCTGAGGAGCAGCGGAAGGCGCTGGGTGAGGAGCGGGGTGACCCTGTCCCGTCCCTCGCCAGGCGCGCACGGGCTCGGGACAGACGGTGCTGGAGCTGAACACCCCCCGGCCGGAGCAGCTCCCGCTGCGGGACGTGCGCGTCGCCGACTTCGGCGAGCCCGGCCAGCGCTTCGGCTTCGAGCTGGGCCCGGCGTGTTTCCTCGGATAGGACCAACCCCGCCACCCCGGCCCCCTCGCATCCCACCCCCCAAAACGCCAGCTCGGAGCGCGGCGAAGCGGCAGGACCAGCCTCACCCCCTCCCGCCGCCGCGAGGAGCCACCGCGCCGGGGCGCCAAAGAGACTTCAACGCTTAGAATAAATCGATATTTTAATATGTAGAGAGACAGAGAGGAAAAAATTTTAACAGATCCGCACTACCTCCCTCGGCGCCCAGCGGTGCTCCTTTCCTCCGGTACCTCCCTCCGAAAACCCTTTTCCCCGGCATATACGGGATTATTTTCCATGCTGTGCCCCCCACCCGCCACACGGGGGGAACGGCGCTCGGGTTCGTCTCTGTTTGAGAAACAAAGGGGTTTGGAGCCGAACGTGGACGACGCTCGAGCATCGCGAGCACGTTGGGATCCGCGCCGAGACCCCTCGTCCCTGTTCCCCGCGCGGATTCGACCAGGACGCCCCTCGTGCGTCCAAAATGGTCCCTCGGGGGCAGCGCTCGGGCAAGTGGAGCAGCCGCTTCGTTACTCTGCTAATCAACGGTAATTAATTTGGAAAAAACGCAAAGAAAAAAAGCTCTTCCCCGCTGCACCCGTCGGCTCAGAGGGTCCCTGTCCCACCTCCCGCCGTTCGAAATCCTGTCCCGTGGAAGGACGTGAGGAACGAGGACGTGTTTTTACTGTTTTGTTTTATTTTATTTTTTAAATTAATTATGTTATTTAAAGGAGTGGATGCAAACATCAAGACCGGTCCCTGCGGCGTCAATTTTGGATTCCCCCCCCCACCACCAAAAAAAACCCCAACTAGTCACCCAAGAAGTGAATTTCTACATGGAGATGAACCCAGCCCAGTGCTCGGGGAGGAGGGAGGGGAGGAAAAAAAATAAATTAAAAAAAAAAAAGTTAAAAATATTATTTTCTTGGTGCCGTCCAATAAAAAGAAGTTTAAAGGGGCAGCAGCCTTTGCTTTTTAGTTTTCTTAAAAAGCAGAGCTGTGCCCCCGGTGCTGAGCCGTCCGCCTGTACAATGTTTTGTAAGTAATTTTAAAAGTTGTATTGTAATATATCATCTATAATTTTGCTGCTTTTGGGGTGTTGTGGTTTTGTTGTTGTTTTCTTTCACTTACATATGTGATTTCCTCCATCCTGCAACGGGCTTTTTACAGAGGTGTTGAAAATGGAAAAGAAAAGGGCATGGCCAAAAACAGAATCAAAAAAACAACAAACAAACAGCAAACAAGGAAATGCAAAAAAAACCCCCAACAAACCAAACACAAAAACCACAAAAAATAAACAAGCAGAAACCCAAACCAACAAGCAAAAAACCAAACCACAAACAAAACCCAAAACAAATGAAACCACGGCAAACAAGAAAATGCAAAAAAAACCCACAAACAAACACAAACAAGAAAAAAAAAAACAAAACACAAAAAAACAAGCAGAAAAAAAACCCCAAAAAACAAACCAAAAAGCAAACAGAACCCAAAATGAACAAAAGACCAACAAACAAGAAAACACACAAACCCCCCCAAACCAAACACAAACATACAAGAAGAAAACACGCAAAAAACCTCCACAAAACAAAACCCGGAGCACGAGGGGAGAAAAGGGCGGGAACGGCGCGAGGCTGAGGCGGGAGAAAAGGGCGGGAACGGCGCGAGGCTGAGGCGGGAGAAAAGGGCGGGAACGGCGCGAGGCTGAGGCGGGAGAAAAGGGCGGGAACGGCGCGAGCTTGCGCTGAGGAGAAAACGGCAGAAAAGCGGCAGCGGGAGGAGCAACGGGCGCCCAGCGGTCGCTTGGTGGCGCCGGCCGGTCCCCGCAGCGTCTCCCCGGCCGGCCCCCGCAGCGTCTCCCCGGCCGGCCCCCGCAGCGTCTCCCCGGGCCGGTCCCCGCAGCGTCTCCCCGGCCGGCCCCCGCAGCCCCCCGGCCGGTCCCCGCAGCGTCTCCCCGGCCGGCCCCCGCAGCCCCCCGGCCGGTCCCCGCAGCGTCCCCGGCGGCAGCGGCGCCGCTGCAGGTGAGGGGAAGCGGCGGCTCCTCTCCCCGTGCGGGGCAGCCGGGCTCCGGCGGCGAGAAGCGCGGAGGAGCCGGATGCTGTAATTTCTGCGGCGTTTCTGATGAGAAGATGTGTTCATGTGTAACAGTTTGGGGGACGAGGAGGGTCAGAGGGAAGTATCGACAAGCTGCCGGCTGCACGAGCACCGGAATGTTTTATCCCTTTGTAGTTGATACGTAATTGCAGTCATCGAGTGGAAACTGTTGGGCTTCCAGTGGTGTTACTGGAACTGGTTATTGAGGCCAGCGGTGACTTGATGCGGCAGCGATCGCTGACCCCGCGGGGCGAGCCGGGAGCTGCCGTCTGTCCGTCCTGCCGGCTCAGGGACAGGGGATTTCCACCCAAGCCGGTGTCCCCCCCGCCGCCGTTTCGGGGAAAGGGCTGTGGCTGCTCCCCCTGCCCTCCAGTAACCCCAGCGCAACCAATCAGCAGGCAGCACCGGGCAGCGTCACCAGTCTCCGGCAGACTCCGCGCAGCGCAGGTCCCGGTCGCTGCGGAGCCCGTGTGGCGGCACCGGGGGACAAGCGTCGCGTCCCCCCTGCCCCGCCGTGTCCCCAGGGCGCGCTGGTGCCCCCAGCGCTGAGCTCAGGGCGCAGCCCCGCCAGTGCGGGGGGACAGACCCACGGTGGGGACCAGCCCCGGATTGACCCTGGTTCTGTCTGATCACCACCGTGCGATGCCGGGGTCGGGCTTGCCTGTTTCTGAGATTTTTTGCCCTAGAAACAGTTGTCTCCAGGTGGTTCTGCCTCCCACCGGGTCCTCCCAGTGCTCCTCATGGGGGGCTCAGGTGGGTGCCGCTGGTGTCCCCACACGCCCCCAGCGTGTCGCCCACATGCGAGGCGGCCGGGTTTCACATCCTCCCTGCCGTGCGTCGTCCGCTTTCTGTTCCGGCCGCATCTTCCTCTCCTAGCGAGGGGGGAAGCAGACCCCGAGCCGCTGCGCTGCCTGGTCCACGTCGCTGCTCCCGGGAGGGATTTACTTCTTGTCCGGGGGTTTCCTCCTTCTCCTCCACAGCCCCACGGCAATGGTGGTTTTGCCAGTTTGTGGCCCCATCTCAATCCCAGAGCGTGAGGCTCGCACGTGGGGCTCAGCGCGTCCCTGGCCTGTGGGTTGAACCCTGTCATGGGCACGAACTGGAGCTCCAGTAGCAAAGGTCTCCAGCCCGGGCTCTGCACCGGGGCCGTGCCAGGCCCCACGGAGCCCCCCGCCACCCCCGGCCCACGTGCACAAGCCTCGTGCACAGACCCCACGGACCCGGGCAGGAAAGAGGAAGCAGAACAGGCGCTGCCAGAGGCTTCCTGAGCCGGGCCGTGGCGTCTCGCCAGTCAGCACGCAAAGCTGCTGCTGGGAGAACAGGTCTGGCTGAGGGCAAGATCCAGCCTTGCTCCACCTGCCCCAGGTAACGGCTCTCGGGGTTTCCCTCCGCCGCTCAGGGTACATGCACGTGCATGGGGTGTGATGCCTGTAGGCTGAACCGGTATCATTGCCTGTAGTCTGCCTGTTCCCCCTCTGTGTTGTCCCTTGGCCTTTGACCCTGCAGGGGCATCGGCCACGGTGCCCTCGCACCCATGGGGTGAACAGCAGTGTCGTGGAGCCCAGCCACCCCTGGGGACCTCCCTGGACGCTGGCGGACCCAGCGAGGGCTCCCCCTGCCCAGGGCCTGCTGTTGTCACTCCCCACAACTGGTTAACTGGGGAGACACATCCCCCAGGGCCTCTGTTGGTATCCGTGGTGTGGATGGGTGGGGCTGTCCCAGAGCCCCTTCTGGCCTTGCCATGAGTGTGACTGTGCCCATGGACTCTGTGATCCCCCAGGAGCCACCAGTGGGCACGTTCCCCATGGGACCATCCCTTAGAGGTGCTGAGATACCACCTACATCGTCTGAGAGAACCCGGGAGTCCTGAGGTCACCAGACCCCTTCTAGACCCCTGGAGCCCTGCCCCACAACCCACCACCCCATAGATCACCTGGATGTCATGGAGCTGCCATCACCTGCTACATGGTGCAGAGAAGGGACTCAGAGTGAGGGTCACCCAGCAGGATCAACCCCAAACCACTTTATTGTGGTGACAAAGCATCAGAGCAGGAGCGGAGGGTGCGGGACTGTGCGCCGAGGGCAGGGCTGTGGGGCAGGAGACGCCTCCCTTCCCTTCAGCGGTCTGCAGGAGACACCCCGCGTCTGGGCAGGGAGGAGATGTGGTGTCTGCAGCTGGAGAGGGCCATGGGGATGGGCTCTGCTGGGTCTGGCTCTGGGGCCGTCCCCAACATGGGTGCGTGTGGTGCGCATGGGAGAAGGGGGTGCAGAGGAGATGGGGCAGGGACACGGGGCACTGGGGTGAGCAGGGGGACTAGCTGAGGGTGGGGGAGACAGGGAGCCCTGGGCGCTGCCACCTCACAAGAGGCCCCGCTGGTTGCGGGCACTGTTCATCTTCATGGCCTTGATGATGAGGATGGTGCCCACGACGATGCCGACGATGCCCACGGCCAGGCCCAGGGCGCACACCAGGGTCTCGGTGCTCTCGGAGGCGGGGAGGGGCAGCTCGGGCTCTGTGGGGGGTGAGGGTGGGTGCTGAGCCCCCATCGCTGCCTGCGAGGGGAGGGGACCCAGGCGTCCGGGCCCAGCCCAGCCCCCGTGCTCACCCCAGTGCTTCAGGAGGGCGGTGGGCAGCCCCCAGTGCTCCACACGGCAGTCGTAGTAGTCCCCCCGGGTGGGGACGAAGGGCAGGTAGGAGAACTTGCGGAAGCTGTGGTCGTCCCGTGGGTAGAAAACGGTCTCAAAGACTCCGTCCTGCACCTCCTTCCCGTTCCTCAGCCACGTGATGGAGATCACGGATGGCCAGAACTTGTCCACGTAGCAGATCAGCACATTGGGGTCCTCCAGCTCCACTCGGCGTTTGGGGAACACCGTCACCTCGGGTGGCACTGGGGACAAGGGGGAGGAGTTAGTGCTCCCCACTGGTTAGAAAAGGCCTCATTGTGCCCCACCACCCACCCAGGGAGACCCCCCCCACCCCAGCGTGGGGCTGTGCCCAGTCCCCCGTGCTCCAGGGGATCAGGGCACTGAGCACCCGCTGCCAGCTGGGCCGAGAGTGTGGGAGCGACGGCCCCGGCAGGGTCCCCAGGGTGACGGCACTGGCCATGCCATGGCCGGGTTGTTACCGATGGTTCCCTGAGAGCGGTTGGACCTTTCCATCAGGATCTCCAAGTTGTATTTGTTTGTAGCCAGGTTCTGCAGCGCTCCCTGTGCCTCGAAGCTGGCGAATTCCCCGAACTCGGGCAGGCGCCAGACAGTCTCGGTCTTCTGCAGGTCCACGTGTAAGATCTCGTCCCCATCAAAATCAAACATGAACTCGCCGCCCTCCTGCTGCAGCCTCTCATCCCGCTGGTAGAACTCAGCCTGGATCTCCACGTTCCCCACTGGGAAGGGACAGGCAGTCGGGTCAGTGTCCTTCCCACCGCCACAGGGCTCCCCCATCTCCCCACGGGCTCCCCATGGGGACACTGTGAGTGCACAGGGACCCTGATGGGGGGAACAGCCCACCCGGAGCCTCCCCCTTCCCCCGGGGTCCCGCAGGGCTGGGCAGATGCTGACACCCCTCCCCTCACCAATGCAGCCCCAGCCCCAGCCTCTCCATGCCCTCAGGAGGTTTCCCTTCCTCATCACCTGAGGCTGGGCCAGTGACAGGCTGTGGGGACCACAGGGGCCTGTCCCCAGACGTGCTGTGGGGTGGGGTGCTGGTGCTCGTGCCCCACACAATGACCTGCCCGGGCCGCTGGGCACAGCTGCTGCGGTGGACGCCCAGGAGCAGCGGGTGCTGCAGGGGCCCGACCCACGGAGCTGGGTGACTCGGGGCAGGGGGAGCTGGGCCAGGGGAGCTCCAGGAACAAGTGTCCCGGTCCCTCTTCCGCAGCCTGTCCTGCCCTCCTGGGGTGCGCCCGGGACCCCTCCCCACCTGGGGTTACCCACAGCCATGGGGGGACGGAGCTCCCCGTGCCCAGGGCGCTGCCTCAGCCCCGGCACCAGCCCCACAGCCCCACCCCGGGGGTCCAGGCACCCCGTGCCCGGCTCTGCCCCCAGACCCACCACCCCGTCCCGGTGCCCTCACGCACCTTTCACGGCCCCCGCGCCCGGCAGGGTCAGCAGTGCCAGCAGCGCCAGCAGGACGCCCCGTCCTCCGGCCATGGCCGCTCCTGGCAGCGGGCAGCGAGAGCGGGACCAGGCGAGGGGCCGGCGTTGCCCTTGGCCGGGAGCTGGGTGCTGGGGGCCTGTGCCCGCGGGACAGGGCCCCCCCGGGGCTCAGCCAATGGGAGGGCGCCCTGGTGGTGACTCCGCTGTTCCCAGGCAGAGCGGCAGCGCAGAGCGCCCTGCGGAGCAGACAGACGGACGGACACACAGACGGGTCCCGCAGGGGTGCACTGATGAACTTGGGCTGCGCAGACCCCCGGAGAGGGCTCGGGGGAGGGCGGGGGTGGGGGCCGCCGGGGCCGGGGAGCCCCAGTGCTGGGGGGCCAGCAGGCGCCCCCCCGGGCTCAGGGCTCCAGCGCGGGACAAGTGTCAGCCAGAGCCCCGCGTGGCCCAGCTCTGCCTGGTGACGGGTGATGCTGCCCAGCCTCGCCGCTCACTGGGCCCAGTCGCGGCACTGGGCAGGACCGGGGTGATTCCCCGAACTGGCAGAGTCCGGCTGGTGTGGGGGTCCCAGCAGCTTTGCAGCCTCTGCTGGGATCGGCGATGGCAGCGGGTCGTGTTCTGGGAGCTGCGGCCGTGCTGGTGGCACTGGTGGTGCTGGGAGCCCCCCCGGCTCGTGGCCAGGAGACCTCGGGTGAGCTGGGACTGTGCGGGTGGGGAGGGGGTTGGTGGGGACGGGTCCCACACGTGTCCTGGGAGGTGCTGGGTGCTGGTGGGGACACGGTGAGGAGGGTCCTGCTGCCAGGGGACACTGCAGGCGCCCCCACCGCACCCCTTGTCTTGTCCTGTATCCTCTGTGGGGCTGGAAGCGCTGGGCTCCAGGTGAGACCCAGTTCCCAGTTTGGGGGAGATGCTCCCCCATCCTGCTGAACCCGTGGAGCAGCCCCTGGGCTCAGTTCTGCTCTGGGTCCCTTCCCTTGGCTTCATCCCTGCACTCACCCCTTCCCGTGTCCCCTCCTGCTCCCCAACATGGGGTGATGGTCCCCCCTCCTCAGATCCCCCCGGGTCCTCCCTGGCTCCTCCCTGTCCCCAGACTGGGATGTTGACACCTCACGGGGTCAGGATCACACCGGCCGTGTGGCTGTGGGGGAGGCCGGGGGGACAGCGGGGATGGGGAGGGGGCTCCATGGAGCCTCCCACCCTGCCCTGCCTGGGGGGCTGAGGGTGCCTGGCGGGGGGAACCGGCCAGACTGACCCACCTCCCCGTGCTAACAGGGTTCTTCCAGGAGATGCATAAGGCCAACTGTTACTTCACCAACGGCACGGAGCAGGTGAGGTTTGTGGAGAGGTACCTCTACAACCGGCAGCAGTACGTGCACTTTGACAGCGACCTGGGGATCTATGTGGCTGACACCCCCCTGGGGGAGCCTACTGCCAAGTACTGGAACAGCCAGCCGGACATACTGGAGGATGCACGGGCTGCCGTGGACACGTTCTGCCGATACAACTACGGGGTGGATACCCCTTACGCTGTGGAAAGGAAAGGTGAGTGTGTGGCAGAACATCTCCCCGGGGACAGACACAACCCAGTCCCGGGCTGGCAGGAGGGCACAGCGTGTCCGTGCTGTGTTTTTTGGGCACCCCCTGCGCCCGTGCATGACACGAGTCCCTTGTACCCTCCCTGCGTGGGGACCGCAAGGACAGCCCTGGGCTGGGCTGGGTGGTCCCAGTGCTGTCCCAGCCCCTCCAGCTCTCTCCCTCTGCCCCAGTCCAGCCCGAGGTGGAAATCTACCCCATGCAGTCGAGCTCCCTGCCCCAGACCGACAGGCTGGTTTGCGCCGTGATGGATTTCTACCCGGCGGAGATTGAGGTGAAGTGGTTCAAGAACGGGCAGGAGGAGACGGAGCACGTGGTGTCCACGGACGTGATCCAGAACGGAGACTGGACCTACCAGGTGCTGGTGTTTCTGGAAACCACCCCCCAGCGCGGGGAGACCTACACGTGCCAGGTGGAGCACGTCAGCCTGGAGCGCCCGGTCACCCAGCTCTGGGGTAAGGTCCCGCCCTGCCCGGCACCCTGGGGTGGGGAGGGGATGGGGACGGGCCCCCCAGCCCTGACCCGCTGCTCTCGGCCCCGCAGAGCTGCAGGCGGACGGCGCCAGGAGCAAGATGCTGACGGGGGTGGGCGGCTTCGTGCTGGGGCTCATCTTCCTGGCGCTGGGGCTCTTCCTCTACATGCGCAAGAAGGTGAGTGTGGGGGTGCTGGCTGGGGGGTCCCCGGGGTTTGGGGTGTCTCCTGTGTGCGGGAGGGCTGCCCCTGCTGCGGCACTGACCTTGTCTGTGTGTTTCAGGGCACCGCGCTCCCCAGGCTGCAGGTAACGTCCGGCTCCTCCACCCTGCTCTATCCTCCCCGTGTGGGCTGGTCCCCCCCTGCCTCAGGGCCAGCACGTCCCTATGGAGTGTGTCCCCGATAGTGCCGGGGCAGAGCCCTGGGGACACCCCGTCCCCATCGCCGTGGTCACCCCCTTCTCTCCCCACAGGGCTCCTGAACGATCTCCTGCAGATCTGCTCCTGCGCTGTCCATCCTCTGCCCTGCAGTGTCACCTCCACCTCGCACTGCCCTGTCATTGAGCCCCACGTCCCCGCACTGATCCTGGGGTCACCCCGTCCCTCCTGCCCCAGCGCAGCTTCACCATCCCTGCTCTGCAGCCACGGGGTCCCCAGGACCCTGCGCTGGTGGCCCCGAACTGCTCCAGTTCTTCCTAATAAAGTGTCTATGTACCCCCGGCCCTGGTGTTTGGGGACAGTGGGGTAGGGGTGGGTCACTTGCCCATGAGCCTGTGACAGGGCTCCGAGTCCTTGGAGGGGACCAGACGTGTTTGGTGGCCCCAGGGCTGCTGAGCGTGGGGGACAGTGTGAGGGGGGGACACCCCGTTGTGTGGGGAAGGGGTGGGCAGCAGAGCCTGGATGGATCAGGGACAGGGACGAGGGGTCATGGGTCCCCTCACCGGCCCTGGTCAGTGGCTTCGTGTCCCCATCCTGGTGCCTGGCCCTGCTGTGGTGGGTGGGCAGGGGATCGGGGCACCCGTCTCGCCCCAGCGGTCGCTGCTTCTGTCCCCCCGCAGTGCCACCAAGGGGACACTGCCCTGTGCCCCAACATGGCACCCACCACTCTGCAAGGACCCAGGTGTCCTGCCCCCACCTCTGCTCCCCCTGCCCCCCAAACCCCTTCCATGTCCCTGCCAGCCCCGCAGCCTCCTCATCCCCTGTTCCCCACCACACTGTATCCCCAGGACGAGCAGGGCACAGACGACCTGGTGACAACAGGTTTGGCGGGGCCAGGCAGTCCCCAGCCACCTTTACTGCTGCTCAGAAGCTCCTCGGGCCCACGAAGCCAGAGCCCCGGTCAGCGGGGCGGCCATGGGGCAGGGCAGCGGGGCACCGGGGGGTGCAGCGGGTTTGGGGTCCCAGGGACATGTGGTGCTGGTCTGGGACACGGGGCATGGGATGGGGTGCTGGGCTTCTGGTGGGGCCATGGGCATGGAGCTGGTTGACATGGGGACGCAGGGCTGGGCCGTGGGGACAGAGCTGGGTATGGGGCGCACAGCGGGGGCTGGCGGGGGGCGCAGGGCTGAGGGCACTGTGGGCCCCTCCTCACAAGGGGTCCCGCCGGTTGCGGGCGCTGTTCATCTTCATGGCCTTGATGATGAGGATGGTGCCCACGACGATGCCGACGATGCCCACGGCCAGGCCCAGGGCGCACACCAGGGTCTCGGTGCTCTCGGAGGCGGGGAGGGGCAGCTCGGGCTCTGTGGGGGGTGAGGGTGGGTGCTGAGCCCCCATCGCTGCCTGCGAGGGGAGGGGACCCAGGCGTCCGGGCCCAGCCCAGCCCCCGTGCTCACCCCAGTGCTTCAGGAGGGCGGTGGGCAGCCCCCAGTGCTCCACACGGCAGTCGTAGTAGTCCCCCCGGGTGGGGACGAAGGGCAGGTAGGAGAACTTGCAGAAGGTGCGGTCCTGCCCTCGGTAGAAAACGGTCTCAAAGACACCGTCCTGCACCTCCTTCCCGTTCCTCAGCCACGTGATGGAGAGCACAGGTGGCCAGAACTTGTCCACGTAGCAGATCAGGACATTGGGGTCCTCCAGCTCCACTCGGCGTTCGGGGAACACCGTCACCTCGGGTGGCACTGGGGACAATGGGGAGGAGTTAGTGCTCCCCACTGGTTAGAAAAGGCCTCATTGTGCCCCACCACCCACCCAGGGAGACCCCCCCCACCCCAGCGTGGGGCTGTGCCGGGTCCCCCGTGCTCCAGGGGATCAGGGCACTGAGCACCCGCTGCCGGCTGGGCCGAGGGTGTGGGAGCGACGGCCCTGGCAGGGTCCCCAGGGTGACGGCACTGGCCGTGCCATGGCCGGGTTGTTACCGATGGTTCCTCGTGAATGGTTGGACCTTTTCATCAGGATCTGCAAGTTCTGTTTTAACACAGCAATGTTCTGCAGTGCTCCCTGTGCCTCGAAGCTGGCGAATTCCCCGAACTCGGGCAGGCGCCAGACAGTCTCGGTCTTCTGTAGGTCCACATGGAAGATCTCGTCCCCATCAAAATCAAACATGTACTGGCCGCCCTCCTGCTGCAGACTCTCATCCCGCTGGTAGGAGCCAGCCTGGATCAGCACGTTCCCCACTGGGAAGGGACAGACAGTCGGGTCAGTGTCCTTCCCACCGCCACAGGGCTCCCCCATCTCCCCACGGGCTCCCCATGGGGACACTGTGAGTGCACAGGGACCCTGATGGGGGGAACAGCCCACCCGGAGCCTCCCCCTTCCCCCGGGGTCCCGCAGGGCTGGGCAGATGCTGACACCCCTCCCCTCACCAATGCAGCCCCAGCCCCAGCCTCTCCATGCCCTCAGGAGGTTTCCCTTCCTCATCACCTGAGGCTGGGCCAGTGACAGGCTGTGGGGACCACAGGGGCCTGTCCCCAGACGTGCTGTGGGGTGGGGTGCTGGTGCTCGTGCCCCACACAATGACCTGCCCGGGCCGCTGGGCACAGCTGCTGCGGTGGACGCCCAGGAGCAGCGGGTGCTGCAGGGGCCCGACCCACGGAGCTGGGTGACTCGGGGCAGGGGGAGCTGGGCCAGGGGAGCTCCAGGAACAAGTGTCCCGGTCCCTCTTCCGCAGCCTGTCCTGCCCTCCTGGGGTGCGCCCGGGACCCCTCCCCACCTGGGGTTACCCACAGCCATGGGGGGACGGAGCTCCCCGTGCCCAGGGCGCTGCCTCAGCCCCGGCACCAGCCCCACAGCCCCACCCCGGGGGTCCAGGCACCCCGTGCCCGGCTCTGCCCCCAGACCCACCACCCCGTCCCGGTGCCCTCACGCACCTTTCACGGCCCCCGCGCCCGGCAGGGTCAGCAGTGCCAGCAGCGCCAGCAGGACGCCCCGTCCTCCGGCCATGGCCGCTCCTGGCAGCGGGCAGCGAGAGCGGGACCAGGCGAGGGGCCGGCGTTGCCCTTGGCCGGGAGCTGGGTGCTGGGGGCCTGTGCCCGCGGGACAGGGCCCCCCCGGGGCTCAGCCAATGGGAGGGCGCCCTGGTGGTGACTCCGCTGTTCCCAGGCAGAGCGGCAGCGCAGAGCGCCCTGCGGAGCAGACAGACGGACGGACACACAGACGGGTCCCGCAGGGGTGCACTGATGAACTTGGGCTGCGCAGACCCCCGGAGAGGGCTCGGGGGAGGGCGGGGGTGGGGGCCGCCGGGGCCGGGGAGCCCCAGTGCTGGGGGGCCAGCAGGCGCCCCCCCGGGCTCAGGGCTCCAGCGCGGGACAAGTGTCAGCCAGAGCCCCGCGTGGCCCAGCTCTGCCTGGTGACGGGTGATGCTGCCCAGCCTCGCCGCTCACTGGGCCCAGTCGCGGCACTGGGCAGGACCGGGGTGATTCCCCGAACTGGCAGAGTCCGGCTGGTGTGGGGGTCCCAGCAGCTTTGCAGCCTCTGCTGGGATCGGCGATGGCAGCGGGTCGTGTTCTGGGAGCTGCGGCCGTGCTGGTGGCACTGGTGGTGCTGGGAGCCCCCCCGGCTCGTGGCCAGGAGACCTCGGGTGAGCTGGGACTGTGCGGGTGGGGAGGGGGTTGGTGGGGACGGGTCCCACACGTGTCCTGGGAGGTGCTGGGTGCTGGTGGGGACACGGTGAGGAGGGTCCTGCTGCCAGGGGACACTGCAGGCGCCCCCACCGCACCCCTTGTCTTGTCCTGTATCCTCTGTGGGGCTGGAAGCGCTGGGCTCCAGGTGAGACCCAGTTCCCAGTTTGGGGGAGATGCTCCCCCATCCTGCTGAACCCGTGGAGCAGCCCCTGGGCTCAGTTCTGCTCTGGGTCCCTTCCCTTGGCTTCATCCCTGCACTCACCCCTTCCCGTGTCCCCTCCTGCTCCCCAACATGGGGTGATGGTCCCCCCTCCTCAGATCCCCCCGGGTCCTCCCTGGCTCCTCCCTGTCCCCAGACTGGGATGTTGACACCTCACGGGGTCAGGATCACACCGGCCGTGTGGCTGTGGGGGAGGCCGGGGGGACAGCGGGGATGGGGAGGGGGCTCCATGGAGCCTCCCACCCTGCCCTGCCTGGGGGGCTGAGGGTGCCTGGCGGGGGGAACCGGCCAGACTGACCCACCTCCCCGTGCTAACAGGGTTCTTCCAGCACCTGGGTGAGGCCGAGTGTCAGTTCACCAACGGCACGGAGCAGGTGAGGTTTGTGCAGAGGTACCTCTACAACCGGCAGCAGTTAGTGCACTTTGACAGCGACCTGGGGATCTTTGTGGCTGACACCCCCCTGGGGGAGCCTGAGGCCAAGTACTGGAACAGCCAGCCGGACTTACTGGAGCAGAGACGGGCTGAGGTGGACACGTTCTGCCGACACAACTACGGGGTGGCGGCAGCCTCTTTCGTTGTGGGGAGGAAAGGTGAGTGTGTGGCAGAACATCTCCCCGGGGACAGACACAACCCAGTCCCGGGCTGGCAGGAGGGCACAGCGTGTCCGTGCTGTGTTTTTTGGGCACCCCCTGCACCCGTGCATGACACGAGTCCCTTGTACCCTCCCTGCGTGGGGACCGCAGGGACAGCCCTGGGCTGGGCTGGGTGGTCCCAGTGCTGTCCCAGCCCCTCCAGCTCTCTCTCCCGCAGTCCAGCCCAAGGTGGAAATCTACCCCATGCAGTCGAGCTCCCTGCCCCAGACCGACAGGCTGGTTTGCTACGTGACGGGGTTTTACCCCGCGGAGATTGAGGTGAAGTGGTTCAAGAACGGGCAGGAGGAGACGGAGCACGTGGTGTCCACGGACGTGATCCAGAACGGAGACTGGACCTACCAGGTGCTGGTGTTTCTGGAAACCACCCCCCAGCGCGGGGAGACCTACACGTGCCAGGTGGAGCACGTCAGCCTGGAGCGCCCGGTCACCCAGCTCTGGGGTAAGGTCCCGCCCTGCCCGGCACCCTGGGGTGGGGAGGGGATGGGGACGGGCCCCCCAGCCCTGACCCGCTGCTCTCGGCCCCGCAGAGCTGCAGGCGGACGGCGCCAGGAGCAAGATGCTGACGGGGGTGGGCGGCTTCGTGCTGGGGCTCATCTTCCTGGCGCTGGGGCTCTTCCTCTACATGCGCAAGAAGGTGAGTGTGGGGGTGCTGGCTGGGGGGTCCCCGGGGTTTGGGGTGTCTCCTGTGTGCGGGGGGGCTGCCCCTGCTGCGGCACTGACCTTGTCTCTGTGTTTCAGGGCACCGCGCTCCCCAGGCTGCAGGTAACGTCCGGCTCCCCCCGCCCTGGCCGGAGCCCCCTCCATCCCCCCAGTTGCTGATTTCTCCCCTTTCCCCCCCCATAGGGCTCCTGAAGTGGCTGCAGCCCCCCCCGATCTGCACCGTCACCACTGCCCAGCACTGGTCCCAGCCCCCCCGACCCCCCCAGCCCACTCTGGGCTCCCCCACCCCCACCGCTGCTGCCGCCTCCCCCGGAGCCGGGGGCGCCCCCCCCCCAAATAAATGCGCTGAGAGCCGGGCCCGGGGTGCTGCGTTCTTGGGGATCCCTCTGGGGGGTCTTTGGGGAAGGGGGGGTTTGGCACCCGGACTGGGAGGGAATTCGGCGCCTGGATGGGGAGGGAATTCGGCACCTGGACTGGGAGGGAATTCGGCGCCTGGATGGGGAGGGAATTCGGCACTGATCTTGCGAGGACAGGTGCAGCCGCCCAGGTCCGGGGTGCAGAGCGTGCCCGAGTTTCTGCCCCGGGACGGGCGGCAGCAGCGAGTTCCCGTGTGGGCAACGAGCCCGAGGGAAGGAGCCGCTCGGGCTGGGGTGCTCTGGAAGCTCCGTCCCCAGGCTGAGGGGCGTCGCGGCCAGAAAAGGAGGTTGGGTGGTGGACTCGCAGCGCGGCATCCCTGGCGCAGGAGCCGGAGCCGGAGCCAACCGCGGCGCCAGGTACGAAGGACGGCCTCGGCAGCGGGCTGTACGGGGCGGCCCGGAGGACGCGGGACAAGGGAGACGGCGGCAGCGGCCGGAACGGCAGAAACCGGGTCCCGGAACCGGATGCGCAAACAGCTGCTGCCGCCGAGACCCCTCTGGGACGGCGGGGTCCTCTGGCCAGCACGGGCCCCGCGTGAAGCCAATTAAACCTCTCGTGTGAATAGGAAAAGAAGGGTAATTGCCACGGGCGCCTCCCTTCCGAAGGGAGCAGAGGGGCCGATGCCCCGGCCTGACCCACGGGGAAGTCGCTGCGAAGGCAGTGCTAAATCTACAGGGATTTCAGAGCTCTGGGGCGGCCGCTCGGTGCCTCAGCTGGTTTTATTCTATTTCAGTCGCGGGCAGGAACGCAGGATGGAACGGGCAGGCCCAGCAGATCAACACGAGGCTCCGTGACTCGTGTAACTGTCGGAATTTCAGGCTTTTCAGCCGGCGATGGCGAAGCTGAGAGGCTCTGGGTGAGGACTGAGGGTCAGACAGGCGGAGCGATGTTGCTGTGGGTGTCCGGTACAGCCCGCCAGCCAAGATGGGGACACTGGTGAGTTATTCTTTAAGGAACTAAGAGAAGCCTCCGAATCATAAGAAATCCTTACGGGGGACTTCACCTTGCCGGGTGTCAGCTGGGAATGTCACACAGCTGGCACCAGCGCATCCGGAAGATTCCCGAAGCATCTGGGTGACAAAGTCTTGGTGCAGGTACTAAGGGAACAGACCAGGAAAGGTGCTTTCCTAGATTCGATTCTTACTAATCCCATGGAAGATGTGGCTTGGGGCTCCCTTGGAGACAGTGACCACAAAGCACTGGGGTCGAAATCTTTGCTAACGGGAGGAAAACTTAACGCTAGACATGAGGAGAGCAGACTTCAGGCTGCTCGGAGAAATACTTAGTAAGATTCCCCGGGAAGAAGCTTTTGAAGGTGTTTGGTCATTTTCGAAGTACCACCTACTGAAAGCACAGGACCAGGCAATTCCAAAACGCCAAAAATCCAGCCGGCAAGGCAGACAGACAGCTTGGTTGAGCAGGGATCTTCTTGAAATACAGCAAAAAAAGGAACTCTGCGGGCAGCGGAAGCAGCGCGGGCGGCGCGGGAGGACGGCGGCGATGCTGCTCGTCATCGGAGGGAGGAAATCGCGCTGCCAAAGCTCAGTTAGAGCTGAAGCTGGGCAGTAATGTGGAGGACAATAAAAAAGGCTTTTTAAAAATACAGTAATGGCAAAAGGCAAACCAGACATAACATTGGCCAATAATTGCTGGGCACCTTATTAACACCTTATTAACAGGGACATGGACATTTAGTGGTTTCTTCACCTTGATCTTCAGCACTGAAGATGGACTTGGGCCCCCCCATAACCCCGGGCTGGAAAACCGCGGGTGCGAGAACCATGAACTCCCAACGGATCCAGAACGTGTGCGGGATCTGCTGCTCCAGCTGGATCCCGACAGGTCGATGGGCCTGGTGGGATCCATCGCAGGGCGCCTGAAGAGCTGCTGATGCGACAGCGAGGTCGTCCCTGATCTTCCATGGCCCTCGGGAACGCGGAGCGGCCCTGGGCGCCGGGCGGCAGCAAACGTCGTCCCGATGTGCACGAAGAGCAACAGGGCTGGCCCGGCAGCTCCAGGCCTGTCAGGCTCAGCTCAGTGCCTGGCACAACCATGGGGATTATTCCGGGAGCCGTTGGAAAACATCTGAACTACAGCGCGGTCGTCGCTCCAGCCCGTGGGCCCAAGAGGGAGAAGTCTTGCCTGACCAACTTAATTTCGTTCCAGGACAAGGTTACTCGCCTAGTTGACCACGGGAAGCAAATGGACGTGAGCTTTCTGGATTTCAGTAAAGACTTGACCGTGCCGGTCGCAGGATCCTCGTGGACAAGCTGTGCGGCGCGCGGCTGGGTGGGCACAGAGCAGCGGGTGAGGAATCGGCTGACGGGCCGGGTTCGAAGGTTCTGGTAAACGGGGTCGTACTGGGCCGGCGGCCAGGCGGCAGCGGGTTCCACAGGGACCGTCTTAGGGCCAGCGCTCCTCAGTGTCTTTATAAACGATTTGGGCACAGGACTTGCGGGATGTCTTAGTAAATCCGCCAATGACACAAAATTGGGCGGAGGTGTCGACACTCCGGAGGGCAGAGATCCCTGCGGGGGATCTGGACAGACCGGAGAACTGGGAAATCACCGACCGCACGGAGTTCAACAAGGGCAAGCGCCGGATTCTGCGCCCGGACACACAACCCGGCTGTGCAGACAGACTGGGGGACGAGGTGCCGGAGAGCAGATCCACGGAGATCCACCTGGGGGTCCTGACGGACAGCAAGCTGAACACGAGCCACCGGCGACCCGGAGCCAAGAGGGACCCGCGTCCTGGTGCAGCCAGCACAGCTCTGTGGGGACAGTGACAGACCCCAGGGAACGGCAGAGGACGTGCCAGGGAGGGGCGGCTGCACATGAGAAAAGGTTCTTCACCCAGAGGCGCTGGACACTGAACAGGCTCCCCGGGGGGGGTCACAGCCCAGCCTGACAGCGTTCAAGAGACTGGACACCGTCCTCAGACACACGGGGTGACCCGTGGGGTGTCCTGTGCAGGGACAGGAGCTGGACTCGATGATCCTGTGGGTCCGTCCAGCCCGGGACACTCTGAGTGTCACACTGGGCAGGGGGGGCGCTGAAGGATGTGACCGGTGTCCCCCGGCGCATCCCGAACCGGCCAAGAGAGATCAGCTTGTCCCCAACCTCCGCGTGTCCCCCGGGTACCCACCCACAGCCAGAGCTGTGTCCCCCACAAGGGGACCCCAAATGGTGAGGTACACTCCATCCTGTCCCCACACAGTGGGGGACACCCAGTGACCCCAGGATGGGGACACGATGGCCACACAATGTGTCCCGCACCCCAGGGCGCTGGGGACAGTGACCTGCGCTCAGCCGGGTGACACGGGACACCCAGGGCACTGGGGGCCACACTGGGTGACAGGCACATGTGTCCTACTGTGTGTTGTCCCCCTGTCCGTTTCTGTCCCCATGTCCCTCTGCACATCGCTGTCCCCCCCGTCCTGCTGTGCGTTGTCCCATGTGTCCCTCCCGCGAGTGACACAACAGCCCCGGCTCAACTCGAATAATATTTTCTTTATTTACATGTTAAAGAATCGAAAGGTTCGAAACATACAATAAGATGAAAACACGGCTCTAAGGAGCTAAACGGGGGGGTGAAGGGTGGGGGGGAAAACCCAAAACAAAATAAAACGAGTAGAAAAAAATTATACAGTCAACGTAAAAAACAGGCGGCCCCTCCCTCCCCCCCCGGAACATGCTGCAGCGGCCCCGGCGGCCGGGGGGACACGGGGGGGACACGGGGTGTCCAGGGGGGACACGGGGTGTCCGGGGTCCCCGCGGCGCAAATAAATTAAAAATCTTCCACAGACGGGGGGGGTGGGCAGGGAAGAGCCCCCCCACGGCAAAACCCAAACTGGGGACTCGCAACCCCCCCAGTGGCTTTTTTTTTTTTCTTCTTTTTTAAAAGATTTTTATTACTTTTTTTTTTAAACTGGTTTTTACCTTTTTTTTTTTTTTTTCATAAAAACCCCAAACTTCTCCCCTTTGGAAAAACCCCACAAATTCAGAAAAAAAAAAAAAAAGAAAAAAAAAAGAAAAAAAAAAATAAACCAACCCTAAAACAACAAACAGTAAAACCTGCTGGGGAGGGAGGGGGTGACCCCAGCCCGGCCCCCCCGGCCTGTAAACACCGGGGTGTCCCCCCCTCAGTCCGGTTCACCCGGGTCCGGTCCCGCAGAACCGCGGCCGAACCTGCCCCCGCGCCCCCCAAACCTGGGGGGGCCGCGACCCCCCCTCTAACCCGAGTCCGAGTCGCTGGTGTCGGAGGACGAGGAGCTGGAGCTGGAGCTGGAGGAGTCGGAGCTGGAGCTGGAGGCGCTGAGCCGGGACACCGGAACCGGCTGCGCCGACTCGGGCTTGTCCGTGGCTGGGGGGAAAATGGGGCAGAGAACGGTCAGAAAAGGGGGGAAAATAAAAGGGGGGGAGAGGAGGGGGAGAAATAAAGGCAGAAAAAAAAAGCGGTGGGAAAAAGGGGAAGAGAAAAAAAGGAGAAAAAAGAGAGGAGAGAAAAGAGGGAAAATGGGGGGGGAAAAAAACAAGGGAGAAGAAAATGGGCAGAAAAAAAAAGGACGGGGAGAAAAAAGGCACAAAAAAAGGGAGAAAATGGGCGATAGGAAAGGGAGGGGAGAAAAACAAGGGAGAAGAAAATGGGCAGAAAAAAAAAGGGCAAGAAAAAAAGGAGGGGGAGTAAAGAGAGAGAAAAAATATGGAGAAAAAAGGGAGGAGAAAAGGAGAAGAGGGAGAAAAAAGGGCTGTCTGTGGCAAACGGGTCCAACTCACCCTTCTTCGGGGGCTTCTTGGCCGAGTTGAGCTGCCCGCTCACGTCCTGCAGCCGCTTCTCCAGCTCCCGCTTCTTCTCCAGCGCCAGCTCCTCTTTCGTCTTCCCCACCGGCTTCTTCAGGGCTGCGGGGACAGGGGGGTCAGTGGGGTCCCCCCCAAAGCCCCCCCCGGCCCCAGAGACCCCCCCCTCACTTTCGCTGTAGGGCTTGCGCGGCTTCTTGCGCAGGCAGGACAGGACGTAGCGCTCGAGCTCGCGCAGCGTCGAGGGTTTGAGGGTCTCGAAGTCGATCTCGATCTCCTCGGGGTTGGAGTCGCGCAGCGACGGCTCCCGCGACTGGATGATGTGGACCACGCGGCCCAACTTCTCCCCGGGCAGCTTGTTGATGTCCAGGCTGAGCTGCCGCTTCTCGTCGTAGGTCATGGGTTTGCTCTCCTCCTCCTCCTCCGAGTCATACAGCGCGGGCGGAGGCGGCAGCGCCGCTTTCGACGCTTTCTTCGAGTTCCTGGTGGGGTAAAACGCCACGTCAGACCCAAATTTCCGCATTTCCCAACCCAAAATGCGCTCCCCGCTGCCGGCAGGACAGCGGCTCCTCTATCGCACTCACTTGGAGCCGGTGCCGGCGGCTTTCTTGGCTCTGCGGAGCTGGGCCTGGCGCGCCCGCGTCTCCTCGTCGCCGCCTCCTGCTCCTCGCGCTTTGTGCTTCTCCGACTTCTTCTTCTTCTTCTTCTCCCTCTTCTTTTTGGGTTTGGAAACGGGGCCCTGCGAGAGGGCAGCCAGCTGCTCGTGCACGGCCCGCAGCTGTGGGGAGACAGGGGTGAGGCCGCGGCGCCGGGGGGCCGCGGCGCAGGGGGGACGCGGCGCTCGGGGCCCCACCTGCTCCTGCAGCTCGGCCAGGCGGTGCGCGCGCTCCTCCTCCGAGTCCGAGCTCTCTTCGCTGCCCGACGAGCTCTCGCTGCTGCTCTCGTCCTCCTCCTCGTCTTCCTCGTCCTCATCCTCATCGTCCTCGTCGCTGGACGACTCCTCGGAGGAGGATTTGGAGAGGGCGCCGCTCAGCGGGGCCGACGCCGCCGGGGGGCTGGCGTCCTGCGGCTCGTCCGGCATCTTGGCGTAGCTGAACTCGAACACGTCCTGCGCGGGGATGGGGGTTATTTTGGGGGACGGGCGTTATTTTAGGTGGGGGGGTTTATTTTGGGGGACACCCGGCCGCCCCCTCACCTGCAGCTTTCGCGCCATGGCCACCACGTCGTGGTCGGGCGGGTTGTACTTGTAGCAGTTGGAGAACATCAACCGCACGTCGGCGGCGAATTCTTGGGCATCGTGGTAATCGCGGTTTTCCATCTTCCGCTGCAGGGGGAAATGTGAGCGGCACCCCCCAAAAATCCTCCCCAAACCCTCAAATCCCTACAAATCCCCCTGAACCCCCCAAACCCCTGCAAATATCCCCCAAAATCCTCCTAAACGCCTCCGAAACCCCTCCAAATGCTCCCCAAACCCCCACAAATCCCTAAGTCTCCCCCAACCTGTCCAAATCCCCCCAAAACTCCCAAATTTCTCCAAACCCTCCCAAATCTCCTCCAAAGCCCCCGCACATCCCCCCAAATGCTCCTGAAACCCCCACAAATCCCCCCAAGCCTCCCCCAACCTGTCCAAACCCTCCTAAAATCTCCCAAACCCCCAAATCTCCCCCAAAATCCTCCCAAACCCCCCCGAACTCGCCCCCCGTGCCCACCTTGATGGTGCTGAGGTCCATGGGGTGCTTGATGATCTCGTGGTAGTCGTGCAGCCCCAGGGCCGAGGCGTCCACGGGCTTGTAGAAGGGCCAGGCGTAGGCCGCGTGCTTCTTGGACAGCAGCTCCTTGAGGATCCCGTTGCAGTACTTGAGCTGCTCCGACAGCTTCCCGCGCTTGGACGTCTGGTGCTGCTGCGAGTCGGGCAGGTCCTTGCGCGGGGGTTTGATGGGGCGGCCGCTCTCGCGCCGCGCCGGGATTTTGGCGGCTTTGGGCTCGGGCAGCGACGAGGCCGATGGGGACGACTCGCCGCTGGTGGCGATGATGGCCGTGGTGGTGGGGGTGGTGGTGTCCGCTTTCCGCTTCACGCCTTTCTTCTACAAAACCGGGAAAACAGAGAAAAAGGGACGTGGGTGAGGATGGGGGGACGCGGGATCGACAGATACCCCTGAAGCCCCAAAACCCCTCTAAATCTTCCCAACCCCAAAACCCTCCAAATCATCCTGAACCCCCCCGACTCCTCCAAATCCTCCCCCAAAATGCTCCCAAATTCCCCCAAATCGCCCCCAATCCCCCCCAAATATCTGCCAAGTCTCCCCTAACCAGTCCAAACCCTCCCAAATCTTCCCCAAAATCCTCCCCAAACCCCCAAATCCTCCTAAAATCCCTCAATCCCCCCAAATGCTCCCAAAGCCCCCAAGTCTCCCCCAACCTGTCCAAACCCTCCCGTCTGCCTCAAAATCCTCAAAATCCCCCCTACAAATCATCCTGAACTCCCCAAATCCTCCCAAAACTCCCCCACCCTCCCCAAAACCCTCTAAATCCTCCCCCAAATAGCCCTGAAACCCCCAAATCCTCCTGAAATTCCCCAATATCCCCAAACCCCCAAATCTCCCCCAACCTGTCCAAAACCCTCCCAAATCTCCCCCCAAAATCCCTCTGAACCCCCCAAATCCCCGCACCTTGGCCAGGGGCTGCGTGGGCGCGGGCAGCGCGGCTGGGGGCCCGTGCAGCGACTTGAGCAGTGGCGCGGCTATGACCGAGGGGTGCGGGATGTTGACGATGGTGGTGGGGATGTCGGGGCTGGCGGCGCCGTACACCGTGGCATGGGACACCGAGGACACGGCTGGCACTTGCTGCGCGGCCGTCAGACCCGCCAGGAGCGCTGGGACCATACGAGACGCCCCTTAGCGCCGCTGTCACCCCCCTGGGACACCCTGCGTCCCCCCCGTGCCGCTGTCCCCACCCCACGTGGTGTCACCGTACCGGCTGCACGCGACGCTCCTTTTTTATGGCTGTTCTTGGCCACCGGCACCACGATTTCCTGCTCTTCTGGTGGCATCTGAGCCACCTTCTGCAGGAAAATCTTCTCCAGGGTTTGGGCCATCAGGACAATATCATCTGTGGGCTGCAGGGACAAGCAGCATGTCACAAGCAGTGTCACAACCAGCACCATGATGCGCCGGACGGTGCCAGCGGTGCCGGTTCTCACCTTGTTGTAGATGTAGCAGTTGGTGAACATGGTGTTGAAGTCCTGCATGCACTCGGCGGCCCCCCAGTAATAGTTGTTCTCCAAGCGCCGCTTGATGGTCCCCATGTCCATGGGCTGCTTGATGATCTTGTGGTAGTCCTGGGGACAAGGGACGGTGGGGACGCGGTCAGGGACGCGCTGGCGGCCGCGCCGTGTCCCCCGCTCGCACACCAGCTCTCACTCGGGGCACAGGCACAGGCAGGGGGTGCGTGGGGCCAAAAAAACACCGTGGGGCCTTGTCCCCTCCCGAGTGTCACCGTCCCTGTCACTTGGGGGCCCTGAGTGCCGGGGGGACCCTACACTATGGGGGACGCCAAATTTTGGCGTCTTGAGGTGACATATGTCCTGCAGGAGAGATGAGATGGGGCTTGCGGGGGGAAATCTATTGCTAAACTTTAAATTTAAAAAGCAAAACCTCCGTGGAAATTTAAATTACCTCTGGGCTTTAACTCCTTGGGCGCCACAGGTGCACAGGGGGGCTGGCGTTTAATTTTGGGGTCACGAGATGGCTGTCTTCTACAAATTCATGGATGGGCATCTGCAAAACGCATTCAGGGGACAAGAGATTAGCTGGGGGGGGAGCATCCGGGGGTCCCTCAAGAGCGGCTGCGTCGCCTCATCCAGACCTTCGTGGGGACAAAAACAAAAAGGGTGTCCCCAAAACCTGCCCCGATGGCTACGAGGGGCTGGGGGTGTCACCCCCGGGGGGGACGCGCAGCCCCGGCACCTGCGTCTCTGTGGCTGGGGGGGGATGGCGCTGGCCCTGCACTCGTTGTGGGGGACACATGGCATCGGGAATTCGGCAACAAATCTGCCTCGAACCCCCTGCCTGCGCGTTCGGGGACACGGAGGGGGACACACAGACACACTCACACCCCCCCGAGCGCCGCGCCGCCTCCCGCGCCCCCCCCGCGGTACCGGTAAACCCAGCTTGACGGCGTCGACGGGCTGGCGGAACGGCCAGGCGAACTGGTGCTTCCAGAGCGCCTTCATCACCACCTTGTGCAGGTACTGCAGCTGGTTGGTGACGCGCCCCGGCTTCTTGGGGTTCGACACCTCGGGCGGGGGGGGGTTGGCCTGCGGGGACGGCAGCGCCGGCGCCGACGCCATGGTGGGGCTCTCGAAGCCCTCGTACAGCAGCGAGGGTTTGCGGATCCGCTTGCCGGGGGTCGACTCCGGTGCCAGGCCCATGAGCCCGGCATTGCTCTCCCCCAGAATCCTGCGGGAGGAGAGACGCGGTTAACGGGGCGCAAAACAACAGGGTTGGGGCGCAGGATGCCCCAAAAAAGAGACGGACGCTCCTGACGCCGCAATTGAGAGGTAAGACGCCGTGGCGCGGGAACGGGATCTAGTTCCCCGGATCTGCCGCGCGTCTCCTGGGGGGTTTGGCCAAAAGCGCCCGTTAATCGCGGCCAAACGAGCGCCCGGTGTTGGCGAGAGGTTGACGCAGGTCCAGGTTCGTCCCCAAAGAGGCGACGGTGACACCGTGCGTGTCACGGTGACGGTGCCACCCGCTCCCCGGAGGGCCTGGGGGGATTTGGGGACACCCGCGGTCAGGCCATTATGTCGCGGGCGCTTTGACGGCGCCGCTGTCACACAGAACCGTCCGTGGGGACCCGCGGGGACGCGGCGCAGCCGCCACCGCAGCGGTTTAGAGGCGAAAATCGGCGCTTTAGGGCAACGACCATCAGGCAAAGAACAGGACGAGGCGCAAAAACATCCAGAAAGGGGTAAAATTTTGCCACGAGGATGTCGCGGCGGCAGCGGAGACCCTGGGGACGCAGTGGGGACCTGGGGACACCGGGAGGTTCCCAGCGGCTCCTGCCCGAACCCCCAAACCCGGGCGAGGGGTGAGACCCCCGGCTGACCTGTCACCAACTGTCCCCCCGGGGCCGCCAAGGACGCGGCTCAAGCGCCAAGGACGGCGCTGGGCGGGGGGACCCGCGGTGACAATGTCACGGGTGGGGCGGTGACACCCCCCAGTGTCCGTGTGTCTGTCCCCGTGTCACCGCGCAGGGACGCAGCCCGACCCCGGGGGTGTCCCCGCCACGCGAGCCCCGCTCCCCGCGGCACCTACTTGCTCTGGGGATTCACATTCTGCAGCATGGCGGCGGCTCCGTGCCCGGCCCGCGCTCCCGGCTCCTCCGACGACCCCCCCACTTTGCCCGGACACGCGGGGGCGGTGGGTCCGGGGGGTCCAGGCGACCGCGGGTGGGTGGGGGGCGCCCCCCCCTCGTCAGCGCATCACCGGGGGGCCGAGCCGGGTGTCCCCTCCCCGGGCAGGGCGGGGACGGGGCTCAGGCGGCGGCGGCTCCGGCCGGGACCATCCGCCGGCCTCACATGAACGGGCGCGGAGAAGATGGCGGCGGGGAGCGGGCGGGATGTGACGGGCGGGGAGCGCGGGGGGGGGTGCCCTCTTCGGAGCCTCCGCTGCGCCCCGGATCTTCCGCGATCCGCTCAATACAGGCCTTGCCGCGTCGCTGGGCGCCGGGCGCGTCGGGGGAGGCCGGGGACGAGGCGAGGCGCGGCGGTCCGGGCGGCGGATGACAGCGGATTGCGGCGGGGCCGATCAGCGGGCCGGCTCCATCTTGGCTCCCTGAGGGGCGGAGGGCGGGAGCGCGGGGGGCGGGGGAGGGAGGCCCCCTCGCCGCCGGCCGCAGGCAGGGGTCGCTACGGAGGCCGGGGAGGGTCCGGCGAGCCCTCCGGGAAGCGCGGAGGCGGGGGCTGGGCCGCCCGGCGGAGGATGGATCCGGTTTGGGGCCGCCCCCCGCTCACCACCGGGCCCGACCCGCTCCGTCCTCCGTCCCAGCGAAATGGCGCCGCTCGGCCTGCCCCCGGCCGCCCTTATATAGACACCAGCCGGCCCCTCATTGGGCGGCGGCGGCGCTGACATCACCCGCCCGGCCCGCCCCGCCCCGCCGCGGCCTCATTGGGCGGAGCCGAGCCCGCCGCGCTTCTCCCATTGGCCGCGCGGCGCGTCGCTCAGCCGCGCCGCTCCCCTCCCCTCCCGGCCTTCCGCCCGGCGCCTCGTCCCACGGAGCCGCCGCTGTCACCGCCCATTGGCCGGCGCTGCCATTCGTTGCGAGGCGATTGGCCGGCGGGTCACGTGGGGGGCGGGGCCGGCCGGCGGAAGCGGCCGTTGGAGGCTGTTGTCGCGCTCCCCGGAGAGGAGCCGGGCCCGGCGGCGCCATCTTGAGCGGCGGCTGCGGCCGCCTTGGGCGGACAATGAACCGGCGCTCCCGGGCGGCCCCGCCACCCCCGGCGACGCCGGGCACCGCGGGGATCCCCCCCGCCCGCCCTCACCCCCCTCGCCGCGCTCCCGCGGGCCGCAGGGCGCCGGAACCCCGGAGCCGCCGCGCCCCGTCCCGCACCGGGCTCCCCCGCGCCCCGCGGGCCGCGCCACGGCCGCCTCACGCTGCGGGGGACGCGGGAACCCCCACGGACACGCCGCCGCTGCGGCCGCCAGCCCCGGGACGGGCCCTGTCCGCCGGTGCGCCCCCCCGCACACACACCGGGGGGACCCACGGCGGCGCCGGGACCCCCGCGGCGGGGGCCGCTCACCCCCACGGCGCCCGCACGGCCGCGGCCGCCCCGCCGGGACCCCAGCGCCCCCCCCGCCCCGCGCTCACGGGGGTCCCGGGCTCAGCGGCCCCCGCCCCGGTCTCCAGGACACGAGTGGATCCCGCCCTTCCCCCGCGCCGTGACACAGCACTTGGGGCCCTGCCCGCCGCCGCCCCCGCGCGAACACCCAAACATGGCGCTTTTCGCCCCAAACCGCCGCCCCCGCCGGCGCGCACAAAGCGGCCCCGCCCTCCCGCCCCACCTGCCCGTCACCGCCGTCCTGGCCGCCCATTGGCCGCCGCGCCAACGCGGGGGCGGATCCGCGCCTGACTGACAGCTCGGCAGCGCCACGTGACCTCCCGCCGCCCCCGCTCCTCGGGGGGGAGGGCAGGGCGCCCCCCCGTCACTCACCTGAGCCGCCCCCACGCGGGGCCGCGACCCCCGTCCCCGGTCCCGCTTCATCCGCGCCGCCCCCCGCCGCGCGCCGCAAAAAAACCCCGGTTTGGGGGCAAAAAAAAAAGATTTTTAAAAAAAAAACATCCCAGGGCAGAAAAGGGAGCCACGCGCTACGTCACCCGCGGCCCGATTGGCTCCCCGCCGTCACGTGGCGCCCCCGCGGCTCCCACGGCCCCATTCATCCCCCCCCCGCCCGGCGGGACCCGCCGCGGCTCCGCGGGGTCCTAGTGCCGGCATGGCGCTGCGCATGCGCCCTGCGGGGCTGCTGCAGCGGGGTGCAGGGGGCACCCACGGGTGTCCGTGGCAGTGCGGGGCGGGGGACGGGGTGCCCACGGGTGTGGGGCATTGCATGCGTGCACGGCATGGCGGGGGTGCGCCCGTGGGGGTGTCAGGTATGGCGGGAGGCGTGGGGAGGGGGACGCCCACACGGGGGGTTTGGGATTGCAGCACCCACTCGGGAGTTGCGCGGCAGCGTGGCGGCTGCGGGGCCCGCGGCGGGTGCAGGGCGGTGCGGCGGGGGCCGTGCACGCTCCTGGGGTGCAGGGGCTGCGTTGCACATGGGTGGGGGCCGCAGCGTCGCACGGGGTGCAGCGTGTGCAGGGACGGGGTGCGCAGGCTGCATTGCACATAGAGATGGGGTGCACGGTCTTGCGCAGGATGCAGTGCGTGCAAGGATGGGGTGCACACGGTGCATTGCACATAGAGATGAGGTGCATGGTGTTGCAAGGGGTGCAGTGCATGCAGGGATGTGGTGCACAGGCTGCATTGCACATAGAGATTGGGGTGCACGGTGTTGCATGGAGTGCAGTGCGTGCAGGCATGGGGTGCACAGGCTGCATTGCACAGAGATGGAGTGCACAGTGTTGCACGTGGTGCAGTGCATGGGATTGGGGGTGCCCTGGGTACAGTACGTGCAGTGACAGGGTGCTCCGTGTTGTTCGGGGTGCAGCGCATGCACCAGTGGGGTGCTGGGTGCTGCAGCAGCTGCAGTGCACAGAGTGGGTGCAGTGCCTGCACTGGATGCAGCACAAACAGCTGATGCAGCGCATGCAGTAAATGCAGCACACACAGTGGATGCACTGGAGGCATTGCATGCAGTGCATAAAGTAGATGCAGTGCACACACTGGATGCAGCGCACGCAGGCTGCAGTGCACACAGCAGGTGAACTGTAGGCAGCAGGTGCAGCGCACGCAGTGAACGCAGCGCACAGCAGATGCAGTGCACAGCAGATCCCGTGCGTGCAGCGCGTTGCAGCGCACGGGGGGCCCCGTGTCCCGTCCTCCCCGCGCCCCCAACCCCCCCGCGGCAGCGACACCCACGGGGGGTGACACACGCGACCCCGACCTGGGGGTCCCCTCATTAGCAGCGGCCGGTAATTAATTAAAGAACGCGAGCGATCGCACCCGCCACACCGGGAGCGGGGGTGTCCCCGGGGGGGTCGCCAGGGCGGTCCACGGGCGGGAGGTCCCGTCCCCGTGGGGTGCGGGGGGGCGGGGACGGCCCCCGGACGCCTGGGTCCGCTCTGTCACCGCGCCCGGGTGCCGCTCGAGGCTCCCTTGCCCAGCAACGCGTGACGCGGCGCGGCGGAGCGCGGCCATTGGCTGAGGGGTCCCGGCGCCCGGTGCGGGTCCCGGAGCCGGTAACGGGTCCCGGAGCGATGGGCGCTGCGGGCGGGAGCGCCGTGCTGGCGGCCGCGCTGCTCGGGGCCGCCCTGGGAGCCGCGGTCACCGACGGTACCGGGGGACACGGGCGGGACGCGACGGGACACCGGGGGAGTGCGGGGCGGCGCGGCGGGGCTGTGCCCTAGTGCAAGGGGCTGTGCACTAGTGCACGGGGTGTGAGCGTGAGCAGGAGGAGTGTGCACTGGTGCACGAGGCTGTGCACTCGTGCAAGGGGGGGTGCACGGGGTGGGGGTGCAAGGGGTCTGTGCACTCGTGCAAGGGGCTGTGCACTAGTGCACGGGGTGTGAGCGTGAGCAGGAGGAGCGTGCACTGGTGCACGAGGCTGTGCACTCGTGCAAGGGGGGGTGCACGGGGTGGGGGTGCAAGGGGTCTGTGCACTGGTGCAAGGGGCCGTGCACAGGTTGGGGGTGCAAGGGGGGCTGTGCACTAGTGCAAGCGGGTGTGCATGGGCTGAGGGTGCAAGGAGGGGGATGTTCACTAGTGCAAGGGGTCCCCCCAGTCCCCCTCCCCTCACCGTGTCCCCCCGTCCCCCCCAGAGCCGGCGCACACCCTGGCCGAGGTTCTGTTCTGCCAACCGGGCGCCCCGTCGCTGGGCCTGGCTCTGGCCTTCGACGCCGACCAGCTCTTCTGGTTCGACTTCCCCATGTCCCGCTGGACGCCCCGGCTGCCTGACCTGCCCCCCTGGCCCCCCGCCCTGGAGACCCCCTCCCAGCTCCTGCGCGACGCCACGTTCTGCCAGAACCTGCGCCGCAGCCTCACCGCCCTGGCCACCGGCGAGATGCCCGAGTCCAAGGGTACGTGACACGGTCGCCCACAATGTTCTCTGCTCCAAGGTGGAGATGGGTTTGATGGATGAGGAACTGGGTTCGTGGTGGCAACCAAGAGTTGGGGCCAATAGGTCAACATGTGGATGGAGACCAGTGGTGGTTGGTGGCTCCTTACTGGGACCAGCACTGGTCCATACCTTCATCAACGGCAGGTGCCACCATTGGCCCGTTGACATGGTCGCCCACAACGTTCTCCGCTCCAAGGTGGAGATGGGTTTGATGGATGAGGAACTGGGTGGCTGCTGGCAACCAGAGAGTTGTGGTCAATGACTCAGTGCCTGGATGGAGACCAGTGGTGACTGGTGTCCCCGGGGACCCATACTGGGACCAAAACTGGTCCATATCTTCATCAGTGACAGGTGCCACCACCATCTCTTTGACACAGTCCTCCGTGGTGTCCTTCTAAGTTGGAAATGGAATTGATGGATGAGGAACTGAGTGGGATGGTGGCAACCAAGGGTTGGGGTCAATGACTCAGTGTCTGGATGGAGACCAGTGGTAACTGGTGTCCCTGGGGGCCCCGTACTGGGACCAAAACTGGTCTATACCTTCATCAGTGACAGGTGCCACCATCGTCCCTTTGATGTGCTCCTCCACAACGTCCTCCTCTCTCAGTTGAGTGGAGTTGGTGGATGGACAGTGGCATCCAGGGAGTTGCGGTCAATGGCTTCGTATCCAAATGGAGACCAGTGTCAACTGGTGTTCCTCAGGGGTCCTTACTGCGACCAGTGCTGGTCCATCAATGGCAGGTGCCACTATCGTCCTGTTGACATGGTCCATCACAACGTTCTCCGCTCCAAGGTGGAGATGGGTTTGATGGATGAGGAACTGAGTGGATGGTGGCAACCAGGACTTGGGGTCAGTGACGCAACACTGGACAAGGAGGAAGAATTTGAAGCTAAAAAAGGTCAGATTTAGATCAAATCTGAGGAAATTCATTACATTGAGGGTGGTGAGATGTTGGAAGAGGTTCCTCAAGAGGTGGGAGATGTTTTGATGGGATGAGGGGGAACGTTTAAGCTAAAAAGGGGCAGATTTAGACCAAGAAAGAGATTTGTTGTTGGAAGAGGTTCCTCAAGAGGCTGGAGATGCCCGAGGTTGGGTTGGCCCTGGGTGACCACGTCCCTGCCCGTGGCCCAGGTGACCTCCGAAGGAGGGTTCGGTGGGTTCCGTCCCACGCCGTCCCTCCTCGTCCCCCCAGGTGTCCCGGTGGCCGCCGTGTTCCCGCAGCACCCGCCGGTGCTGGGCGAGCCCAACACGCTGGTGTGCCTGGTGGAGAACATCTTCCCGCCGGCCGTGGACATCAGCTGGCGGCTGGACGGCGTCCCCGTCACCCGCGGCGCCACCCACACCCACTACACCCCCACGGCCGACCTGGCCTTCGTCCGCTTCTCCTACCTCCCGGTGACGCCGGCCGCCGGTGACGTCTACAGCTGCGTCGTCACCCGCGAGGGGGACAACTCCTCCATCATCGCCTACTGGGGTGAGCGCGGGGACAACGGGGGGACGCCTGGGGGGACACGGAGCTGGCGGTGACCCGCGATGTGCCCTGCAGTGCCGCAGGACCCCGTCGCCGCCGAGGAGCTGGAGACGGCGCTGTGCGGCGCGGCCATGGCGCTGGGGCTGCTGCTGGGGCTGCTGGGTGTTGCCATGATGGTGGTGACACAGCGCGGCAAGCAGGGTACGGTGAGCGGGGTACGGTGAGCGGGGTACGGTGAGCAGGGTACGGTGAGCGGGGTACGGTGAGCGGGGTATGGTGAGCAGGGTATGGTGAGCAGGGTATGGTGAGCGGGGTACGGTGAGCAGGGTATGGTGAGCAGGGTACGGTGAGCGGGGTACGGTGAGCAGGGTACGGTGAGCGGGGTACGGTGAGCGGGGTATGGTGAGCGGGGGGGTACGGTGAGCAGGGTATGGTGAGCAGGGTACGGTGAGCGGGGTACGGTGAGCGGGGTATGGTGAGCAGGGTACGGTGAGCAGGGTATGGTGAGCAGGGTACAGTGAGCGGGGTACGGTGAGCGGGGTATGGTGAGCGGGGTACGGTGAGCAGGGTATGGTGAGCAGGGTACAGTGAGCGGGGTACGGTGAGCGGGGTATGGTGAGCGGGGTACGGTGAGCGGGGTACGGTGAGCAGGGTATGGTGAGCAGGGTACAGTGAGCGGGGTGTGGTGAGCGGGGTACGGTGAGCGGGGTATGGTGAGCGGGGTATGGTGAGCAGGGTATGGTGAGCGGGGTACGGTGAGCGGGGTACGGTGAGCGGGGTGTGGTGAGCGGGGTATGGTGAGCGGGGTATGGTGAGCGGGGGGGTACGGTGAGCGGGGTATGGTGAGCAGGGTATGGTGAGCGGGGTATGGTGAGCGGGGTATGGTGAGCGGGGCACGGTGAGCGGGGTATGGTGAGCAGGGCACGGTGAGCGGGGTATGGTGAGCGGGGCACAGTGAGCGGGGTATGGTGAGCAGGGTACGGTGAGCAGGGTACGGTGAGCAGGGTACGGTGAGCAGGGTACGGTGAGCGGGGTACGGTGAGCGGGGTACGGTGAGCGGGGTACGGTGAGCGGGGTATGGTGAGCAGGGTATGGTGAGCAGGGTATGGTGAGCGGGGTACGGTGAGCAGGGTACGGTGAGCGGGGTACGGTGAGCGGGGTATGGTGAGCGGGGGGGTACGGTGAGCAGGGTATGGTGAGCAGGGTACGGTGAGCGGGGTACGGTGAGCGGGGTATGGTGAGCAGGGTACGGTGAGCAGGGTATGGTGAGCAGGGTACAGTGAGCGGGGTACGGTGAGCGGGGTATGGTGAGCGGGGTACGGTGAGCAGGGTATGGTGAGCAGGGTACAGTGAGCGGGGTACGGTGAGCGGGGTACGGTGAGCGGGGTATGGTGAGCGGGGCACAGTGAGCGGGGTGTGGTGAGCGGGGTACGGTGAGCGGGGTACGGTGAGCAGGGTACGGTGAGCGGGGTACGGTGAGCAGGGTACGGTGAGCGGGGTGTGGTGAGCGGGGTACGGTGAGCGGGGCACGGTGAGCGGGGTATGGTGAGCAGGGTATGGTGAGCGGGGTATGGTGAGCGGGGCACAGTGAGCGGGGTACGGTGAGCGGGGCACGGTGAGCGGGGTATGGTGAGCAGGGTATGGTGAGCGGGGTATGGTGAGCAGGGTACGGTGAGCAGGGTACGGTGAGCGGGGCACGGTGAGCAGGGTATGGTGAGCGGGGTATGGTGAGCGGGGCACAGTGAGCGGGGTATGGTGAGCAGGGTATGGTGAGCGGGGTATGGTGAGCGGGGCACGGTGAGCAGGGTATGGTGAGCGGGGTACGGTGAGCAGGGTACGGTGAGCGGGGTACGGTGAGCGGGGTATGGTGAGCAGGGTACGGTGAGCGGGGTATGGTGAGCGGGGTACGGTGAGCGGGGTACGGTGAGCAGGGTACGGTGAGCGGGGTATGGTGAGCGGGGTACGGTGAGCGGGGTACAACCCGAACGCCGGGGTCCCAACTGGGGAGGGTGGGGTGGGGTGGGGACATCACCGACCCCGCTCTGGTGTCCCCCCCAGGCTGAGCGCGGTTGGCGCAGAGGACGGAGCCGCTCGGTGCAGGAGTGAAGACGGCGGCGGGGGGGGTTGGGATGGGCCTTCTCCCCCGCAAGGATTAAACCCCGTTTGTGGCTGCGCCCAGAGTCCCTGTCTGTCCCTGCGTCCCCAGAGCCGTGCCTCAGTTTCCCCACGGCCAAGGGGTGGGATGTGGCCACGGTGGGGGCTTCTCGCTGCTTGATTCTGGGGTTGGGCTGGATCGCCCTCCCCAGAGCCGTGCCTCAGTTTCCCCACTGTGAAAGGTGGGGGGGCGGCTTCTGGGGTGGCTCCTCTGCTGTCTCATGTGGGGTTCACCTGGATCGCCCCCCCAGGAGCTGTACCCAGAGCCGTGCCTCGGTTTCCCCACGGCCAAAGGGTGCGATGTGGCCGTGGTGGTGGCTTCTCCACTGGCTGATGTTGGGGTTCAGCCGAATCGCACCCCCCTGCAAAGCCTCCCCCAGAGCTGTGCCTCAGTTTCCCCTCTGGGAAGAGGAAGAAGGGCGGGATGTGGCCGTGGTGGTGGCTTCTCCGCTGGCCGATATTGGGGTTCAGCTGGATTGCACCCCCCAAAAACCTGCCTCCAGAGCCGTGCCTCAGTTTCCCCCTTGGGCAGGGACTCACGATTCCGGCTGTGCCGAGCCCAGCCCTGGGGCACAGTCCACTTGGGTGGCGGCCACCGCCGGCAACGCACGGACCAAATCCCCGGGAAAGCCCCGGGGAGGAGGAAGAGGAGGAGGAAGAGGAGGAGGAGGAAGGATGAAGGCTGAGGAGACGCCAGATCTCACCTGCCGAGCATGTGGGTGCTGGGGGTGCTGGGGCTGGCGCTGAGCTGCCGGGGGGCAGGTAGGACATTGCGGGGGACACTGTGGCGGGGCGGCCACCCCTGGGGACAGCGGCCACTCCTGGGGACAGCGGCCACCCCCGTGTCCCCCCGGCAGGCGCCTTCCTGGTGCACGCGTCCAGCTCCTGCGCGCTGGCGCCCAACGGCTCCGCGCTGGCCTTCGACTTCGCCTTCGTCTTCAACAAGAACCCGCTGGTTTGCTACGACCCCGACGCCTGGCGCTTCGTCCCCTGCGACTGGGGGCTGCTCCACGACTACGCCACCATTGCGGCCGACATCCTCAACAGCGACGCGGTCTGGTTGCAGCGCGCCGAGGAGCGGCGCCAGGCGTGCCACGACCTGGCCGCGAGCTTCTGGGCCTCCACGGCGCTGCGGCGGAGTGAGCCCGGCGGCACCGCACGGGGGCTTCGCGTGGGAGGGTTGCACGGGGACGTGGCACAGGGTGTTGCATGAGAATATTGCATGGGCACATGGCATGGGAACGTTGCACGGGGTGTTGCACGGGAACGTTGCATGAGGATATCGCATGGGGACATCGCGTGGGAGTATTGCACGGGAACATTGGATGGGAACGTTGCACAGGAATATTGCAAGAGAATATTGCACGGGAGTATTGCATGGGGCATTGCATGGGAACATTGCACAGAGTGTTGCATGGGAATGTTGCGTGGGAATATTGTAGAGGAACATTGCACAGGCATATTGCACAGGAATGTTGCACAGGAGTGTTGCACAGGAGTATTGCACGGGAACATTGCACAGGCGTATTGCATGGGGATTTCGCACAGGGATGTTGCACGGGAAGGGTATGGGGCATTGCACAGGGACATTGCATGGGGTACTGAATGAGGACGTTGCACGGGGAGGTTGCATGGGGACATTGCATGGGAAATGCACGGGGACATTGCATGTGGCGTTGAACGTGATGTTGCACGAGGACATTGCACAGGATGACACATGGGGACGTCGCACAGGGCACTGTATGGGATATTGCAGTGGGACGTTGAATGGGCTGTTGCATGGGGACATTGCTTGGGGACATTGCGCAGGGAATGCACAGGGACATTGCATGGGGATGTTGCACGGGGACGTTGCACGGGGACATTGCACAGGGACATTGCCGCCACACCAGCCACCACACAGGATACCACACGAAGTGGGGACGGGACTGTCACCAGCACTGACTGTCCCCTCCCTGTCCCAGCGCCACCCCAAATCCGCATCGTCCCCAACTCCCTCCCTAACACCCCCAACTCCGTCCTCACCTGCCACGTCTGGGGCTTCTACCCCCCCGAGGTGACCGTCCTGTGGCTGCACAACGGGGACGTGGTGGCCACGGGGGACACGGCCAAGCTCCTGCCCAACGGCGACTGGACCTACCAGGTGCAGGTGACCCTGAGGGTCACCGCCCGCGCTGGGGACACCTTCACGTGCTCGGTGCAGCACGTCAGCCTGGACCGGCCCCTCCAGAAGCGCTGGGGTGAGCGCGGGGGACGGGGACGTGGCACCCGGACGCCTGGGTCCCCGCCGGCTCAGCGTGGCCGCTCCGTCCCTGCAGGTCCCGGCTTGTCCCCGGAGCTGACGGAGAAGGTGGTGGTGGCAGCGGTGACATTGACCTTGGGGCTGATGATCTTTGCCGCTGGCACCTTCTGCTATTGCCGTCAGGCTCCGGCAGCGGGTGAGGGACGTGTGGGGACACGTGTGTGGCAGGTGGGGGACACGCTGGGGGACACGGCACCTGGCAGGATTAGGGGTGTCGCTGATTTGTCTTCTGAGGTCTGACAGGTCCTGCTCCTGCTCCTGCTCCTGGATCTGGTCCGTGTCCTGGTCCTGGGTCTGGTCCCAGTCCTGGTCCGTGTCCTGGTCCTGGTTCTTGTCCTGGTCCTGGATCTGGTTCTGGTCCTGGATCTGGTCCCAGTCCTGGTCCCCATCCTGGTCCTGGTTCTTGTCCTGGTCCCGGTTCTTGTCCTGGTCCCGGATTTGCTCCCAGTCCTGGTCCTGGATCTGGTTCTGGTCCCGGATCTGGTCCCAGTCCTGGTCCCCATCCCGGTGCCCATCCTGGTCCCCCCCTGGCCACGCGTGACCAGGCGGTGACCAAACTCTGAGCCCCCCGCTGTGACCCCCTGTGGGGCTCGGGGCACCAGGACCCCCATGGACCAGCCTGGGGGTGCCCGCTCGGGGGGGCCCTCGACCCCCCCAATAAAACCCTCTGTGCCCCCCGTCCTGGAGTGGCTTTGTCCGTGGTGGCCCCTCATGGACTGGGGGGGCTCCCAGTGCTCCCAGTTTGGAGACAGAGAGGTTACTGGGAGCGGGGAGGGGTTAGCGCCACACGCGGAAGTGGTGCTGGGGGGAGACACGGACCCCTGGGGGGGCAGCCCGGACGCCTGGGTCCCCAACCTTCTTTGGGGGGTGGGGGTCACATCAGGGTTCCCACGGGACGGTGACCCCCGGCGTGGGAACAGCGGTTTGGGGACACAGCGGGTGACACTCGCTCGCCGCGCAATGTCCCCGCGGTGGCGGCCGCCCGGGCCTCCTGCTCCGGCAACCGGTGATGCCCGCGCGGCGCCGCCCGGCATTGGGTGTCCCGGGGCCCCCCCGGCGACGTGGGTGCGGGGGCCGCGCTGGGGGTGCGGGGGGCAGAGCGGCCGGACACCCCCGACCCGTCATGCTGGTGCTGCTGGGGCTGGCCCTGGGCGCCCGGGGGGCAGGTGGGGGCTGCGGGGGGACCGGGGACCCTGGGGGTGATGGGGGGGGGTCTGTCCTGTGGGACCCCGGGGATGGTTTCGGGGGGTTCCGTCTTGTGGGACCCCAGGGATGGTTTGGGGGGGTCTGTCCTGTGGGACCCCGGGGATGGTTTGGGGGGGTCCTGTCCTGTGGGACCCCGGGGATGGTTTGGGGGGTTCTGTCCTGTGGGACCCCGGGGATGGTTTGGGGGGGTCTGTCCTGTGGGACCCCGGGGATGGTTTGGGGGGGTCTGTCTTGTGGGACTCCGGGGATGGTTTGGGGGGTCCTGTCCTGTGGGACCCCGGGGATGGTTTGGGGGGGTCTGTCTTGTGGGACTCTGGGGATGGTTTGGGGGGTCTGTCCTGTGGGACCCCGGGGATGGTTTGGGGGGGTCCTGTCCTGTGGGACCCCGGGGAGGGTTTGGGGGGGTCCTGTCCTGTGGGACCCCAGGGATGGTTTGGGGGGTTCTGTCTTGTGGGACCCCGGGGATGGTTTGGGGGGGTCTGTCCTGTGGGACCCCAGGGATGGTTTGGGGGGTCCTGTCTTGTGGGACCCCGGGGATGGTTTGGGGGGGTCCTGTCTTGTGGGACCCCAGGGATGGTTTGGGGGGTCCTGTCTTGTGGGACCCCAGGGATGGTTTGGGGGGGTCTGTCCTGTGGGACCCCGGGGATGGTTTGGGGGTGTCTGTCCTGTGGGACTCCGGGGATGGTTTGGGGGGTCCTGTCTTGTGGGACCCCGGGGATGGTTTCGGGGGGGTCTGTCCTGTGGGACCCCGGGGATGGTTTGGGGGGGTCTGTCCTGTGGGACCCCGGGGATGGTTTGGGGGGGTCTGTCTTGTGGGACCCCGGGGATGGTTTGGGGGGGTTCTGTCTTGTGGGACCCCGGGGAATGTTTGGGGGGGCTCAGCTCCACCGGACTCTGGGGACAATCGGGGGGGGCTCAGCCCCGTGGGACCACCGAGGTGGATTGGGGGGGGCCTAGCCTATTGGACCCTGAGGATGGAAGTGGGGGAGACCCAGCTCCATGGGACTCCGGGGACAATCTGGGGGGGCTCAGCTCCACAGGACTCTGGGGACAATCGGGGGGGCTCAGCCCTGTGGGACCCCAGAGATGGCTTGGGGGGGCTGAGCCCTGAGAGACCTTGAGGACAATGTGGGGTCTCTGCCCTATGGGACCCCAGGGATGGTTGGGGGGGGCTCAGACCTGTGGGACCATGAGGACAATTTGGGGAGGCTCTGTCCTGTGGGACCCCAGGGACATTTTGGGGGTCTCTGCTCCATGGGACCCCAGGGATGGTTGGGGTGGGGGGGCCGTGCGGGACCCTGGGCACAGTTCTGGAGGACTCAGTCCCATGGGACCCCAGGGACAGTTTGGGGGCTCTGCTCCATGGGACCCCAGGGATGGTTGGGGTGGGGGGGCCGTGTGGGACCCTGGGCACAGTTCTGGAGGACTCAGTCCCATGGGACCCCAGGGACAGTTTGGGGGCTCTGCCCTGTGGGACTCTCCGGACATTCTGGGGTGGTTTGGGGGGGCTCAGCCATTCAGAACTCCACGGATGGGTTGGGGGGGGCTCTGCAGGACCCCAGGGACAATCTCGGGGTTCTCAGTCCCGCAGGAGCCCAGGGACGGTTTTGGGGGGGATGGATGGAGGTTGGTGGGGATGGGTGAGGGTGGATGAAGGGATGGGGATGGATGAAGGTGTGGGAACGGATGGAGACACGGGGATGGACGGGAGGTGGATGGAGGTGGGTGGAGGGATGGGGAGATGGAGGTGGGTGGAGGGATGGGGAGATGGAGGTGGGTGGAGGAATGGGAGTGAATGGAGACGGAGGAAGCGAGGAACGGGGTTGGATGGAGGGATGAGGCTGGATGGAGGGATGGATTCAGCTGGGGAAGAGATGGAGGGATGGGCGGAGAGGTGGAGATGAGATGGATGGTGGGATGGGATGGACAGAGATGGATGGAGGAGTGGGATGGATGGAGGGATGGGGACAGACAGACATGGACCGAGACACGGGGGTGGACAGAGGCACCATGGGAGACGCCCCTCACCCCCGTGTCCCCCCGGCAGGCGCCTTCCTGGTGCACGTGTCCAGCTCCTGCGCGCTGGCGCCCAACGGCTCCGCGCTGGCCTTCGACTTCGCCTTCGTCTTCAACAAGAACCCGCTGGTTTGCTACGACCCCAGCGCCCGGCGCTTCGTCCCCTGCGACTGGGGGCTGCTCCACCCCTACGCCACCCACCTCGCCACCGTCCTCAACAACGACACGGCCTGGCTGCAGCGCACCGAGGAGCGGCGCCAGGCGTGCCGCGAGCTGGCCCCCCGGTTCTGGGCCTCCACGGCGCTGCGGCAGAGTGAGCCCCGCGGCGTCGCACGGGGGCTTCGCACGGGGACGTGGGTGGGGGAGCGTTGCATGAGGTTGCTTGGAACATTGCAGGGGGAAATTGCATTGCACGAGGATGTTGCATGGGGACATTGCATTGCACAGGGTGTTGCATGGGGACATTGCATGGGGGGTTGCATGGGGACATTGCATTGCACAGGGATGTTGCACAGAGCACGGCACAAGGCTTTGCACAGGGCATTGCAGTGCTCATTGCACAGGGATGTGGCATGGGGACATTGCATTGCACGGGGTGTTTCATGGGGACATTGCATGGGGTGTTGCATGGGGTGTTGCATGGGGACGTTGCATTGCACGGGGATGTGGCATTGCACGTTGCTTGGAGATGTTGCACAGAGCATTGCACGGGGATGTGGCATTGCACATTGCTTGGAGATGTTGCACAGAGCATTGCACGGGGATGTGGCATTGCACGTTGCTTGGAGATGTTGCACAGAGCATTGCACGGGGATGTGGCATTGCACATTGCTTGGAGATGTTGCACAGAGCGTTGCACAGGGTGTTGCACAGACCTTTGCACGGAGCATTGCACAGGGTGTTGCATTGCACGTTGCACGGGGACATTGCACACGCTTGTCGCATCGCACGTTGCAGGGAGCATCGCATGGGGATGCTGCGTGGGGACATGGCCTGGGCTGGGGAGGGGGCTCACCTGGTGCTGACTGCCCCCCTCCCGCTGCAGCGCCGCCCCGAGCCCGCATCATCCCCTCCAAGACGGGCAACGCGCGAGCGCCCGTCCTGCTCACCTGCCACGTCTGGGGCTTCTACCCCCGCGAGGTGACCGTCATCTGGCTGCACAACGGGGACGTCGTGGGCCCCGGTGACCACCCCCCCATCTCCGCCGTCCCCAACGGCGACTGGACCTACCAGACGCAGGTGACCCTGATGGTGGCCCCGGTGGCCGGGGACACCTTCACGTGCTCGGTGCAGCACGCCAGCCTGGACCAGCCCCTCCTGGAGGACTGGGGTGAGCGGGGGCGGGGGAGGACACCCACCCGGACGCCTGGGTCCTCGTCGTGTTGCTGCTCACCCCACCGTGTCCCCACAGGTCCCGGCTTGTCCCCCGGCTTGGCGTTGAAAGTGGCCGCAGCCACCGTGGTGATGGCGCTGGGGCTCAGCTTCTTCATCGCCGGCGTCTACTGCTACCGGGCCAGGCCACCGGCACCGGGTGAGCCGTGGGGAGGGACAGGGGCTGGGGGGGACAGGGACAGCGACCCGGGTGACACGGACCCTCCTCACCCCCTCTGCTCCCTCTTGCAGGTTACACTCCCCTCCCCGGAGACAACTACCCCGCAGGTAACGGCGCATCCCGCGCGTCCCCGTCCCCGGTCCCCAGGGGGTGTGTCCCCCCTCCTGCATCCCCACTTTCCCCCCAGGCAGCATCTGAGGACCCCCGGGATGGTGACCTCCTGGCCCCGATGGCCCCACCATGTCACTGTCACCCTCGGGGTGACACCATCAACAATAAACACGCTCTGTGGCGACGAGGTGGTTTTGTATGGGGGATCCCGCTGAGGGGAAAAGGCTGAGGGGACACCCGGGATGTGACACGAGCGGGGCTGGGTACGAGTGCTGCCAGGTGTCAGTGACGCCGGGCACGAGGGACATTGTGCATAGGGCACGAGGGACATCAGGGCACAGGGGACAACGTGCACGGGGGCATGAGTGATGCCGGGCACGAGGGACCATGTGCACAGAGAGCGAGTGACATGCGGGCACGAGGGACCATGTGCTCGGGGAACGAGTGACATCTGGGCATGGGTGACAATGTGCACGGGGCACAAGAAACAAGGGACACCAGGAACGAGGGACACCGGGCACAGGGGACACCGGGCACAAGGGACGCTGGGCACAGGCAGTGCTGGGCACAGGGGACACGGGGTGCAAGGGACACTGAGCACAACCCCTGGGGGTGCCCACACTCCCCAGGATTATTTGACCATTTTCCCAGCTTTTTCACCCAGAAACTCTCCGGGCGGCAGAGCCGGGGTGGTGTGTGGGGAGAGCTGTGGGGCGCCGGACGCCTGCGTTCCCCCCCCCGGGACGTGCAGGACACGGGGGTCCTGGGGAGTCCCGGGGGGTTCTGGGGCTGTGGGGTCCCAGGGCTGAGCCCGGTTTGGGGGGACACAGGCAAAGCGGAGGGGTCAGGGGGTCTCGGACCCTGAGGAGGGGTCCGGGGGGCTGAGGGCTGGGCTGCCCCACGGGGGGTCCCGGCCCGAGGGTCCCGGGGGTGGCGGGGTCCCCAGAGGGTGCCGGGGGTCCCCTCTCCCCGCCCCCCCGCGCTGCCTCCGGCGCTTTCGCTTTCGCTTCCAACCTGCGGAGCCGGGATCTGCCCGGCGCTTAGTGACGTCATGCACGTATCAGGCTGCCATTGGCGGGCAGCCGGCAGCAGAGCCAATCGCGGGGAGGGGCGGGGCTGGACCCGGGGCTTGGGGCGGGGCTTTGTGCGGGTCCGTGCGGAGCGGCCCGGGGAGGACGGGAGAGCAGCGGCGCGATGGGGCCGGGGCGGGCGCTGCTGCTGGGGGTCCTGCTGGGGGTCCTGGGCGGGGCGGCGAGCGGTGAGCGCGGGGACTCGGGACCCCCTGGAGTCCCTTGGACCCCCCTTCCCTGGGCACCGGGACCTCCTGGAACCCCCTGGACCCCCCTTCCCTGGGCACCGGGACCCCCTGGAACCCCCTGGACCCCCCTTCCCTGGGCACCGGGACCCCCGTGGATCCCTCTGGACCCCCCCCTTCCCTGGGCACCGGGACCCCCGTGGATCCCTCTAGACCCCCCCTTCCCTGGGCACCGGGACCTCCTGGACCCCCATGGACCTTCCTGGACCCCCCTTCCCTGGGCACTGGGACCCCCTGGAACCCCCTTCCTCGGGCAGCGGGACCCCCGAAACCCCTTCCCTGGGCCCCGGGACTCCCCCGCTTTGGTCTCCCTCTGTCCCTGGGCACCAGGAATCCCCCCGGCACAGGGAACCCTCGGATCTCCCTTTCCCACCCCCCCGGTTCCCCTCCCCGGGTCCCAGCACCCGCTCTCAAACCCCAACCCCGGTCCCCCTTCCTGGGACCCCACTGGATGCTGGACCCCCATTTCCCGGGAACCGGACCCCCCTCCTCATCCCCTCCCTTGGGTCTCATTTCTTTGACACCAGGGCCCCCCCTGGACCCACCTTCCTGCGCAACTCGGGTCCCCCAACCACCAGACCCCGTTTCCTCGATACCAGGAGCTTCTGGGCTTCTGTTCCTGGTTCCCAGGACACGACTCGCTCCCCAACATCCCCCACCAGCCGCGTCCCCCCTGACGCTGCCCCCACAGCCCGATCTGGGCCCCCGCCCACCCTCGCTTTCCATCCCTGCACCTTCACCCGTCTGCCCCCGGCGCCGCTGCCCCCCGCTTCTCACTGCCCCCCGTGTCCCCACAGGGCCCCACTCCCTGCGCTATTTTTATGTTGTGGTGTCGGAGCCCAGCCCGGGGGTGCCTGAGTTCATGATTGTGGGGTACGTGGACGGGAACCTCATCATGCGCTACGACAGTGACACGGGGAGGGCAGTGCCCCGGGCGGACTGGATGGCGGCCAACCTGGATCAGCAGTACTGGGACAGACAGACCCAGATCGGACGGAGCGATCAGCAGATTGATCGCATGAACCTGGAAATTGTGCGCGGCTACTACAACCAGAGCGGGAGTGAGTGTGGGCTGGGCGGGGGCCCCGTGGGGCTGGGATGGGGCTCCGTGGGACGGGAGAGTTTCTAACCCACCCCTGAGATCCTGCCCCGGCCTGTGCCCGCCCTTCCCTGCCCCGTGTCACTGTCAGGGGCTGCCAGCCCCCAGTCCCCCGCCTGAGGGGTCCCAGCCCCCAGTCCCCCGCCTGAGGGGTCCCAGCCCCCGTGTTCCCCCGCCTGAGGGGGTCCCAGCCCCCGTGTTCCCCCGCCTGAGGGGGTCCCAGCCCCCCAGTCCCCCGCCTGAGGGGGTCCCAGCCCCCGTGTCCCCTGCCTGAGGGGTCCCAGCCCCCGTGTCCCCCGCCTGAGGGGGTCCCAGCCCCCGTGTTCCCCCGCCTGAGGGGGTCCCAGCCCCCGCGTTCCCCCGCCTGAGGGGTCCCAGCCCCCGCGTTCCCCCGCCTGAGGGGTCCCAGCCCCCCTGTCCCCCACCTGAGGGGGTCCCAGCTGCCCTGTCCCATTCCCAGTGCTTGGGACCCCCATCCCAGAGCCAGGGGGGCTTCTGGCCGCCCAGCCCAGCACATCCCCCCCACCAGTGCCCAGCAGCCCCATCCCAGGACTGGGAGGCTCCTGGATACCCCGTCCCAGCCCCTCCTGTCCCCGCAGCTCCTGGCTGTCCCCTCCCAGCCCCTCGCCTCCCCTGTGGCAGTCGAGACCCCCAGAACCCGACGGGCTCCCACCCCCAGTGTGTGGCCCCTTGCCCTCCCCGTGGTACCAGACCCCCACCCCATCTCCTTGTCCTCCCCCAGTATTTGGGGCCTGTCCGGGGCCGTGGGGCTGGTGCAGCCCCGCCATGCCCAGCGTGCAGGGCTCTGTGTCACAGCCTCCTGTGACAGCCCGGGTGCCGTGGGCCCGGGCAGGACGGGGCGGCTCTGCCGGTGCCCGACCCCCCGGCCTCGCGCAGGGCTGGGGCGGGGGCGCCGCCGGGGGTCTGTGCCCCACTGAACGTCCCCCTGCTCCTGGTCGTGTTTCAGGGGCTCGCACCAGGCAGCGCATGTACGGCTGTGACCTCCTGGAGGACGGTAGCACCGGGGGGGTTTATCAGTCCGCCTACGACGGGAGGGACTACATCGCCTTGGACTTGGACACGATGACGTTCACCGCGGCGGATGTGGCGGCACAAAACACCAAGAGGAAGTGGGAGAAGGACGGGACTGAAGCTGAGCGGCAGAAGCACTACCTGGAGAACACCTGCATCGAGTGGCTGAAGAAATACGTGAGCTACGGGCAGGCCGTGCTGGAGAGGAAAGGTGAGGGCGGGACGGGGACCCGGGGACCGGGCGGCGCGGGCGCGTGTGCTGGCCCTCACGCTGCCCCCTGCCCAGAGCCCCCCTCGGTGCGGGTGTCGGGGACGGAGGCCCACGGGACCCTGACCTTGCGCTGCCGCGCGTACGGCTTCTACCCGCGGCCCATCACCGTGAGCTGGCTGAAGGACGGCGAGGTCAGGGACCAGGACACCGAGTGGGGCGGCGTCGCGCCCAACAGCGACGGCACCTACTACACCTCTGCCTCCATCGAGGCCCGCCCGGAGGACAGGGACAAGTACCGGTGCCGCGTGGACCACGCCAGCCTGCGCGAGCCCCTGCTCGTCGCGAGCGGTGAGACCGGTGGCCTCGGGCGCGTGGGGCGCTGGGCTGGGCTGGTTGCGCTGCCCCTGCTCACGGCCCCGCTCTCCCCCAGAGCCGGAGCCCAACCCGTTCATCATCCCGCTGGCGGTGGCCGCTGCCGTCCTGGGGGTCGTCGCCGGCATCGCTGGGTTCGCCATCTGGAAGTACCGGTCAGGTAAAGCAGGGGGGCCGGTGAGGCAGAGGGTGTGGGAGGAAGGCCGGGCTGGGGGCTGGGGGGGCTGCGGGACGAGCCGCTGCACTTGGGGAGCCCCCGGGCCCGGCGGCGAAGCGCGGTGGGTGCTGATGGCTCTCTGTCTCTTTAGGGAAGAAGGAGAAGGGCTACGGCATGGCGCCAAGTGAGTACCGGGGGTACCGGGGGCAGGTCCGGCTCCGTTTGCTGCCCAGCGCCGGGGCGGTCTCGTGGCTCCGGTTTCTGGCCGCTGCCGGTGTTTCCCGCTGTGCCCCCCTCTGCAAAGCCCCGAGGCAGAGCCGGTGTCTGCCCCCGCTGCTGGTGGCACCGTTGTCCTCCGGCGGGGGCTGCAGCGTGGCCGTGGCTCCCGGGCCGGCTCCTGGCACCGGCCCCGAGCCCGCGGGGAGCGCGGGGCTGGCAGCTCACGGCTGTTTCTCTCCGCAGGCGCGGACGGGGGGTCCGGCAGCTCGGGCAGCTCGGCCCCAGGTGCGGTGTGGGACCGGGGGGATGGACGGGGCGGCCCCAGCTCTCCCTGCTCCCCGGGGCACCCGGAGCCCAGGGGCCACAGAGCTGCGGGGAGAGGCTTGGGGACAGGGAGGTGGCCCTGGCTGACGCTGTCTCTTCCTCCTGTCCCCGCAGTGCTCACCGCCTGAGCGCCCGGCGCGGGGCCGGCACGGGGCTGGACGCGGCCCCTGCCCTCTGGCCGGCGGGAGGCAGAGAGGGGCTGGAGGAGACGGCGGCTGCCCGCGGAGAGAGCCGGGCCCGCTGCGCTGCGCTCCCCGGCTGCGCTGGCGGCGCTTCTGGCCGGGGGAGCTTCCCTGCTTCTGGTCCTGCTAAAATCAGGCACTGCGATTGCTTGTGGCTTTTTAACTCTGGGCTTAGAACTGATTTCTTCCGTGTGATTACATTTCCCAGCGCACTCAATAAACCCTGCTCTGCCCCCTCCGTTGGGCTGTGCCTGTGCTCCCGGTGCTGGGGCTGGACTGGTTTTATCTGGGACGGAGCTGGTTTTGTTCACCGTAGCGCGGCACGGTGCGGTGTTTGGGATTCGTGCCCGAACCCATGCTGGCAGCACAGCAATGAGTCTGAACAGGGTGACCTGTCACAAGTGGGTTCCCCCCGGGCTCGATTTGGGCCCCAACGCTGTTCAGCATCTCCATAAGCGATCTGGAGGATGGGATCGGGTGTTCCCTGGTGGGGTTTACCGATGGCACCGAAGTGAGGGGGGAAATGGACACTTGGGAAGGGGGAGGAGGTGACCTGGAGGGGCTGGAAGAGCTGGGCTCACGAGAACCTCACTGCGTTCAACGAGGACACGTGTCAGGTCGTGCACCCGGGCAAACATCACCCAGGAGAGCAGCACCGGCTGGGACCTCCCGGCTGGGACAGCTCTGTGCGAGGGACCTGGGGGACAGCAAACTTAATGAGAGATCAGTGGCTCCTTCAGCAAGAGCCAACGGGGTGTTGGGCTGCAGCAACACGGGCATCTCCAGCGGGGACAAGTCACCATCCCGCTCTACTCGGGCCACACTTGCAATATCGTGTTTGGTTTTGGTTCCTGCTGTACCAAACAGCTGTGACAGGCTGGAGAGGGACCAGGGAATGGCCACCGGGATGATCCAAGGATGGGGCAGCTGCCGCGTGAGGAAAGGCTGAGAGAACTGCGTTCGTTTAGCTGGGAGAAAAGGGGCTGAGACCTCAGCGCCGTGTGCCAGGCGGCTACGAAGAAGCTGGAGACGCCTTCTTCCTTGGAGAAGACACCGGGGGAGGTTCCGACTGGACACGGGACGGACGTTTTTCCCCATGAGAGCAATCATTGGAATAATCTCCCCAGGGAAGTGGTGGATCCCCCAGCGCTGGACACGTTTAAGTCTCAGCTGGACAGGCCAGGGCCAGCCTGGCTAAGCCGGGGTTGTGCCAAGGAAGGCTGGACCAGGTGATCCTTGCGGTCCCTTCAACCTGGGGTTCCGTGATCTGGTAACCCAGCCAGGCGCGCCCCCACCCCTGACCCCCACCCTCCAGCTCCAGGGTCCCCCAGACACCCTGGGTACAAACAAAACGGTTTATTTCAGTCCGTGTCCTGCCACATCACCACCACTCCCATCGCGGCTCTCACTGTCCCTTGTCGTGGCTTTTGGTGTCCCCATCCTGGTTTGCGGTGTCCCCATCCAGGTTTGCGGTGTCCCCATCCTTGGTGCCCCCATCCCTGCTCCTTGTGTCCCCGTCCCTGCTCTTGGCGTCCCCATCCCTGTCCCTGGTGTCTCCATTGCTGGCCTTCGTGTCTCCATCCCTGTCCTCAGTGTCCCCACCCCTGCTGCTTGTGTCCCTGTCCCAGCTACCATCGTCCCCATCCCAACTCTCAGTGTCCCCATCCATGTCCCCGGAGCCCCCATCTCTGTTCCTGGTGTCCCCATCCCTGCTCTGGATGTCATCTCTGCCCCCCGTGTCCCCGTCCTGGTTCAGGGTGTCCCCATCCGTGTTCTCAGTGTCCCCATCCCTTGGTGTCCCCATCTTGGCACCTGGTGTCCCCGTCCCCAGCTCCCGCTGTCCCTCACCCTCCTTGCCCACGTCCCCGTCCCCCGCTGTCCCCCCTTGTCCCCCGCCCCGCAGCAGCCGCCAGTAGCGGCTGCCGGGGCGCAGGAGCTCCCCGGGGGACCCCAGCTCGTGCAGTCGCCCCCCGTCCAGCACGGCCACCCGCTGCGCCCGCGTGGCCAGGGCCGCCTGCCCCGTCACCAGCAGCACCGCGCGCCCGGCCCCGCTGGCGCCGAAGAGCTCCTGCTCCACCTGCGGCGGGTGGCAGCGTCAGTGCGGGCCCGGGACCTGGGGACGCAGGGGACGCGGGGCCCAGGGGGGCAGAGGAAGGAGAGACCCAGGGACCTGGGGACATGGGGCGTGGGGGTCGAGGGGACATGGGGCCCAGGGGGCTGTCGGGAGAGGAACCCGGGGAACATGGGGCCCGGGGACCCAGGGGACAGCAGGACTGGGGACGAAGGGGACACGGGGCCCAGAGACGCAGGGGACACTGGAAGAGGGGATGCGGGGGGACCCTTCTGGGACCAGGGGGCTGCTGGGAGAGGGACGCGGGGGACACCAGGACTGGGGGCCGAGGGAAATCAGGCGCCAGGGACCAAGAGGACCCAGGGGACACTGGGACTGGGGACCAAGCGGACACGGGAACCAGCGACCCGGGGGAAGACGGGAAGAGGAGACCCAGGGGGACCCCCAGGGACCGGGATGCTGCTGGACAGGGGGACCGCGGGGACACAGGCGTCACCTCCCACCTGCACGCAGCTCTCGACGTCCAGAGCGCTGGTGGGCTCGTCGAGGACGAGGACTCGGGGGTTCCTCAGCAGGGCGCGGGCGATGGCCACCCCCTGCCGCTGGCCGCCGGAGAGCTGCCCCCCCAGCTCGCCCACCTCTGCGCGAGACGGGGTCAGGGCGGGGACGCGGGGACGCGGGGACGGCGATGGGGGACACCTCCTACCTGTGTCATAGCCGCGGGGCAGGCGGGTGATGAAGGCGTGGGCGCCGGCCCGGCGGGCGGCCACCGTCACCTGCGCCCGGTTCCAGGTCCCCGACCCGTAGGCGATGTTGGCGTGGAGCGAGCGGGAGAAGAGCACCGGCTCCTGCGGGACGGCGGCCACCTGCGGCCGAGGGGACAGCTGGGGACACGCCGGGGACACGGCAGGACGCGGCTGGGACATGGCGGGACGTGGCCGGGGACACGGTGGGGACGTTATGGGATGTGCTGGGGACACGGCGGGAGAGGCGGTGGGGACAGAGCGTGGACACGGCAGGGACATCTGGGCAGGCAAGGGGGACATCTGGTGACACAGGGTGGTGCTGGGGCCACGGTGGGGACGTCGGGTGGCAGTGGGGACACCAGGGTGATGTTGGGGACACGTTAGGTATGGCTGGTGACACGGGGTGGTGGTGGGGACCCGTTTGGGATGGCTGGTGACATGGTGGCAGTGGGGACACATTAGGTATGGCTGGTGACACGGGGTGGTGCTGGGGACCCGTTTGGGATGGCTGGTGACACGGTGGCAGTGGGGACACCTGGGTGATGTTGGGGACACGTTAGGTATGGCTGGTGACATGGTGGCAGTGGGGACCCGTTTGGGATGGCTGGTGACATGGTGGCAGTGGGGACACGTTAGGTATGGCTGGTGACACGGGGTGGTGCTGGGGACCCGTTTGGGATGGCTGGTGACACGGTGGCAGTGGGGACACGTTAGGTATGGCTGGTGACACGGGGTGGTGCTGGGGACCCGTTTGGGATGGCTGGTGACACGGTGGCAGTGGGGACACCTGGGTGATGTTGGGGACCCGTTTGGGACAGCTGGTGACATAGGAGTGGTGGTGGGGACCCGTTGGGGATGGCTGGTGACAGAGGGGGTGGCAGTGGGGACACCTGGGTGATGTTGGGGTGGTGGTGGGGATGCATTAGGTGTGGCTGGTGACACCGGGGTGGTGCTGGGGACCCGTTTGGGATGGCTGGTGACACCGGGGTGGTGCTGGGGACCCACTGAGGACAGCTGGGGCCAGGGGCTGGCAGCGGGGACCCGCGGGGGACATGGCGTGGTGGTGGCACCTGGCAGCGCAGGTAGGGCTGCTGGTAGGCGGCGAGGGGGTGACCGTCCAGCAGCACCCGCCCGGTCGCCGGCGGGCGCAGGTTCAGGGCCAGGGACACCAGGGTGCTCTTCCCCGCCCCCGCGGGGGCCACCACCGCCAGCACCTCCCCGGGGCGCAGCTGCAGGGACACGCCCTGGGGGGGACAGAGGTGACATCCCCGCGCCCCCTCCCGCAGTGTTCCCAGCCCTCCCTGCGCCCTCCCCGCCATGTCCCCACTGTGTCCCCATGGTCCCGCACCATGTCCCCATGGTCCCCCACCATGTCCCCATCCCCTCCCCAACCCATCTTTGTCCCCATCCCCTCCCCGCCATGTCCCCACTGTGTCCCCATGGTCCCCCACCATGTCCCCATCCCCTCCCCACCATGTCCCTGTGCCCTCCCCGCCATGTCCCCACTGTGTCCCCATGGCCCCTCGCCACGTCCCCGCACCCTCCCCACCACCTCTGGGTCCCCACCCTGCCCCCATGACCACCTGCCATGTCCCCACCATGTCCCTCTGTCCCCTCACCTGTCCCCACACCCTCCCCACCACCTCCGTGTCCCCACCCATGTCCATATGCCCTTCACACCATGTCCCCCACCATGTCCCCATGTCCCCCGCCCTGTCCCCGTGCCCACCTTGAGGACGGGCTCCTGCTGGTTGGGGTAGGAGTACCAGACGTCCTCAAGCTGGAGGTGGCCCCGCAGGACATCGGGCGCCAGCGTCCCCGTGGGTGTCACCTGCTCCTCCTGGTCCAGGAACTCAAAGATCTTCTCTGAGGAGCCCACGGCCTTGGTCATGTTGGGGTAGTAGTGCAGCAGGACCTGGGGACACAGAGGGGACGTGGCGGGGCGGGTGGGGGGACACTAGGAATGGGCACGGGGACACTGCTGGGAGAGCACGGGAACACAAAGGACGCAGGGACATGGTGGGGGGACATGGGAGGACACGGGGACATGGTGGGACGAGCATGGGGACAACAGCGAGGATATGGTGACACAAAGGAGGTTATGGGGACATGGGTGGCCATGGGGACAGTGGGGTGGGCTTGGGGACACGGCGTTCCCTTGGGGTCACCTCCACAGCCTCGGTGAACTGCATCTGGTAGATGAGGAAGGTGACGAGGTCCCCGGTGGTGACGGTCCCCAAGGCCACCAGCCATGCCCCGTAGCAGAGGAGCCCCAACTTCAGGGCGAGTGCTGAGACCTGGGGACACCATAGGGAGGTCACTGCTGGGGACACTGCCCAGGGTGCTGTCCCTGTCACCCTCCTCGCTGTGGCCACCTCTCCGCCTTGCTCTGTCACCTCCTCCGTGCCATCATGTTCCCCCCATGTCCCCGAGGTGTCACATCCCCAGGTCACTGAAGCCCTGTGCCCCAGAGTCCCTGAGCTGTTGTGCCCTGATGTCCCCACGTCACGTCCCCCAGCCCCGTGCCACCTTGTCCTCACGTCCCCAGGCCACTCCGTCACTATATCCCCCAGCCCTGTGCCATCATGTCCCCCATCTCCATGCCACCACGCCCCCACGTCCCCTGTCCCCACACCACTTCATCCCCATGTCCCCCAGACCTGTGCCTTCATGTCCCCCAACCCCGTACCACCATGTCCCCGTGTCCCCCAGCTCCATGCCACCAGGTCCCCATGTCCCCATCCCCACACCACTTCATCCCCATGTCCCCCAGACCTGTGCCTTCATGTCCCCCAACCCCGTACCACCATGTCCCCGTGTCCCCCAGCTCCATGCCACCAGGTCCCCATGTCCCCATCCCCACACCACTTCATCCCCATGTCCCCCAGACCTGTGCCTTCATGTCCCCCAACCCCGTACCACCATGTCCCCGTGTCCCCCAGCTCCATGCCACCACGCCCCCACGTCCCCTGTCCCCACACCACTTCATCCCCATGTCCCCCAGACCTGTGCCTTCATGTCCCCCAACCCCGTACCACCATGTCCCCGTGTCCCCCAGCTCCATGCCACCAGGTCCCCATGTCCCCACGCCGCTCCATCCCTATGTTCCCCAGCCCCATGCCACCACGTCCCCCAGCCCCCTGCCACCCCATCCCCATGTCCCTCACCCCCCTGTCCCCTGTCCCCATACCCCGCCGGCCCAGAAGTTGGCGGCGTAGGCGGCCGCCTCCCGGCGCTCCAGGCGGTAGACGTGCTGCAGGCGCTGGCGGTGCCGCTCGGCCACCCCGGCCTCGTGCGCGAAGCTGCGCACGGTGGCCATGGCCTGGAACGTCTCCGTCGCCACCTCGGTGGCGCTCGCCAGCGCCGCCTGCACCTGCCGTGACAGCCCCTGGGGACAGCGGGGTCACCTCAGGGCCGGCGGGCACAACGTGGGGACAGGGGGAGCAGGGGGGGGTGGTGGGGACAGGCAGGGGACAGTGGGGGCACGGAGGGGACAGAAGGTGCATGGAAGGGACAATGGGTTGTGGAAGGCACTGGGGGCACGCGGAGGGGACAATGGGCGTGGGGAGGGGACAGGTGGCATAGGGCAGTGACAGCGGGCATGTGGAGGGGACAGTGGAGATGCGGAGGGGACAGCAGTCATGGGGAGGGGACAAGGGGTGCAGAGAGGGGACAGGTGGCATAGGGCAGTGACAGCGGGCATGTGCAGGGGACAGTGGAGATGCGGAGGGGACAGCAGTCATGGGGAGGGGACAAGGGGTGCAGGGAGGGGACAGGTGACAGCGGGCATGTGCAGGGGACAGTGGAGATGCGGAGGGGACAGCAGTCATGGGGAGGGGACAAGGGGTGCAGGGAGGGGACAGGTGACAGCGGGCATGTGCAGGGGACAGTGGAGATGCGGAGGGGACAGCAGTCATGGGGAGGGGACAAGGGGTGCAGGGAGGGGACAGGTGGCAGAGGGCAGTGACAGCGGGCATGTGCAGGGGACAGTGGAGATGCGGAGGGGACAGCAGTCATGGGGAGGGGACAAGGGGTGCAGGGAGGGGACAGGTGGCAGAGGGCAGTGACAGCGGGCATGTGCAGGGGACAGTGGAGATGCGGAGGGGACAGCAGTCATGGGGAGGGGACACCGGGCACTCGGAGGGGCTGGAAGGCACAGGGAGGTGACAAGGGACCTGTGTCCCCCCCTCTCCCCGGTACCTGCTGGATCTTGCCGACAGCCCGGGGCAGCAGCAGGAGGACGGGCAGTGACAGGAGGGTGACAAAGGCCAGGGGGGGTGACAACCACGCCATGGTGACCAGGAGGCAAAGGCCCCGCGCCAGGTACCACAGCAAGAGGTTGAGCGCCTCGGCCACCGCCGCGTGCGTGGCCTCCACGTCCGCCGTCACCCGCGCCGTCACCGCTCCGGTCCCCGTCGCCTGCAGGGCGGTGACGTCCTGTCGCAGGACGGCGGCAAAGACGCGGCGTTGCAGTCGTCCCAACACCCGGCTCAAAGTCCCCGTGTAGGTGACATCGCAGGCGAATTCGGTGACGGCGCTGCGGTGGTGGCACCAGGGCGGCTTAGCGTGGGGACACGTGTGTCACCCCCCCTTGTCCCATGCGACGTCCCCGGTGTCACCGTCCTACCTGCTGAGCCCCAGCAGCACCATGGGCCAGGCGGCCGCCACCTCGTCCTCGCTGGCCACCCAGTCAGTGACGCGCCCCGTGAAGTAAGGGACGGCGACCTCCCCTGCGGGGGGGACACAGCGTGGGGATGACAGGGCCCCCCCGGTGCCTGCGGCAGCCCCTCCCCGGCGGGGGGACCCCACCGTGTGACCAAGGCACTGGTCCCCGTCCCCTGCATCCCAACAGGCGCTGCCACCCAAACTGGGAGTGCTGCCCCTTCCAAAGCTCAGGGCGCCCCCCAAATGGGTGCTGCCCCCCCGCCCCAAGCTGGGTGCTGATCCCCCAAAGCTGGGTGCTGATCCCCCAAAGCTGGGTGCTGCCCCACCCTCCCCAAGAGCATCCCCCCAACTGGGTGCTGCCCCCCTAAAGCTGGATGCTGTTCCCACAACTGGGTGCTGCCCCCCTAAAGCTGGGTGCTGCCCCCCTAAAGCTGGATGCTGACCCCCGAACTGGGTGCTGCCCCCCTAAAGCTGGATGCTGTCCCCACAACTGGGTGCTGCCCCCCTAAAGCTGGGTGCTGCCCCCCTAAAGCTGGGTGCTGTCCCCACAACTGGGTGCTGCCCCCCTAAAGCTGGGTGCTGCCCCCCTAAAGCTGGATGCTGTCCCCCGAACTGGGTGCTGCCCCCCTAAAGCTGGATGCTGTCCCCCGAACTGGGTGCTGCCCCCCTAAAGCTGGGTGCTGCCCCCCTAAAGCTGGATGCTGTTCCCACAACTGGGTGCTGCCCCCCTAAAGCTGGATGCTGTCCCCACAACTGGGTGCTGCCCCCCTAAAGCTGGGTGCTGCCCCCCTAAAGCTGGATGCTGTCCCCCTAACTGGGTGCTGCCCCCCTAAAGCTGGATGCTGTCCCCCGAACTGGGTGCTGCCCCCCTAAAGCTGGATGCTGTCCCCCCAACTGGGTGCTGCCTCACCCTCCCCAAGAGCATCCCCCCCGGGTGCTGCCCCCCTAAAGCTGGATGCTGTCCCCCGAACTGGGTGCTGCCCCCCTAAAGCTGGGTGCTGCCCCCCTAAAGCTGGATGCTGTCCCCCGAACTGGGTGCTGCCCCCCTAAAGCTGGGTGCTGCCCCCCTAAAGCTGGATGCTGTCCCCCCAACCGGGTGCTGCCCCCCTAAAGCTGGATGCTGTCCCCCGAACTGGGTGCTGCCCCCCGTGCCCCCCGATGCCCCGGCCCCGGTACCGAGCACCGAAGCCGCCATCAGCGCCGCCACCACCGCGCAGCGCCCGCGCTCGGGGCTCAGCAGGGACAGGAGGCGGCGGGCGGGGGCCGCGCCCATCGCGTGTCCCGGTGCCGCCCGATGTGACCCGACGCGCTCCGGTTCTGCGCCCGCTCCGCTGCCGCTGTGCCGCGGTGTGCCCTGGTCCCGGTGCGCTCCCGTGTGACCCGACGCGCTCCGGTTCTGCCCCCGACGTGCCCGTCCGGTCCTGCTCCCGGTCCCAGTGTCACCCGGTGTGATCGATCCGGTCCTGTCGTGCTCCCGTCCGGTCCCGGTCCTGGTCCCAGTGTGATCGATCCGGTCCCGTTGTGCTCCGGTCCGGTCCCGGTCCTGGTCCCAGTGTGATCGATCCGGTCCGGTCCCGGTCCTGGTCCCAGTGTGATCGATCCGGTCCCGTTGTGCTCCCGTCCGGTCCCGGTCCTGGTCCCAGTGTGATCGATCCGGTCCCGTTGTGCTCCGGTCCCGCTCCTGTTGCGCTCCGGAGTGACCCGCGGCGATTGATCCGGTCCCGGCCCCGCTGTGCTCCCGGTGCCGGTGTCCCCGCTCCGATCCCGTTCCGGGGGGCCCGTTCCCTTCTCCCCCCTCCCGGTTCGGCTCCTTCCCGGCAGCCGCCGCCGTTTCTCGGAAAGTGAAACGCGGGGCCCCGGGCACCGCGGGGGCGGGACCGGGAGGGACCGGGCCGGGGGGGCACCGGGTATAACCGGGAATCCCCATCCCGCTTGTCCCCGCCCGGGACAGGGAGGGACCAGAGTCGGGTGGGCGCTGCTGATTGGCCGAGGCGGCGGCGTCATCAGTTGCCGGGCAGACGGAACTGGAGCAGTTTGGTGCGGGGAGGGGGCGTGGTCAGGGCGGGAGGGGCGTGGTCAGGGCGGGAGGGGCGGGGCCGATAAAGTGAAACCAAAGGGCGGTCGGGGTGACTGGTTGTACTGGGAGCTACCGGGTGGGACTGGGGCTGCTGGGAGGCTGTACTGGGGGGCTGTACTGGGAGGTACCGGGTGGGACTGGGGCTGCTGGGAGGCTGTACTGGGGGGCTGTACTGGGAGGTACCGGCTGGGACTGGGGCTGTACTGGGGGGCTGTACTGGGAGGTACCAGCTGGGTCTGGGGCTGCTGGGGGGCTGTGCTGGGAGCACTGGGGTGTGCTCTAGGGGGCTGGGTGCAGTGCAAGGGAGCTGAGGAGGCTGGACTGGGAGCACTGGTGTTGGCTGGTGAGCACCCCAGAGTACTGGGTGGGGGTCTCAGGTATCTGGGTAGGTACACAGAAGCTGGACTGGGAGCACTGGTGTTGACTGGGTGAGCCCCAGAGTGTTGGGTGGAGTCCAGGGAAGCAGAGGGGGCTGAACTGGGAGAACTGGTGTTGGCTGGTGAGCAGCCCAGGTTGCCAAGTGCAGTGCAGGGGAGCTGCGCTGGAAGCTGCACTGGGAGCACTGGTCGTTACTGGTGAGCGCAGTGCAGGGGAGCTGTGCTGGGAGCACTGGTCGTTACTGGTGAGCGCAGTGCAGGGGAGCTGCGCTGGGAGCACTGGTCGTTACTGGTGAGCGCAGTGCAGGGGAGCTGCGCTGGGAGCTGTGCTGGGAGCACTGGTTGTTACTGGTGAGCACAGTGCAGGGGAGCTGTGCTGGGAGCTGTGCTGGGAGCACTGGTCGTTACTGGTGAGCGCAGTGCAGGGGAGCTGCACTGGGAGCACTGGTCGTTACTGGTGAGCACAGTGCAGGGGAGCTGCGCTGGGAGCTGTGCTGGGAGCACTGGTCGTTACTGGTGAGCACAGTGCAGGGGAGCTGTGCTGGGAGCACTGGTCGTTACTGGTGAGCGCAGTGCAGGGGAGCTGCGCTGGGAGCACTGGTCGTTACTGGTGAGCGCAGTGCAGGGGAGCTGTGCTGGGAGCACTGGTCGTTACTGGTGAGCACAGTGCAGGGGAGCTGTGCTGGGAGCACTGGTCGTTACTGGTGAGCGCAGTGCAGGGGAGCTGCGCTGGGAGCACTGGTCGTTACTGGTGAGCGCAGTGCAGGGGAGCTGTGCTGGGAGCACTGGTCGTTACTGGTGAGCGCAGTGCAGGGGAGCTGTGCTGGGAGCTGCACTGGGAGCACTGGTCGTTACTGGTGAGCGCAGTGCAGGGGAGCTGCGCTGGGAGCTGCACTGGGAGCACTGGTCGTTACTGGTGAGCGCAGTGCAGGGGAGCTGCGCTGGGAGCACTGGTCGTTACTGGAGCACAGTGCAGGGGAGCTGTGCTGGGAGCACTGGTCGTTACTGGTGAGCGCAGTGCAGGGGAGCTGTGCTGGGAGCACTGGTCGTTACTGGTGAGCGCAGTGCAGGGGAGCTGTGCTGGGAGCGCTGGTCGTTACTGGTGAGCGCAGTGCAGGGGAGCTGTGCTGGGAGCACTGGTCGTTACTGGTGAGCGCAGTGCAGGGGAGCTGTGCTGGGAGCACTGGTCGTTACTGGAGCACAGTGCAGGGGAGCTGCACTAGGAGCACTGGTCGTTACTGGTGAGCGCAGTGCAGGGGAGCTGCGCTGGGAGCTGCACTGGGAGCACTGGTCGTTACTGGTGAGCGCAGTGCAGGGGAGCTGCGCTGGGAGCTGCACTGGGAGCACTGGTCGTTACTGGTGAGCGCAGTGCAGGGGAGCTGTGCTGGGAGCACTGGTCGTTACTGGTGAGCACAGTGCAGGGGAGCTGTGCTGGGAGCACTGGTCGTTACTGGTGAGCGCAGTGCAGGGGAGCTGCGCTGGGAGCACTGGTCGTTACTGGTGAGCGCAGTGCAGGGGAGCTGTGCTGGGAGCACTGGTCGTTACTGGTGAGCGCAGTGCAGGGGAGCTGTGCTGGGAGCTGCACTGGGAGCACTGGTCGTTACTGGTGAGCGCAGTGCAGGGGAGCTGCGCTGGGAGCTGTGCTGGGAGCACTGGTCATTACTGGTGAGCACAGTGCAGGGGAGCTGTGCTGGGAGCTGTGCTGGGAGCACTGGTCGTTACTGGTGAGCACAGTGCAGGGGAGCTGTGCTGGGAGCACTGGTCGTTACTGGTGAGCGCAGTGCAGGGGAGCTGTGCTGGGAGCTGCGCTGGGAGCACTGGTCGTTACTGGTGAGCACAGTGCAGGGGAGCTGTGCTGGGAGCTGTGCTGGGAGCACTGGTCATTACTGGTGAGCACAGTGCAGGGGAGCTGTGCTGGGAGCTGTGCTGGGAGCACTGGTCGTTACTGGTGAGCACAGTGCAGGGGAGCTGTGCTGGGAGCACTGGTCGTTACTGGTGAGCGCAGTGCAGGGGAGCTGTGCTGGGAGCTGTGCTGGGAGCACTGGTTGTTACTGGTGAGCACAGTGCAGGGGAGCTGCGCTGGGAGCACTGGTCGTTACTGGTGAGCGCAGTGCAGGGGAGCTGCGCTGGGAGCACTGGTCGTTACTGGTGAGCGCAGTGCAGGGGAGCTGCGCTGGGAGCTGCACTGGGAGCACTGGTCGTTACTGGTGAGCGCAGTGCAGGGGAGCTGCGCTGGGAGCACTGGTCGTTACTGGTGAGCACAGTGCAGGGGAGCTGCACTAGGAGCACTGGTCGTTACTGGTGAGCGCAGTGCAGGGGAGCTGCGCTGGGAGCTGCACTGGGAGCACTGGTCGTTACTGGTGAGCGCAGTGCAGGGGAGCTGCGCTGGGAGCACTGGTCGTTACTGGAGCACAGTGCAGGGGAGCTGTGCTGGGAGCACTGGTCGTTACTGGTGAGCGCAGTGCAGGGGAGCTGTGCTGGGAGCACTGGTCGTTACTGGTGAGCGCAGTGCAGGGGAGCTGTGCTGGGAGCGCTGGTCGTTACTGGTGAGCGCAGTGCAGGGGAGCTGTGCTGGGAGCACTGGTCGTTACTGGTGAGCGCAGTGCAGGGGAGCTGTGCTGGGAGCACTGGTCGTTACTGGAGCACAGTGCAGGGGAGCTGTGCTGGGAGCACTGGTCGTTACTGGTGAGCGCAGTGCAGGGGAGCTGTGCTGGGAGCACTGGTCGTTACTGGTGAGCACAGTGCAGGGGAGCTGTGCTGGGAGCACTGGTCGTTACTGGTGAGCGCAGTGCAGGGGAGCTGTGCTGGGAGCGCTGGTCGTTACTGGTGAGCGCAGTGCAGGGGAGCTGTGCTGGGAGCACTGGTCGTTACTGGTGAGCGCAGTGCAGGGGAGCTGCGCTGGGAGCTGTGCTGGGAGCACTGGTCGTTACTGGTGAGCGCAGTGCAGGGGAGCTGCGCTGGGAGCACTGGTCGTTACTGGTGAGCACCCCCGGGCATGGCGCTGCTCCCCGCCACGACCGGGTGGTGGCCGAGATGCTGAGGCTGAAGAACCAGATGGACACGGCGGAGGCACTGTTCACCCTCATCCGGCAAGTGAGACGGGCAGAGGATGGCCCCTGGCGTCCAGGCGCCCCGTCCCCCCCAGCGCGCTGACCCCGTCCCTGCAGGCGCTGCAGCTGCTCCTCTCTGCAGCAATTCTGCTTTATTTCGTGCAAACCCCCGTCCCGCGGGGAGCAGCCCCCTCCTCCCGCCCCGCCGCCGGGGCAGGACCGAGTTTCTGCTCCCCGTGGCCCATGGCCGGGGGCTCCGGCCGCCCCGCGCCGGGATGACGCTGCAGCAGGCGGCTGTAGGGCCCACGGCGGCCCCGCAGCTCGGCCGGCGGCCCCACCTCCACCACGGCGCCGCGGTCCAGCACCACGACGCGGTCGGCCGCCTCCAGCATCCGCGGGCAGTGGGTGATGAGCAGCACCGTCCGGGCTCCGCATCCCCGCACCCAGCGCTGCAGCTGCGGGAGACGCCGGCGCCGTCAGCACCGACCCCAGGGCCGGGACCCCCCACCCCGGCCCCTCCCGCCGCTCACCGCCGCCTCGCCCTCCCCGTCCAGGGCGCTGGTGGCTTCGTCGAGGATGAGGACGGTGGGCTGGCGCAGCAGGGCCCGGGCGATGGCGAGGCACTGCTTCTCCCCCGCCGAGAGCTGCCCCCCTTTCTCCCCGACGTCTGCGGGACGATCGGCCAGAGGGTGAGCGGGACCCGAGCGCCCGCGCCCGCCCCCAGCCCCCGGCACCCACCGGTGTCGAAGCCCCGGTCCAGCGCCGAGATGAAGCCCAGGGCGCCGGCGGCGGCGGCGGCCGCCCTCACCTCCTCCTCCCCGCAGCCCTCCAGCCCGAAGGTGATGTTGTCCCGGACGGTGCCGGAGAAAAGCACGGGCTCCTGCTCCACCAACACCACCTGCCACGGCGCAGGATGAGCCCGGGCAGCGCTCGGCGCAGCGGTGCTGCCGCCACCCGCCGCAGCGCTCACCTGGCGGTGCAGGTACCGGTGCTCGTAGTCCCGCAGCGGCGCCCCGTCCAGCAGCACCTCCCCGCTCCCGGGCTCGTAGAACCGCTCCAGCAGCGCCGCGCACGTGCTCTTCCCGCTGCCGTTGAGTCCCGCCAGCGCCGTCACCTCGCCGGGGAGCAGCTCGAAGGACACGTCCTGGGGAGGGGGGAGGGATGTGGTGGTGGGTGCTGAGGGACGCCCCTGTTCCCTCCTTGGGTGCCCCAGAGCCCCCAGCTCTACCTGCAGCACGAGGCGCTCGGGGCGCGCGGGGTAGGCGAAGGAGACGCGCTGGAAGGCGACGTGGCCCCGCAGCGCGGCGGGTGCGCGGGTGCCGCCGGCGTCCCCTGTGGGCTCCCGGTCCAGGTACTCCAGGACCTTGCGTCCGGCTGCCGCTTTGCTCAGCAAGTCACCGTGGCCGAACACCAGCGCCTGTGCGGGGCAGAGCCGCTGGCACCGGGGACAGACGGACATGGGGCGGGGGGACACGCGTTGCGCGGTCTCACCTGCACCTGGTGGCCAACTTTAGCCTGGTAGAGCAGGAATGTGACGAGGCTGCCGGCGGTGATGGTCCCTTCACGGAGCTGCCGGTGCCCGTGGCAGAGCAGCAGCACCTGCACCGCCAGCTGCAGCGCCTGCAGGGACGGGGTCAGCGCGCTGCGGGGGACAGGGGCGCCCGTCGCCAGGGTCCATCCTCTGCCCGCCTCACCCGCCAGACGAAGGTGAAAAGCGCCCGCTCCGTGTCCATCTGGTTCTTCAGCCTCAGCATCTCGGCCACCGCCTGGTCGTGGCGGCGCTCCTCCTCCTCCTCCCCGGCGAAGCTGCGCACCGTCTCGATGGAGGACACGGCCTCCTGCACCACGGCCGCCGTGCTGGCCGTGGCGTCCAGCAGCGCTCGCTGCAGCACCTGGGCGGGGTGGCCACACTCAGCACCCACCGGGTGGCAACGGGATGTCCCCACCAGCCCCAGAGCTCTGTCCTCACCCCACTGGCCCCATCCTTGTTGACTGCACCGTCCTCACCATCTCGTGCCCAGTCCCCGTCCCACTACCCTCATCATTCCATCCTCTCCTGATTCCTCCATCCCCTTCTTGTCTCCACTGCCCCATCCCATCCCCACCACCCCGTACTCCTGGGCACCATCTATCCCTACCATCCAATCCCATCCACTGTCACCTCCCGTCCCCACCATTCTTACCGGCGCCATCTCATGTGCCCACTTCCCATCCCACCACCTTATGCCATTCCCACCATCCCAGCCCCCCGGTCTCCATCCTGTCCCCTCCATCCCATCCTGTCCCATCTCGTCCCCACCATCACCTGGTTCCGGGCATCATAGACCTTGCGCGCGGCGATGGTGAGCGGCACCTCCACCAGCGCCAGCAGCGCCAGCTGGGGCGACAACCCAACCATGAAGCCGCCCAACCCCAACACCGTCATCAGGCTCCTCGACGCTATGTTGACGCTGCTCGGCACAGCCCGGCACAGCAAGGGCACGTCGTTGGCCAACCGGGCGGACAGCTCGGCTGTGGGGCCAGGGAGGGGTCAGCGGTGGGGCTGGGGGACCTGGGGGTGGGCAATGGGGTGATGGGGACCCCCTACCTGCCGGCGTCCCCTGCAGGAAGGCCAGGTCCTGGCGCACCAGGCGGGAGAAGAGCTGGTGGCGGGTGCTCCGCTTGAGCCGGGCTTGTGCCAGGATGAAGAGGCCCCCGCGGCAGCCGCCAAACAGCGCGCTGGGGGGTGCGACACCGAGACCCCGTCAGCCCGGCCGTGGGGGACGGACGGACAGACAGGGGACACAGGGACACCCACCCGCCCAAATCAGCAGCGACGACCAGGCCGGCGGCGAAGGCCGTGAGTCCGTCCCCGCTCCGCACGGCGTCCAGGGCTTTGCCGGTGCAGTACGGCCCCGCGGTCTCACCTGGACGGGCGCCGGTGGGGGGTCAGTGCAGGGGAGCAACACCGGGACCGTCCCGCACCCCCGTCCGCCATCACTCACCCAGCACGGCCAACACCAGGAACAAGAAGGCGCCGCCGAGGACGGGCCACTCGGTCCCCGCCAGCGCCAGCAGCCGCCACACGGACACCGGCGGCTCGGGGCCCGTGGCCTTGCCCGGTGATGGCACAGCCCAAGCCAGCAGCGCCGCGGCGGCCACGCCGTGGGTCAGCGCCACCCACGTCGGTGTGGCTGTGGCCAGCAGCGCCGGTGCGGGGCCATTTGGCGCCACGAGGCTCTGGAGCGTGAGGAAGGCGGCGGGGGCGAGGCCGAGCACGACGGCGGCTCCCTGGGGCCCCCCCGGCGCCAGCAGCCGCCCGGCCGCGGCAAACGCCGGCAGCCGCAGTCCGGCTTCCAGCCAGGCGGCCGCCGGGCCCAAGCGGGCCAGTGCCGGGGCCAAGCGGGCCAGCGCCGCCAGCAGCAC